>NC_043766.1:24077910-24411660 GCF_902148845.1 Salarias fasciatus | reverse complement strand
TGGTGGTTTCAGAAGAAAATGACCTAAAGGTCAGTTTTTCACATAAAAAAAACAAGAGGCAAGTACACAGAAAGTCCCACAGTCAAAATACATACCTCTTTGTGTTGCTCCACTGGAGGAATATTTTCCGCAACTAATGCTGCCCTTATATGGTCCCAGATGGCGTCTGCATCCCTTTTTAATTTGAATCTGGGGTCCATTGCTGTGGCTTCCTCCAAGAAGGCTTGGACATGACACATCCTTTTTAGAAAAAAAGATACACATGTTCAACAATTTGAGAAACATAGGGCATCTTGAGAACTTACTTTAGTGTCTGTGACACGTGATTTGTAAGAGTACCTGGTATCTTGGCGACAGATCACCCCAGATCTTCTCCTTAATCATACGGGAGAATGGAGAGTCGCCTGGTTGGACCGAGAAGTGGTTCTGAAGCTTCTCCGGGATGGGAAGAATCTGCCCACATGTTGGGCTTGTGTCACTTGAGACACACAGTGTGGACGTGTAGAGAACCCGCATGAGCTGCACAAATTCCTCAGCCTTCCTGAAGTCATCTCCATCCATTTTCTCCAAAACTCTGTCATTGGAGATCAGTGTATTTAATATTTAACGTTCATCTTAAATTTTCCAAGAATAGTCACATAATCTCATCTTACTTGTCCCTCTCACTCAGCCTCCTGAGACGTGGATCCATGACTGCGGCCTGAATGGCAGGGAACTGCTCAAAAAATCGTTCCACCATTAAAAAGAGGGAATTCCACCTGGTTCGTACATTCAAGATGAAAGTGTGCTGAGGGCGATCTAAAAAAACAAAAAAAAAAAACAGCCAAGTTGATGCACAAAAAAGACCAAAATGTTATTAAGAAGGCCACATTAATGTCAAAATGTTATTTTTGTCGTAAAATAATACAGTAAAATGACATTTAATTCTTACAGAGGAGCTGCTGTTTCTCCTTAAGGACAACTTTGGCCATATGAAATCTCTTCATCCACACCACAATGGTCCTTATTCTTGCAGTCCAGTTGGAAACAGTTGGGCACCCAAGTATCTTCTGTGCTGCTAGGTTTAGTGTATGTGCAAAGCATCCAATCCTTTGCATATCTCCCAGCTTCCTCACTGCCACAGTCATGTTGGCTGCATTATCTACAGTGGCTGCAACAATCTTCTTCCTGACTTTAAAGTCTTCAAAAACACTGCCAATCTCCTCTGCAATCGCTGCCCCTGTCTGCTCCTCATAAACTGCTTTGGTTTGGAGAACCTTGCCCTTGATCTCGGCTTTACTGACATAATGCACCGTCAGTCAGATAATGGTCCTGGTTAAGGCTTTTCCAGCCATCTGCTGTGATTGCTGCCTTTGGCACATTCTTAAAGGTTGTATAGAGGATTTTTCACGGAGAAAGAAATCCAGTGACTGTTAGTCCTTTTTGAAATGCTGCGCATGCGTGACCCACACCCCCCCCTCCTCTGCTTTCTCCGGAGGACCGCCTACTCCTTACGCAGAAAGTAGCATGAAGCAACTTAGCATCATAGCGCTAACACGTAGCCACCAACGTGTCCTTTTGAACAACACAAAACACAGCGAATATGAGTAAAATCCTGCACTTGCGCCAAATCCTGTACCTGACCCGTCCCTGCTCTCGGGTGGATCAGAGGAGGACGGGGGAGGTTTGTGTGGAGCTGCAGGACTGGAGCAGACGCTCAGAGTTCACAGCTGATCTGTCTGTGCGCTGCAGCCTGCAGGCGTCAACAAACCCCGCCTCCTCCTCTCACTGTTCGGACTTTTTCATACAAGTCTTGTTGTAAGATTAAACGTACATTTTCGCCAAATGGCAAGCACGTTGCCGCTATGATTAAGAAAAATTGTCTCAAGTCTACAGGTGAAAAGGTGTTGATAGCGGCAGCAGCGCCTAGCATGAGTGGAGCGGGTGGAGCGCGGGGGGGAAGATACAGTTTTCACAATCTGATCAAGATATTACCTGTTCAGGTTGCGCTCGTGGAACTGCTGCTCCGTCGGCTGGCTGGAAAACACTTGTGGGGGTCTAGTATTCAGGGTGATTTGAGAAATGGTTAAAAAGGCGATGTGCAGTGTAGATGGAAGATATTACCTGTTCAGGTTGGATGAAGATGCAGGTTGCAGCCAACCAAAAAGAACTGAAGCGATCTTGTTTTTCTGAAAGAATTCAAAATTAAATAAACTATCACTGCTCTCCAAAGATCACATAATACAGAAATGCGGATAATACAGTAACTGCAAAATATGGGTAAAATATCATGTCTACGCGTACAAAGAATAAGGTAATGTAAAGTAACAAAACTGCCACATATGCAATGATCGGGATACAGTCAGGTCGGCACCAATCCAAGTCGGCCCTGGCCAACTCGGCACCGCCTCCGGGATACAGTGAAGTCGGCATCAAGCCAAGTCGGCCTCGCGAGGGGGCTCTGAAGTGGCCGAGTTGGTCGGTGCTGACTTGACTGTAAGCTTCTTACCAACTCGGCCAAAAGCCTCTTTTTTTTTTTTAATCACGATGCAGCTGCGGCGCGTCGATTTACACAGTTTTTTGACGATGCACTCAGATGTAGGTTTTTTTGTTTTTTTTTGCAGATTTGCATTTGCACCAACCTAGTTGATGTAAACAGTGAAATATAATAAAATATTTGATAAAAAATTTTATAAAAATTTAAATAAAAAAATTCGAGGAGTCTGTGCCTTCAGAGCGGACAGAGCGTACGTATAATGAAACTTTTCCTAATCACAGCTAAACGTGTTTTTATTCTGGTGTAAACTATCTATCCAATCTGTGGACAAAAATAATGATTTAAGATATTTAGTGATTTAAATAAGCAGCTTGTGTTTGTCACACTATCCGCTCAAAAGAAAAAAACAAACACAAAACAGAAAAAAATACACACATGAATAAGCTGTCTGATTATCAAATGCGGAGGTCAAATTTTAAGACATTTAAGTATGTTTCCCTCCTCCGTACTGTACAACTTAAATTTTCTGACAGGCTCATCACAGTCCTCACAGTCTGCTGCGTGCACAAGAGAGGGATTGGGGTTTACGCTGACGGAGATGCCGAAATGAATGAATGACCTGAGGGAATGAGCTCTCCGCTTATTCCTAATAGTGGAGATGAACGTCAATATCGGAATGGAGGGAAATAATGATTAACACTAGAACTAAAATGATTAACACTAGAACTGCCAGCATTCTTACACCCCCTCCAAAGGCCTCAGCGCTCAGCCAGACCGTCATACATTTTGCTGTGTTTTTGCGCAGGAGCACAACAGGTTGTTTTTCTGTAATCTAATGTATTAGAAATTACGATAAATAAACAAAATATTAAGCCAAGAGGATCAGCAAACCTTTTAATGCCTCATGTCTGCTTTATTAATACCTCAAATCAGGTTTTGAAATTTATTTAATTTTTACGGTGCGCATTTCAGCAGCGTCACCTCTTACACTCCGCGCACTCATTTCCCTGATAAACACACACACACACGCCAACACACACAAAATAGTTGTATTATTAACCGTCAACAATAACCAAGAACATATTAAAATTAGTAAAATAAGTCTCCCCGGCTGCGCACCAGGACGGACACCTTCCCACACGGTCCGTCCTCACCCTGCTCGTTTGATTCTGACTGCAGGCTCAACAGGACAAAGGTATTTATTCAGAAAATATATTGGTTCAAAAATTAATTTTTGGAAACGAAAAATACATGATTTGCTGTACTTTGATGGAGGACATATTTTACTTGAATCTGTAATTGGCACCTCTGGAGATGCTGCAGTGCTCCTACTGTGAACTACCGTGTTCGCTGTTGTGTTGAGATTTATTACGTTAGTTTATTTATTTTTCACACCATTTATGTTATTATAATTTAGTTGTAAACTGACAGTAACCTACAGTAATTCTCTATACCTGGAGGTGACTCGTGAGCGCTTTCATGCGCCACTGCAGGTTCTGCGCTGTACAAGCAGACACTTTCAGTGCACGGCGGGGAGCATAGGACCCTTATTTAGAAAAAGGGTTCTATGTTCCCCGGTCCCATACAAAGCGGGGAACATAGGACCCGGGGAACATAGATACGCTCCCATCTGGTCACATGACCAGACAGTCGCTCCTGCTGCGCGCTCGTAGCTAAGCTACTCGCTCAAACAAGACGTCAAACATGAAGCTCTAGGTCCATTATCCACCTCTAACCTGTCACTCACCATAATCACACAGTTGGTCCTCCAGTCCCCCGCCTGCTACGTGAGGACGAGTGGCGCAGCCTGCACAAAAAAAAAAAAAAAAAAAAAAAACCCAGTGCAAATCGTCCTGCCGCAGCCGCATCGTGATTAAAAAAAAAGAGGCTTTTGGCCAAGTTGGTAAGCAGCTTACAGTCAAGTTGGCACCGACCAACTCGGCCACTTCAGAGGACCCACCGCGAGGCCGACTTGGCTTTGACGCTGACTTGGCTTTGATGCCGACTTGACTGTATCCCGGGGGCGGTGCCGAGTTGGCCAGGGCCGACTTGGATTGGTGCTGACCTGACTGTAATCCGCAATGATCTACCTACAGTTACTTATGCTGGATGACAGGATAACTTTAAAGTATTTTTTTTCAGTTCTGCACTCTGCAGTTACCTCCTTTTTGCTTTATAGGGCAGTACAAGCCCCACTAGCTGTCCTGGATGTTAGCGAGTGGTAGCACGTCTCCATTTCCACTGTCAGCACCTCCCGACTTCTTACGTATCTTCTCCTCGATCTGCTGGTTGAGGTAGGCTTTGTACTTGTTGCGCTCGTGGAGCTGCTGCTCCGTCGGCTGGGGTTGGGGGGTAGCAATAGTCCAGGCAGTTAGTTTGAGAGGCTGTTGGGCAGTGGAGTACTCATCCAAGTTGGTGGGTGGAGCGGAGTGATAGGATGGTGTCAATGTAGGATGCAGGTGGAGGGTGATGTCCCCCAGGTGGAGAGGTGTGATCCAGTTGTGCAGCATTGCCAAAGGAATGGGGGCGGTCTGGAGTCTCACGCTTTGGAACGTCCGGTCATTCTCCATGACTGCAGTGATCAGCCTCTGTTTAAGCTGCTGCTGTCCAGAAGTTCTCCACTCTTTGTGAGAGCCGAGAATCTGTCTGCATTCCGATTTTCTCTCACTATCGGCCAACACAGTCACTCCTTCATGTCCACTGTTTCTCAGACAGCCGGTACAACCTTCCCCAACCTGCTCTGGGGTTCTCTGTTTCCTCAGAGTCTCTCCCCTCTCCCCAACGTTTTTAGTGGTGCTTGAGCACCCCTCAAAATGCTAGTCTTGCCCCTGCTGCCTCTGCTCACCCGTAACTTTTAAGTGTTTCTCCCTCACCATAGACATTTTATCAGTGTTATCCCCCCCCCCCCCCTCAGGTCAAGAGTCTGGGTGTCCTCCTCAAAATGTCTTTCCATGTCCACATAAGGCTGAACAATATATGGCCTTTAACACACACACACACACACACACACACACACACACACACACACACACACACACACACACACATAGTGAAATGTTTTTTTTTCACCCCTTCCCTAAAATAAATTAATCAATTTACAGATGAAAAAGAAAATGTTCAAAACAAGTTTCAGTTTTTTTCTTTTTTTCTTTTTTGGTGTTTAAAGGTGCTGTAGGCAGGATTTTGCTAGTCAATGCTAATTTTTCTGTGTTTTCTTTGGATTAAATGTTAGAGTATCCATTGATAATCCTTTAGGAGTGTAGCATAATTGCACTACCGCGAGGGCGCAGCGTTTCCATCTGTCTTAGGTAAATCTAAGCAAGATGGCGGAGATGCTGAATCCTGCCCACAGCACCTTTAAGTGATATAAACAAGCCACAAAAAAGAGACAGTGACAATGTAACTTTTCAATATACTTTATCTAATTTCAGATCGTCACAGTGCACTCTAAAAATAAATAAAAAAACAAATAAAATCAGATCCTTTTTTGAGGTTGATAAAATCAAGTGGAAACTATACTCAGTATAGTTTCAGTTTTGCATAATAATGAAATGCTTTGTGATAAACAAAACTATTTAGTCACAATTTCAATTCCCTGAGTCATGTTTACTAAATGAAACATAAGATTGAACTTCTGTATTAGTAGTTGCAAAGAATTGTGGAAATATAAGTTGTCAGTAAATGTTTCTGACAGTGACATAAACATGAGATAAAATGTCTGGGGCCCTTTTAGTATCCAGTTACCCTAACATATTGTGCATAATAAAAGTTCCTGTTAACAAAACATCTTCATTTGAAAGCATAATCAACTGTTTCAAATAGTAATACATAAGTGCTTCTTTGCCGTTGGTAAATATTTTCAGCCAGGAAGACGAGCCTGTCCAGTACCTTTGGCTTGAAGCTTGCATTGGGGCATGTAACGGTGCCAACCCAGTGCCAACACTGAAAACCCTCACAGAGGGGGCACTTCTCGCTTGGACTGAGGTATTTCTTTACCAAATTACTTAGCCTTGGAAAGTTAGGTTGGTGGCCCTTTACCCTTTCAAGTTGATCATTGTCTTGGTCGACTTCAGGAATCCTCTAGTACGTGATATGAGTGTGTGCACAGCTGACAGCCTAAAACAAGTGTTCCTCTCACACACGCACATGAGTTCCATCCAGAATATTCGATTCTTTAGCTGGAACCCTAACCCACTGAGCTTGAGCTGACAGCAGCTCTTCGCTCATTTTCATTTATTTTAAAGGTGCTGTAGGCAGGATTTTGCTAGTCAATGCTAATTTTTCTGTGTTTTCTTTGGATTAAATGTTAGAGTATCCATTGATAATCCTTTAGGAGTGTAGCATAATTGCACTACTGTAAGGGCTCAGCATTTCCATCTGTCTCTGTTCTGAGCTGAAAAGCAATCTCAACAGCTCCAGGTATCTCTGACCAATCAGAAGAGCCCCTGAGTCTCTAACCGTGATTGGTAGAGGGGCATTCGTCACACGTTCTTGTGGGAGGGGCTTAACTTGCGTAAGGGCGTGATTTCAGAGAAAACAGGACAGGATTGGCTGTGTACGGTTTCAAATCACCATCTTAGTTGAGTCAAATCGCCATCTAGCTTAGGTAAACCTAAGCAAGATGGCGGAGATGCTGAATCCTGCCTCCAGCACCTTTAATATATCACTGGGGACTTTGTAAAAATCTTTTTGTAAATACTGATAGGATGATCAAACACCCCTTCTATAGTTTTGGTTAAATCCAGCCAGGGATTGGTTGATTAGGTCTGTTCTGGATTTATTTAAGGAGGACCATGGTAAAGCGGGGGAGAGCTCCTGTGAGGCTGACAGTCTGGAGAGGCCTCAGTTAACAGCCTGTTGTGAGTCTGTTAGGGTGTGTTGTGAGTCTGTTTAAAGGACTACGGATAAACAAAAGAACCTCTGAACCTCCACCTCGTTTCTCTGCCAAACCTCTTCCAACCCAGTCCATGCAAGCTGATCCCAAGTCGGGGTGACCACTCGGTCCCCCACATTTGGTGACATAATGCCAATCTTGTTAATTTTTGAGCTGTAAGACGCAGTAACAAATAAGGTGAAGTGTCTGATGTGACTGCTTCTGAAGCAAAGCGATCAACATTGCCTTTTAAAAATATTGCATCGATTTCCTTTAAACTGATGAAAGTGGACAATCCCTCAGCCTGAACGGACCAAAGCACAGTCTCATCTGAATGTCCCTTCTCCTTTAGTGAGGGCCTCAATGTTGTGTTCCCTATTTCCTTGCTTGCGGAGGAGATCCAGCAGATTTCTCCTTTTAGATTTCGGTGGATACATGACTGCACGAGCAACTTCCCTTTTATCACCATGTTTACGTTCTAGGTGACGTGCAATTTTTGTTTGCGGTTCCCCACAGTAAATGCAGTAGTTTCTCTTTTGGTGATACTTCTTGCACCCATCCACATTTGGAACATTAGCTACAGCCAGAGAGTCACTCTTCTCAACTGAGCAAGAGATAGAAGACTTTTTACATCTCGTGTAAGTCTTTATACCTTTCTTTCTCTTGCTGTGTCTCTTGGTTTTGAGTGGTGACTCACCTGGATGCTCTTCTTCACCAGAACTTGAGCATCTCTTGTAACTTCTCTTGTATATGTTCTTTGTTTTGAGTCTTGATTGAACAGAATCTTCTTCCTTTACAAAAAGAAAAAGATCCTCTTTAGTTCTGTCCCTGTTTTGAGTTTTGTTTCATCTGAATCCTCTTCTCTGGAATGCACACTTGCTTCCATGTCTCGCTTATCTTTCTTGGCTCCTAATAACCAATCAAACCAGTCATTTTTCGATTCTAATGATGTCTTTGGTCTTTGCGTCTGACTTCTTTCTTCTGATGATACATCTGAACTAGCCTCTGATGTTGCTGGGACATACTCATCCTCACTGCTGATAGTGGAAGGTGACAAATCGGAGGTGTACCCAAGCATTTCTTTGGTCAGCTACAATAGAACAGACATTTATTTTACATGACAATCATCAGGGATGCAACTTTATACTACAATTATCTTCTCTAAAAATGTACATGGCAAAAAATTAATCGGTTTATATCTGATTGTTTTGGGCCAATGCAAATGGCATATGACTACTGTGTCTGCCACTAAGAACTAACAATAAGCACGTACAACATGAGCTTTACTTACAAATACACTGTCTGTTCTTGTTAAGGGTGGAACCTCTATTTCATCTTCCATTTGCAAACATGTGAATGGAAATTAGTTACTTTAAAATTAAGGCATTCTGAATTTTTTTTTAGGCAATTAAATTTACTTACAGATTTTTATTAATTACGTAAATTATGCAAAAACTAAAGTCTGCAGGCTAACTTGCAGAGAAATAGACAAACTTACAACCAGAATTATTTATGCAAGTTGGCAACAGCGAAAGACTAGCTGGGAGTCAAGGCATGTAAGTGTCTGTCAGCTCTGGAAATCGAAAGTTAGTTTGATGTGTTGAAACTAGATTGAGGTGGAGGGCTGATTGGGAGCTGAAGGCAAAGACTCCATGTTCCGTGATTTACACCATTTGACAAATATTAGAATCTAATGTACATTATATGAATTAGGGTTGCAATGCAGTCGGATGTGCCAAGATCAGATCATGACTTTCAGGACAGGGTGAATGAAAATTTTATGTTGCCAAATTCCCATGTATGCTGGTGCAACATGTACTTGAACACCTCTTCTATAATGAAGCAGTAATGATTTGTAGTATCCGTACACCATTATCGCGTAAAAAGGCAACGAACGCAGGTACCCAAATCTGCATTTTTTAAGGGGACGGACACTACAACATGGACATGCATCCTATTGAGACCAACTGCTGGGTGTTCATAATGGTACTGATGGTGTCTTTCCCACATGTTTGTGACCCAAAGTAATCTTTTCGTGTTACAGAACGCCAAAATGCAAGAAACTTGCAAAATATCAACTGATTTCATGAGTAATTTCACAAAATTTAAAAATTTAATGCCCTCAATACACTATATCTGCCCCCATTGTTCGTCAGAGTGAAATCTCACTGCTCTAATTTAGTTGAATATCAAACAACGACCTTTCAGTTTCTCCATTTAAACATTTATTCCTCATTTAACTATGTTCCTTATCAATTGTAGCTTAAGTAACGATTCACAAGAAAAGGGGGACGGACGCTACACCTGATGACATATTCGTACAAGGACCATTTAAACAGTGATCTCAATGGGATTGATGGTGTTTGTCTGCAAGTTTTTGTCCCAAAGCAAGCTTTCAATGTTTCAAAATGTCAATATTCAAGTAAATTATAAAATATCATTTGATATTGAGTGTCATTTGCATCGTTGATGAGTATCATAGTTTCAAGAGCTGGTCAGATGTACCACAGAATGTGATGATTAGAATCATGATTATTGTAGTGTCCGTCCCCTCCTGACCTTCATGTTTTGTTGGAGATTACTGAATGTTTTATTTAGTTTTGGAACAATGTGGCTTTTATTTTTGCATCAAATATGAGCAGATAAATTAGTTCTGTTACATCCGACAATTTCGCGACAGAATTGGAACTCAAAAATGACTACTGCCTTTGTGTGCCTATATCTTGATTTCTTGGTACAATGGCATTTATTCTGCCATTATTAAAGTTAATCTGAACCAAAGTGAGCATGGCAAACACATTTTGATGAAATTGTGCTTCAACAATAAACAATGATAAATAATGCACCAATTACAACTGGTAATTGAAGGTCAGAGAATAAGAGGGGACGGACACAACTGAGGGACGACTAATGTGGCCCCGATTTCAAAAATTACACGGGGAATCATGTTTATAAACATATTGTGGCTATTCATTAAACAAAGATGCACATATGAACAACCATAGTTCCCCAATCCTTCTTGCTATTACATGTGCATCAGGACAGAACATTCGGGGGACGGACACTACAAATTATTTTACACATTGCACTAATTGAGGGATGAGTGGGGAGTTTTTCGCATTCATTGTATTTGGTGATAAAGACTGGTCATATTTCTATTAATTACAAACAAATGCACATAATAAACCCATAATTCCTAATATATCTTCTTGGAGTGGTTGGAAATGTGACAAATAAACAACATTATTGGGTCTTAAACAAATTTCTGTAACAGCATATTGGTTCGCCAGATCTGGCGTCATTCGGTCAAATGTGGCTCGATCTTCACAAAACAACCTGCAAAAGAAACTAGAGACATGCTGTTGTTAGGCATTATTTAAATAACGTGGCCATAACATATTGGTAATATTTTGTTTAAAACATAAATCATTATCTCTTTGCAATGGAAAATGTAACATGAAAAATTATCCTTCAATACATTCATTTGTGGCAAATAATTTCCAACAGTTTTGTCGAAATTAGTGTCAAACTGATTTTTGTAGTTTAGTTACATGCTAGATTGAAAGCAATATTGGTCACAAAACCTAGGCATTGGGTTTCAACTCAAATCATTGCTGTAACACTGCCCTTAGGGAAAATATCATCTGATCTTGGCACACCCGAATGGGATTGAAAAAAAAAAAAATCCCTTAGACAGTTCCCTGAACTCTAAATGACAAGTCCGCCTGAATGTGGCACTGCATTGAGTTTGACAGACCAGTGATAAGAAACCATTTGCATGTGCTCTTTTCTCCCCTCAACATCTTTTCCAACAAAGTTCAATAAATGCAGTCTAGTAGTAAGTTATATTGAGCTCAATATGGATTAAACTAATTGTGAATGTGGTTTTTGCACAATTGAGCAGCCCTACAAAGTCATCAAAATGAAACTAACAGCCTTTCCACGACAGAAAACTAAAGAATACTGAATAAGACATTTCCATGGCTTTCATCGATTCTCACTGTACACTGTTAAGTGCACATGGCGGGTATAAATGCCTTAACCATATACTGTAATGCAGCGGCCTGAGTTTGATTCAAATGAAGTTTCTCTGTTATTAATATCTGATCAGCATTTTGAAAACACAAGTGAATCACAGATTTTCATTCAGCTCACAGTACTGCAGTGTTTTGACCCTTCGCAATGTCTGCAAAGATGCCACAATGGTGAATTTCAAAGGAAGTCCGCAGCAACTTGTGACACTGCATGTGAAGCCATGATCATTTATTAATGAGACACAATGTCTGTGTCATTTTGTGCTTTTGTTTGCCACTCTAATGTACATTATAAAAAGGTGTTGTACAACTTACCACTGTGTTGAGTCACCCGTCTAACAAGGTGCTTGCTCTCTCATCATTCAGTCTTTCTGTCTGAGCCTCCTCGTGGTGCCTCACACACATCATGATGTGCTTTGAGTTTCTTAAGGCGCCTTGAGAACCGAGTTTCAGCCTGCAAAACAGAAAAATTAAGTTTTAAAATCCATAGTTTGGATTCTTATAAACAGGCCAGTGATTTCTTGCCTAACTTTACATGTTTCGGCTGCCAAGCTGCAGCCTTCCTCAGAAATGCCACGTGATGTTGTTGTGACGTGTCTGGTCAGCTAATTTATACAGATTTTGGCGCCAGCTTCCGACTGGGTGCAGTAGGATGACAGCGCCATCTGCAGTCTGATGAAGTTTTAAAATGTTTATCGCTGCTGAGCCAAATAATTTTTTGGACATTTGGGCTTTATTAGACAGGAACAGAGCATGGGTTAGGGTTACTCATTCTATAGAGAAATCAGTCAGCTGTCACGTGTATTGTTACCCGAGTTTTCTAAATATAGACCTTCTTAAAAACTTTCTGTAAAAGGTAAACTAAGCTTTACATGTTGTGTTTCATCATTTATATTAACTGTTGATTTTTAAAATATGCTCTTGACCAATTATGGTTAAATAAAAACATACATGGCAAAAAGACGAAAAAAAAATCATAATATAGTATCTTGTGATGTGTGTACATGCACAAAAAGTAGTTTTCAATCCAAACAGTATTCATGTTCATGGCCCTGATGAAGGCATAAATTGAAACATTGGCTTTGGTTCAGCATACAACAGCTTTAAGTTAAATCGTTAAGACTGCACCAAACAGACAAACTATATACAATTAAGAAATGCAAATTTACAACGCATCACTAGTTCTGTGTTTACCCATCTTATATCACATGGATTCTCCTGTTTTGATGGTTGGTAGCAACAACTTTAAGAAACTTGTCCATGTCAAGTGACTTTGCTCTTCTCGACTCAATGCTGAGGACACCCAGGTTGCTCAGTCTGTCATCAGCCATTGTTGTGCGCAAATGGGTCTTGATGAGTTTCAGAGCAGAGAAGCTCCGCTCACATGCTGCACTGCTTACTGGGAGGGCTCTGGCTATCCGTAACAGACGGAAAAGCTCCTGAAAAACGTACTGTGTCACATATTTTAATTGATTTTCTATTGAGGTATGTATTCACTATGTATACGATGTGTTCACATATAAATATCACACACATTAGACACATTTTTTGAATTTGATTTTTATGAATGACATCTGAACCTGACATGCCATGCTTAGTAGGTGGAGTTCCAGACAAAGCTGGTTCACAGTCAGTCTCGTCTAAGTGTGGCTGGTCAACTGTGGGAATACAAGGATGGTTTAAAATGACAAAAAGGCAGGTGCACGCACACACGCATACATACAAATCTTATTCATGTTCTAGATACTAAACACACACATCAGCAAAATAACCCCGATCTTCAGTCTAGAACCGTTTCATATTAAATTTATCGTATTAACAACAACAAGAAAGCAACTGACATTAATATTAACTTGGTTTGCTGCTACACTAGCTAACTTAGTGTAGTATCTCGTCTTTTGGCTGCTGACACTTATATAAAGTTTGCTAAATAAAGTTTTCCTACACATTCAGAGCAAATGACCACATAATTAAACATTAAATTACCATACCTCTCAATTGTCTGAATCCGTTTTTATCCAGTTACAATGAATGTCGTCTCTGACCTGTTTGGCCGGAGCTGCAGGTGACACGGAGATGCAGCGCGCTCATCTCGGGACTCTACTGACCCCAGACCTGCATGGTCACTGGAAAAACCGCTGCTGATCAGAAATCAGCTCTCTGCAGTCTCAGTTCGACCATATTGTGGTAGCTAAGAGTAAAATTGACTGTAGATCCGTCAGTCCGCCATCACCATTGATTGACAGCATTTCTCATGTTTCATGTGTTGATGAACTTGGCCAACTACCTATCAAATCTGAGGTGGCAAATAAGACTTCAAGGGTGGCACCGCCAACCCCAGGCCACTCATGAGTTCAGTGACAGCTCTTATTTTGACTTGTTCTCCCTTGCGTGGGTTGATGTAGGTAGTACAGAACCCTTGGGTCCAACAGTTCATCGTGCTCAGCGTTGCTGTATTTTATATCAAGGTGTAATGCATTATTTTTCCTTTTACTGTTGCAGTGAGCTCTGTGTCTTCCACCTCTCCCTGTTGGAGCTCCAGTTTAATGCACAAAACGCTGGCGTGACTTGTCAGAATGCATCAGTAAAGTCTATAGTTGTTTCACAGCTTTATTTATGCTTCTCCTTCTCTGCATTCTGGATTTTCAGTACCTTTATGTCCTTAATCAAGCAGATTATTTCCTGCTGCTGCCTGACCACAGAACCCTCCTCTGACAGGAGATCCAGTGACCTTTTAAATTGATGCATATCATGGCTTGTTTCTTTGGCCCCATTCTGCCTATCTTGCACTCTCTCTCATTCACCGTGAGCTCCTGAAGATGGTATGATTGAGCTTCATCACTGCAGGAGAAAAACAGCCTCTATGTGAGCCTGGTGTCAGTCAGCTGGTACCTTAACCGCCAGCTAGCTAGTTTACAACCTGACCAGTAAGTGTCCACAGTAGTCTGAGAGCAGTGTTAAGCCAGGCAGTGTCCAGTGTCTGTGATAGCCCATTTTAGTGCTAAAAATTCCAGCTTGTGTGCTGGATGGCGTGCTTCACACTGTGAAACCCTGACTCGCATATGCAATAATGCGGGTCTGGCCATCTTGCTCTTGGTATAATGCTGCACCAAGTCCTGTTGTACTTGCATCAGTATCAAATCAAATCAAACTTTATTTGTATAGCACTTTTCATATTTATAAAAACAACGCAAAGTGCTGAACAGTAAAAACAGTCATAAAAACAAAAGAATAAAACCCGCACCATCAGTAAGTATACGCCACACACACACACACACACACACACACACACACACACACATACCCTTACACACACACACACACATTGAATCAATTGCACACAGCAGAGGAGACATGGCATGCCACTAAGCATCATGGGAAAACACTACCAGTGGGGCCCCTCACACCAGGAGAAGGCCATTAATACTGGGGCCCCAGCGCTCGACCCCTGACCCCGCCAGACCAAGGGGAACCCGCACACTAAGGTGTGGAGCCCCCCCAGGCCAGCCAGGACCAGAGGACCAGAGCGCAGTGACCCCAGCAGAGGACCAGGACCAACTCCCAGTGTGAAGAACCCCCTCAGGAAACACTGGAGTTAAAACAGCTAAAAACATAAAAAGACATGATACGAAGTTAATAGTAAGATAAGATTATAAAGTGGAAAAAAAAAAAAAATTAAGTTAGAAGTACATAATAAAAATAGAACGAATAAATAGATTAAAATAAAAATGTTAGTAAAAATGAAAAATAAAAAATAAAAATAGAAATGATGGCGATAAGAACTATAAAAGATTAAAAAAAAAAAAAAAAAAATGCCAAATTAAAAAGCCAGATTAAAAAGGTGTGTTTTTAACCTCCCTTTGAAAATATCAACAGTCTCTGCGGTCCTGAGGTTCTCTGGCAGGCTGTTCCACAGGCGGGGGCAGTAGTGGCTGAAAGCCGCCTCGCCATGGGTCTTGGTTCTGGCTTTAGGAACACACAATAAGGCACTGCCAGAGGACCTCAGGGCCCGCGAGGGTCGATAGGGTAAAAACAGATCAGCTAAATAAGAAGGCCATTAAGACATTTATAAACTAATAAGAGAACTTTAAAATCGATCCTGAAGTGGACAGGGAGCCAATGCAGCGACTGTAAAACCGGTGTAATGTGGGCCCGCCCCCTGGTCCTCGTCAGCACGCGTGCGGCTGAATTTTGTAATAACTGGAGGTTTGAAATGTTCTTTTTGGGAAGACCAGAGAGCAAGGCATTACAGTAATCTAATCTACAGGAGATAAAAGCATGCATTAGCACCTCTGTACTGGCCTGAGAGAGAAACGGGCGGACTCTGGCTATATTCTTAAGATGATAAAATCCAATCTTAGTTATGTTTTTAATGTGTGGGATAAAAATTAGTTCAGAGTCAAAAATCACGCCCAGGTTCTTAACTGATTGTGCTGGTTTAAAATGTAATAATTTTGGTAAAGTTTTCTCTCTCTGACCTTCGGGACCGATAACTAAAACCTCAGTCTTGTCCTGGTTGAGCTGTAGGAAATTCACTGCCATCCATGACTTGATGTCTGAAATACAGTTAAAAAGGGTTTCTACTGGCCCTGAGTCATCAGGAGACACGGCGATGTACAGCTGAGTATCGTCAGCGTAACTATGGAAACTGATGCCGTGTCTCCTGATGACGTCCCCAAGTGGAAGCATATAGAGATTAAAAAGTATGGGACCTAAAATTGAACCTTGGGGAACCCCACACCTAATTTCATGGGTTCCTGAGGAACAAGTATCCAAACTTACATAAAAACATCGATCTGTGAGATAAGAACTGAACCAGTTAAAAACAGTACCAGAGAGGCCCACCAGGTGACTCAGTCTATTTATTAAAATGTGGTGGTCTACTGTGTCGAAGGCGGCACTCAAGTCCAGTAGAACCAACACTGTGAGTTTTTTATTATCTAAATTGCACCTGATATCATTTAAAATCTTTAAAAGGGCCGTCTCGGTACTGTGGTTCACTCTAAAACCAGACTGATGTCTTTCTAAAATGTTATTGATCATTAAAAAGTCATTGACTTGGTTAAAAACCAGTCTTTCTAAAACTTTACTTAAAAATGGTAAGTTGGATACTGGTCTGTAGTTATTAAGAACATTGGGGTCTAAATTGCTCTTCTTCAGAAGGGGCTTCACCACCGCCATTTTAAAGGCAGTGGGGAAGACACCCGTCCGAAGAGAGCAATTCACGATATTTGAAATCTGTTCCTCAAGGAATCCATAAAGTGATTTAAAAAGTGGTGGGGGGATGGGATCTAAAAGGCAGGTTGTTGATTTTACTTGGGAGAAAACTCGACCGAGAGTCCTCGCATCAACCAGGTCAAAACTGTCCAGTGTTTTCTCAGGCATGGACAACGGTTCAGCTGTGTTCACTGATAAAACCTGTTGGGGTAAAAGACTAGACCTGATGTCCATGATTTTAGTTCTGAAGTGGTCTGCAAACTCTTCACAGAGAGCGTCTGTTGGCTCCCTAAAAGCTTTATTAAAATTAGTGCCAGTTAAAATGTTGAAGGTGGAGAAGAGGAACCGGGGGTTGTCTTTTTCTGAAATAAGTTGAGAAAAGTGGGAAGTTCGGGCCTGTTTAACTGCATTATTGTAAATTTTGAGTTGTTGACGTAGAATGTCGTGATGTACAGTCAACTTGGATTTTCTCCACCTTCTTTCAGCACTCCTGCAGTTTTTTTTTTAGTTTGATGATTGCATTGTTTTTCCTCCACGGGGGTTTGGAATGGCCTTTGATTGTTTTAGTTAAAAGTGGAGCGACTGAGTCCAGACTGGACTTCAGTTTACTGTTAAAATCGTCAACGATAAAATCACAGGGTGCAGGTAAAATCACTGCAGGAGTGCTCTGTAAAATCTCTATAAAATCTGCAGCCACTTCAGAAGTTGGGTAGCGTCTCCTCACTGTTCTTACCGGGGCTTCCTGCTGGTTAAAACTGGTGATGTTAAAAAACACACAGTAGTGGTCAGACACAGCCAGGTCAACAACAGAGGACACACTGATGGACAGACCGTGGGTTATAACCAGGTCCAGGGTGTGTCCTCTGTTGTGAGTTGGCTGTGTGACATGCTGTTTAAAATCTAAACAGTTTAAAAGGTTTAAAAATTCTCTGGACATAGAGTCCGAGATGTCATCAACATGTAAGTTAAAATCACCAGTTTTTAAAATTCTGTTATATTTAGAATGAATTACTGATAAAAGCTCTGAAAATTCACTGATAAAAAGACTGGAGTACTGAGGGGGTCTGTAGACTGTTAAACACAGGATCGGGGGACTGCTAAAAACAAAGGCGTGGTGCTCAAAGGAGCTAAAACTGTTAAAAGCCACTGCACACACGTTAAATGAGTTCTTTAAAATGGAAGCAGTCCCTCCACCCCTCTTACCCTGTCTAGTTGAATATAAAAAGTTAAAACTCGGTGGGGAAGCCTCAGTGAGGATAACAGGTGCGTCGGTGCCAAGCCATGTCTCAGTTAAAAGCAGACCGTCTAAGTTATTGTCTAAAATAAGATCGTGAATAATAAAAGATTTGTTTAAAAGAGAGCGCACATTCAGAAGTGCCATATTAATAGTAGTGGGGGGGGCTGAATGTGCGCTCTCTGTGGAGTTTTACTGTTAAAAGAGTCTTTTGTTGTTTAAAAACAGTCCGGGGGACGTAGTGTCTGGAGGAGGTGATTATGACAGGGATGCTGTGTACAGTGTGCGGTGTGTCCGGGGGCAGTGAAGGTGTGTGAGGGGTGTGTGTGGCGTGTGGTGGATGGGGGGGGGGGGCTGCCAGGTAGTCAGTCAGCGGGGGATGTGTGTACTGTGTGCTGAATGTTACCTGCTAAAATGGAGCTGCCCAGCGTGCTCGGATGAAGTCCGTCCTGGTGATAAAAAGCTGGGCGGTTCCAGAAAAGGTTAAAATTGTCGATGAAATAAAAGTTGGAGGCTGTGCAGGAGCGCTGAAACCAGGTGTTAAGGCCGAGCAGTCTGGAGAAGCGTTCAGCGCCCCTGGAGAAGGTCGGCAAAGGTCCAGAGATAAAAACCGACCTCCCACAGCTCTCCAACAGGTTAAAAAGGTCTTTAAAATCCTGCTTGGTGACCTCCGACTGCCGCCGGGCCATGTCGTTAGTGCCGACGTGGACGATGACCCGGCGGACAGTGGAGGGGAGGGACTGCAGGAGCTCCGGTAGATCGTGGAGGATCGTGGGGACAGTAGTACCAGGAATACAACGCGTGATGGCGTTAATAAAGCGAATATTCCTGATGCTACTGTCCCCAACCAGGAGTGACGTGGGGGAGAAGAGGGGACGCGGCAGGGGCGGCTGCGGGGCGACGATATCCGGGGCTGGGGAGCGCTCCGCCGGTGCAGCGGCGCCGCTGGCAGCAACCTCGCTGCTGGAGCAGTGGTCCTGGTCCCGGTCCCGGTTCTCCCCGCGGTGGTGGTGGTGGCTCCCGGAATGCCTCCTCACCGCCTCCCTGATCAGCCTCAGGCGGGCAGCGGAGGCCGCGGTCCGGGGCGATCGCCGCCGCCCCGGGACCGGCGGGGAGCGGTCCGGCTCCAGAGCCGCGGTGGAGTGATCCGGGGCCGCGGCGGTGAGCTCCTTCTCCGGGGCCGAGGTGGAGTAGGCCTGGGCCGCGGCGGAGTGATCCGGGGTCACGGCGGTGAGCTCCTTCTCCGGGGCCGAGGTGGAGTGGGCCAGGACCGCGGTGGAGAAATCCGTCTCCGGGGCCTGGGTAAAATGTTCCGGAGCCGTGGAGGAGTGACGGCGGTGCCTGGTGGTGTCTGGCAGCGTGGCTTCCGGGGTGTCGTGGTGGCGAGCGGCGGGCCCGCCAGAGGACGCGGGAACAGCAGCAGCCGCAGCAGGCCGCGGACCCTCACCACCCGCCGGGCTGTCGTCATACTGCGCTAGGGCATGGAAGCGGTTCGAGAGGGGCAGTGGAGGTGAAGCCGCGGTGGGCTTAGGCTTGCGGCCCCGCACTACCACCTCCGCCCAGGAGCGCTGATGGTCCGGAGTAGAGCAGGAGGGAGCCCAGGGAGCTGGAGCGGTGGTGTTGTTCATAAACGACGAGATGAGCGTGGATTGTCCCTCGGCCAACATCCGGGCCTGCTCCAGCAGATCGTCTTTTTCCCTGAGCTCCTCCGACAGCCGGCGGATGTCCTCCCGCAGGTCGGCGGCGATCCTGTCCGCCTTCACGACCAGGGGGTGCAGGTGAGGTCCGCGGTGCAACGCTGCGGCCATGTTAGGCTGGCGGCACGGCCTCACACACCGGTACCCATGGGCACGTACCTCTGTCCCTTGTGCCCGGGTTCACTACCGGTGTAACCGTGCCGCCGTCTTGCTGCCTCGCTGGTCCTGGTTCACCGCTACCGGCTCGCCACTCGTAAACCGCCGCTCCGCTTCGGTACCACAGCTCCGCTTCGAACCCGGAAGCGTCAGTGCTGCTGCGCGCTGTGTCTCAGTGCTGCTGCGCGCTGTATGAACAACATAAGGCAATCTGGGATTTGCGAACCCTAGGACTGGCGCAGATGTTAACTTCTCAGTGATCAGATCAAATGCACTTTGGCAGGCTGGAGTCCACCTTTCTCCAAAAGGTTCTTTGGGGTTATGGTACTCGGCAGAGATGTTGGTGATTTTTGCGCCTTTACGCACCGGAGGTTAGCCTGCTGTCAGATTGATTAAGGGTTTTACTATGTTAGAATACCCCTCCACAAATCTTCTGTAGTACCCGGAGAACCCGAGAAATGACCTAAGGTCTTTTAATGTCTGAGGTCTTGGCCAGGTCGTAAGTGCTTCTGTCTTTTGAGGATCAGTTTCAACTCCGTTCTGCGAAACGATGTGCCCCAAATAACAGACGGAGGTCTGAAAGAAACGGCACTTTTCTGGTGATTCCTTCAGACCATTTTCTCGCAACCGACAAAGAACATTGGTGAGACACGTTTCATGTTCCTCAAGCGTTTTTGAAAAGACAATGATATCTTCTAAGAGCACAAGAACTTCGCGTAGATTTATGTCCCTCTTGTAGATGGCGTCGTACTTGGTGATCCAGGAGCTCAGCACCGTCTCTTTGCTCAGGCCGTCGATCTCGGGCAGGCTGCTGACGCGCCGCTCAATGTTTTTCTTGAAGACGTCACGGAAGTTGTTGACCGAGCAGCCGCCGCTCTGCACCATGCGAGAGACTTGCTCGCTCTTCAGGAAGCCCTCGTAGTAGCTCCTCACAGCGTTGCAGAAAGCTTCGCTTGCCACGATTTGAGTGTCTCCATCCAGGAAGGCCAGGAAGCGCTCCTTCACCGCCTGCAGCTGCTGCTTGTTCACCTTCTGCTGCCGGCGGGCCGTGTCGGTGGGCTGCTTGGCGTTGAACGGGTAGGAGACGCACTGCAGCACGAAGACGTAGATCTGTAGCTTCATCTTCCTCTCCTCCTCCTCCTTCATCCGCTCCCGCTCGCGCTCCCACTCCTCCGCCTCCGCCTTAAAATGTACAAAACACCCTTAATTGAAACAGCATGGTCACCTCGCGACATGTCCACATACACACACATTGCAACACTAGCTTACCAGGGGGTTTTTTCAGGAGAAACACGGCCGGAAAGTGCTTCAACGATGGTCTTTCCTTTCTCTATAACGGAATTTTTGGAGCATGGTATCAACTACTTCATTTCTCAGTTTGACTGCGAAATCGTACAGTTTCCATACCCCTTTTCCCAATTTCTCTCTCACAAGGAAGTGAAGACGCGTGCTCTGTCTGTGCATTAGTGAGGTTAGGCTGCTTCACTAGCGCGGACTGTATTTATTAACCCTTCTGGAGGTGGGTTACATTTGTCAACCAAAACACATTTTGGTTCTTGCTTCCACATTGATTTGCTCACCCCAACCCTGTTTGCTACAAAACTTTAGCATTAGGCCAGTGGAAAGTGAGGATTGACAATGGTAAAAGGTTTTAACTTACCTTTAATAAAGTTTGGGTTTGTCTGACCAGTACAGGGGTGGGCATTCCTGGTCCTGGAGGGCCACAGTACTTATGTTTTTAGTGCTCCCCTGCTTCAACACACCTGAATTCAATGAATGGTTCATGATGAAGCTCTGCATAAAGCCTGAGAACGAGCCAGTCATTACTATCAGGTGTGTTGAAGTGAAGACACATTGAAACTTGCAGGAATACGGCCCTCCAGGACCAGGAATGCACCCCTGGACTAGTAGGTGATCATTCTTAGTAAATGGTAAATGTACTACTCTTATATAGCACTTTATTTAACTCTTAATCACAGGTTATCAGCTGATTTCACGGCACAGGTCAGCATACAAAAAGTTGTGTATGGCTTCCTTTGTTTATTGATTTTTCCTCAGCAGACATCCAGGTCTGTTGCTTTCTTGTGTTTGCTGTTTCAAGGGAAGATACACTGGAATAAATACAAAAAAATATGTAATATAATATGTAAATAATACACTGATTAGACACACTTGAGAGCGTAAATGTTTCATATGATGACCTTTGTGTAGGATTTTTTTATACTTTGTTTATTGTAGCCTGGAAAGTGGAGAGACTCAGTTCTGGAGCAAAGTGGCATAAAAGTCAGTAAAATGGGGAGCCAGATGACAGGTGGTGTCCTTTTTGTGTACAGGTACGATTGTGTGGTGCGGAATTTTCCCTGCTAGGCTGCAGCGGCGTTTCCCTTTGGGATTCGTCGGGGGTCTGGGTAGTGCTGTGGAGAACGTGGTTGAAGCATTGCTTGGGAGCACATCCCTGGCCTCTAGATTGTTGCTAGCTTGCTAGTCGCTTTTCCAAGCCAGTGGGTTTCAGTGCATAAATACCCGCCACAAGTACCTGCATGAAGACTAGGGAGGAGCGTAGTCAGGGACTTGTGTGTTCAGTTAGTGGGAAAATTCCAAACCCAGTTAAAGGTGCAATAAGTTGGAAACTTACTATAAAAACTACTTTAAATGTTGTCGCCCAGTATAGAAGTAATATTCCCATGTGTCTTTCCCATCAACAATGTCAGGTTTTTTGTTTCAAACCGAGAGGTACAGGTCCTTCTCAAAAAAATTAGCATATTGTGACAAAGTGCATTATTTTCTGTAATGTACTGATAAACATTAGACTTTCACATATTTTAGATTCATTACACACAACTGCAGTAGTTCAAGCCTTTTATTGTTTTAATATTGATGATTTTGGCCAAAAAATTAAGAAAAACCAAAAATCCCTATCTCAAAAAATTAGCATATTCAATCCGACCAATAAAAGAAAAGTGTTTTTAATACAAAAAAAGTCAACCTTCAAATAATTATGTTCACTTATGCACTCGATACTTGGTCGGGAATTCTTTTGCAGAAATGACTGCTTCAGTGCGGCGTGGCATGGAGGCATCAGCCTGTGGCACTGCTGAGGTGTAATGGAGGCCCAGGATGCTTCGATAGCGGCCTTAAGCTCATCCACAGTGGGGGGTCTGGTGACTCTCAACTTCCTCTTCACAATATCCCACAGAGTCTCTCTGGGGTTCAGGTCAGGAGAGTTGGCAGGCCAATTGAGCACAGCAACACCATGGTCAGTAAACCATTTACCAGTGGTTTTGGCACTGTGAGCAGGTGCCAGGTTGTGCTGAAAAATGAAATCTTCATCTCCATAAAGCTTTTCAGCAGATGCAAGCATGAAGTGCTCCAAAATCTCCTGATCTCCTTTTCATAATATGCAAATTTTTTTAGATAGGGATTTTTGTTTTTTCTTTACTTTTTGGCCAATATCATCAATATTAAAACAACAAAAGGCTTGAACTACTTCAGTTGTGTGTAATGAATCTAACATATATAAAAGTCTGTTTATCAGTACATTAGAGAAAATACTGAACTTGATCACAATATGCTAATTTTTTGAGAAGGACCTGTATGTGCCAGAACAACTTCGGTGGGCGATGCTAGACCATCACTACTGTCCAGGTTCCAGAGCCAAATACATGTCAGTTCCCATGTTTGACAAAAAATCAGCTCAACCTACTGTATTTTGTGCCTGCACAGCCAGCTGTGTGCCTCCAATGTGCCACTGGTGGTGCCGCTGCCCCTAAACTGTCTAATGGTGCGTTCACACTGGACGCGTTGCAAGCGTCACAGGCGTTGCTTTTACATTCAAAGTCTATGGTGGACGAGCTTCAACGGACCTAACGCGCGTCAGGAGCTTTTCGAGCGTCGGTTTCCGAGCGTTGGTGACGCGCGTCATGCGCTGCAGGCGTCAACGCCTGAAGTTGGGAAAATTGAACTTTGGAAGCGTCAACGCGCACGTCATCCAATCACAGACGAGCACTCTGAGCGCTGACGCGGACCAGAAGCTCGTCAAACTGGGCCCGGGAGAGGTGGAAGTACCGCTGAAAGCGAACCTCGTCCTCACGCTGGCCCCACGATCTGGGTCCGGCCCCGGAGGGTGTGAGAAACTCGGCGCTCGCCGGCAGGCCCGCCGCTGGGGTGGCGCGCTGCACCGGGGGGCCCGGGGGTCCGCCGCCGGACCCCCAGGACCGACTCGATGCGACGCTCGGAGTGGGCCCGCTCCGTAGGACCGCTGGATGAGACCGCGCGTCTCGGTCCTGCTGCGGGTCGCTGGGGAGCCGGTCGGGGAGGCGGGGGCGGCCGACGGTGTGATCCGCGTCGCCCGCCGCCAAAGCCCGACCGGGCCTGGAGGCTTGGCCGCTGGGTCGGGGGAACAGGGGGCCCCCGTGGCGGGTCCAGGGTTCGTGTGTGCTCTGCTTCTCTCCTGCTTCTCTGACACCTCCGTGCGGGAGCCACTCACTGCGGCTGGCTTACATTACGCCCAATTCGTCCGAACAAAATCTTAAACAGTTGGTATTCGGACAAACAAACGACACACTCGGGCTCTAAACAACCACTTTGTCGCCTAATTTAAAAAAAAATCTCGATAAAGTTATACATTTGAAGAGTTTAGAGCTAAAGTGAAATCAGCTTTAGCAGATCGATTTCGGCACTGATTCCACCATTGTCAACATGAAGACAGGACACAGAAGCTCCTCCCACTCCTGCCAGTGAGCTGCCGCGCGTCGCGAGCGTTGCAAGCGTCATGTGATGAACACGCGTCGAATTCCACACTTTACACGCGTCAACTTTGAGGCGTCATTGACGCCCGTGATGCTTGCAGCACGTCCGGTGTGAACGCACCATAAGTCCTCTAAACTGGCAACCTGCCTGACACTGTCCAGGGGGAGAGGGGAGGAACACTGTGACACAACACTACTTATTGCACCTTTAAGGAGTGTACAAAGGCATCTCACCGTTTCTCTGGACTCGCTTATAGAGTGGCTTGGTTTTCCAGTAGTGAGTTGAAGTGGTCAAATATTGGCACTTTATTTGCTCCTCCATCAAAGTAAAAAAACATTTAAAGGAACAATTTTCGAACGTAGCTGAATATTGTGATGCACCTGCGGTGGATAAACAGCTTAAAGAAAATATAAAAGAATAAAATGGCCTCTGTTGTTGTTAAGCAGAACATACGCGAGGTAGTGCATATTATAAATGAAATTCCATTGCACAAACTCACTATCCAAGTGGTTAAAACAAATTATTTGAAATAGAGTTACAAAAAGTCTTTAAAATGTCTGAGGTCAAAGCTGGTGTTGGTATGGTGCATCTTGACTGGTAAAGCATGGAAGTTTTTTCATCTTTGGTTCCTGGAGATTGCTCCAGTTATATTAAAATGAAATATGCTGTGTATGAGCTGGTTCAAGAAGTGTATAAGCAATGTTTTAGGTCATGGAAGAAAAGAGCTGACCAAACTTATGGTGCGTTGCGTATGACGCATCGCGGGCGTCGTGAGCAGTGCTTTTCTGTGCAAAGTCTATGGTGGACGAGCGTCGTGGAGCAGCGGGCGGCGGGGCGGCGCGTCAGGAGCGTCGACTTTTCAAGCGTTTCGAGCGTCTGACGCCCACGACGTGCGTCCCCGGCGTCAGGAGTGTCGTGAGCGTCGCTTTTTGAGAGTTCGGAAAACTGAACTTTCGACGCGCTGCCGCTGGGCGTCAACCAATCAGAGACGATCCCTCCGGTGCTACGTCACTACGAGTGATCCAGCCAGTGTTGCCAACTTGACGACTTTCTCGCTAAATCTGGCGACTTTCCAAAACCTCTTGGCGACTTTTTTTTGTCAAAACGACTAGCGACAAATCTAGCAACCTTTTCTGGTGCTCTGGAGACGTGACAGGACGTCTCGTTGCTGTCGTCAATGAGCAGCGGGTGCTGCGTGAGCCCCTCCCCCGTCCCAAAGCACTCGCAAGCGGTCAGTCTCGCGCAGCGCTCCCTGCTGCAGTCAGAGCAGAGAGGAGCAGACCAGCCAATAGTGACTTTTCTTACTGGGGAGTTGGCAACACTGGGGCCAGCAGGCCGTCAAACTGGGCACAGGAGAGACGAAAGTAGCCCTGGAAGCGACCCTCATCCTCACGCAGCTCCTGGAGCAAATGGTGAAACTCCCCAAATTCAGAATGCCTCTGAATAATGGGATGAACCCAGAGACGATGCCCATGTGCCCGACGACGCTGTCTAGCTTTATTTAACAAATAAAGCCGAGCCACTCTCCTGATGTGATCTGCCATAGCTGGAAACAGAAATCAGCCTCCCCCGCGCAAATAAACTGACGCGCGTCCAGAGCGTCGCAAGCGTCGTGAGGTTTGTGACCACCTGGTGTCAGGAGTCGAGCTTGAAGCGTCACAAGCGTCAGCTTCGAGGCGTCCCAAGCGTCGACGACGCCCGCGACGCGTCCGGTGTGAACGCGTCCGGTGTGAACGCACCGTTACGCTGACTTTGCAAGAGATCTGATGCCATTTCAAATATTAGTTAACATGACTGAATGTGACAACTTATGATGGTCTTTATAACATAGTTATCTTAGCAGTTTAAAAATAAACTTCCAAACCTTGTTGCCACTTTTATAGCAAAATGGAAGGTTTCTACTATGGCTGCAAATGAATGTATTTTGCTGGACCAGAGCACTTTTAGTGAGTACCTTTTTGCGCTTATTGATGCTTGGAGGGAAAATCCTGACTCAATCTGTTTTAATCACAAGTGGTCAGGTGAAGTTGCTCGTTGAAGTCAGAGTTCAGTCAATTTAGGAATAAAAAGAAAAAAATACTTTTTTGTTACAGTAATATAACAAGTATATCTCAAAAAATCATACCATGAAAATGTTCAATATGTTTTGTCTCATTTCAAAAAGTCAAACTCATAAATGATATTGCCTCATGATACATGGAGTGAAATAGCCTTTCAAGCCAATATTTCTTGGAATTTTGATGATGGCTTATTTGTGGTGTGTTTTGCCTAGTGTCTGGCAATACGAATCATATCAAGATTCATGGGTCATGATTAGGGTGACCAGATCCCAATTTACCACATGTGGGACAGAGAGTATATCTGAGTGGGACAATGTGGGACACCAAGATGTCATGGTTGTCTTGAATAATTAATTTTTAAAAATTTACCGGTATTCTCAAGTATATGATACTTCATTTTAATGCAACTTTCCCAGGTTCATGTAAGACAGGGGTGTCCAAAGTCGGTCCTGGAGGGCCTCAGCCCTGCATGTTTTCCATGTCTCCCTGCTTCAACACAGCTGATTGCAATGAGGCTCGTTATCTGGCTTTCTGCTGGGCTTGGCCATGAATCATCATGAGATTCAGGTGTGTTGAAGCAGAGAGACATGGAAAACATGCAGGGCTGCGGCCCTCCAGGACTGACTTTGGGCACCCCTGATGTAAGATAACAAAACCTTTGCTGAACTCCAAACACCACAACATTAAAGGCGCACAGTGCAGTTTGCTTGTTTTATGCGAAACACCGACCCCTGCAGGCCTTAGGCGTAACTTCAGCTTAGTGACATGCTCGTGTCTGTGCACAGAAGGGGGGAACTCCTTCCTCGCTCTTTTAGCAGCGCTCGAGTAAAATGTAAGTTTCTTCTGCCTGGTGGGGTCTGTGCTGGAGTTGTGGCAGTGCTAGAAGCCGGTCTTTTCTTACTTTATGGAAGCTCCATCCTCAGTACTGCTCAGTTGCTGCTGCTGCTAAGCATCTGGTGTAATAATACCGGACAAAACGAAACTTAAGGATATCAGACCAGCGGGAGCGCGCACTACGTCAGGCTCAGAGCGATTCGCACCCGAATCACTCATATTGCTGTGCCTTCAGTGCCCTGCGCAGGAAAATAGGAGCAACTGCGATCTTGCAGAAATAGCTCTTGCTGCCCATCAGGCAAAGGTGAAAACGTGTGTGGGTGTGAAAAATTGATAATTTAATATTTAAAACTGCGCTGTGCTCCTTTAAAGTGTTTGTTCTGAACAATAATGAACCACATATTCAAGTACAAGATGTGGGCTCCTGAAGAAGGCTTCATTCACCTATAGGCTCAACAAATCAAATCCAACAATCTGAATAAAAAAATGCTGCAAGGAGCTCACCTCACTCATGCAGTTCAGAATAGCAGACTAATTAGACCTCTACTAAATGCATTTTAAATGATGTATTAACGTGTTTACTATGCATCGCCACATTTTATGCCATGCTCTTTAATTGTCATTTATTTCAGAGGAACCCCTTGAAAACGAGATGGCACATCTCAAGGGGCTACTCCTCTATAAATAAAATGTTAAATAAATAAACATTGTGGTACTGAAGGCACAAAAAGATATAAAATACAAACACCACACTATTAAAGTGTTTGTTCTGATAGAACAATACTAAAGCTCATATTCAAATAAGACGTACTGTAGCTCACTGCCAGTGTTCTGACCTGTATGAACGGAGTATTGTACATCGTGTTAGACGCTCGTTAGTTCAGCTGCTGTCACTTTATCTGTGTTAGAGTTGTTTGGGTTTCAGCAGGAACGTATTTATGGAATGGGAACTGCTCTTTTGAGCCACACGTGTTTTGTGAGTCTCGGACTGTTGGTGTCGTCTCACATCATATTCACCTCCATGTGAAACGGAAAACTTGCTCTGACGAACATCACAGAGGACTTTGGTGCAGTCGCCCTGCACTGTTCTTACCCAGGAGGAGTAAATGGTGTCCCACTCTTTGCTGCATTTTTTTTATTTTTTTTTTTTTTACGAGTCGTGTCTTTATCTTTTTCCTCCATGTCTGCTGCTGCATGCCGAAGCGACGCTGTTGTTGTTTGTGGCGGGGCGGGGTCAGGCAGCGGGCGCGCACCCGCGTCTGGCTTGATTGACAGATCGCTCCAGAGCCCACCCCGCCCCCTGAGGATTGCTCTGTCCCGACCACAAACACACAGCTGTTTGATCAGCACCAGATTATAGCCTCGGTGAGACTGCATTTCAAAAAAACCAAGTGCCGCTGTCCATGCGGGACATTATCTCAATTTGCAGGATGCGTGAAAAGTATTGAAAATGCGGGACTGTCCCGCACAAAGCAGGACATCTGGTCACCCTAGTCACGATTCAATACGATCCCGATATATCCCAATACCAATGTTTATGACTGTGAGTTTGATTATTGCGATACTTTAGGAACAACTAATTTGTCAACTAGTACCACTTCATGAGAAAACTTGTATGAAGCACATTTTATTTATCGCAAATGCAACAGCAGCACTCAGGCAACTCTATTTAATAACAAACAAGTTGCAGGCTATTTTTTCGTTTGAAGGGTAAATGAAAATAAAGGCTAAATATACCTTCAGTAATGCAACATGTTTTGAGAAAAAGTGCAGTCATTGTCAAAACTGCTCAAATGCACGTGCAAATGTGTACAAAAATCATTTTAAAGGATTTAAAAACATCAATACAAACAACTCCCTTTACCTCTGGTGGTGGTGTCTTGCAACATGTGCACGGAGGTTGGTGGTGTTTCCGCTGTTTTTGACTTTTGCAAAGCACATTTTGCAAATGGCGAGGCTCTTATCTATCCCTCCATCCTTCTTGTAAAAGCCTAAGTGCATCCAGATTACAGCTTAATAAATATTTCTCTAAGTATCTTCAGTTCCTCCGCCATGTGAGACTGTTGTGTGAACTAAATATGAGGCTATCCTGTAAAGAAGCCACCTGGGATAGCTCATGAGATGCTGTTCTTGCTCTGGTGGACTGGGGGCTCTGCAAAGCTCCTGGTGTGGTGCGCTGCCAACTACTGGCCGGGAGTGAAAGTGCAACACACAAAAAGACGCTGCAATGGATATTTAACCCCCTCAAAAAATAATAATAAATCAATATGGACGTATTTTGAATCAATACGAGAGTCCCGTGACGTAGTATCATGATATATTGCTTTTCGATTTTTTTTTAAACACCCCTATGGCTAAGTGAAAACCCATATTTCAGTGTCTCAGAAAATTACAATACAGGTGCTCGTCAAAACATTAGAATATTATGAAAAAGTTTATTTATTTCAGTAATACCATTCAAAAAGTGAAACTTGTCTAATGTATACATTCATTCCACACATAAGTCAAAATCAAATCAAACGTTATTTGTTGAGCACTTTTTCATATTTGTAAAAACAACGCAAAGTTCTGAACAGTAAAAACAGTCATAAAAACAAGAATAAAAACCGCACCAGCAATAAGTATACACCACACACACACTCACACTCTGAATTATTTGCACACAGCAGAGGAGACATGACATGGCACTAAGCATCATGGGAAAACATACTGATATATTTCAAGTGTTTTTTTTTTTTGTTTTTTTTTTTTTATTAGAACTGAAAACTAATTAAAAAAAACAAACAAATTCACAGTTCCAGAAAGTAAGAATAATACTGAAGACTATACCAAAAAAGGAGTTTTAGAAATACTGGCCAACCGAAAAGTATAAACAGGAAAAGTATGTACATGTACAGCACTCAGTACTTAGTTGGGGCTCGTTTTGCCTGAATGACTGCAGCATTGCGACGTGGCATGGAGTCAATCAGTGTGTGACACTGCTCAGGTGTTATGAGAGCCCAGGTTGCTCTGATAGTGGCCTTCAGCTCTTCTGCATTGCTGGGTCTTGCGCATAGCATCTTTCTCTTCACAGTATCCCATAGATTTTCTATGGGATTAAGGTCAGACGAGTTTGCTGGCCAGTCAGTAACATTAATACCATGGTCCTTAAACCAGGTACTGATAGCTTTGGCACTATGTGCAGGTGCCAAGTCCCACAAAGGGGTTCTAAAAGCTGGTAGTGTGATCTCCACACGACCCCCCACTAAATCTACCAAAATGATAGAAGGAATAATATTAAAGATGTGGTGGGACAACTCAAGTAACTGAAAGGTGTTTCTGAAACAAATTGTATCTCTTCAGTCAAAACTTATTAAACACTCAAATACTCAGCCAGAGACCACTGATGGTGTCGCCTCTGTCATCCCAAAAGCCTGACTGAGGCCGAACTCTCTCCTCTTATATAGACCCGCCCCTGATTATGAGCAGGTGTGCAGTCCAGCAGGTGAGGCTCGTTAACCCTGAGTCTCCACTCAAACAAAATACTACAGAATTCTATTTAAAATTTACTGGAGCCAAAAATAAAAATATGTATAATCAAACATTTTCATCACAAATCAAACAGCAAAATCCGTGGCAATACATAAAAAACTTGCATATCAAACAATGCCACAGTAAACGTGGCACATTTTAAAGCGCAACATTACACCACTCAGATCCAGAGCAGTGCTGTAATAATTCAGACCCCTGTTTTACACATAGTTGATTCTTCAAAGATTAAATTTTGGGTTTCAGCTCACCTCTGCCCAAGTTTAGCATGACCTGTTGAATAAAGTGGAAGGTGTTTTTCATTCACTTGAGGTAATCCAAGTACAATGCATAAATCAGTCCAAAAAAAAAAAAAAAAAAACACAGAAAGCCTGTGGCAGGTTGGCCAGCTCCTCCATTACCACAGAATATCAGTGTTAATACTTAAAATCTTGTTTTTGCTGCTCACAATTATAAAAGCTATGTGTATCTTAGAGAAAAATGACTGTTAAAATGATTTAAGTTGCACTGCCAGCCAAATGTGTCTGAACTTTAACTTACCACTTCAGTTTAGCTCATGAAAATGTTTTTCACCCCCAATGCTCTAACAGTCTTGGGAGCTAATGTTAGAGCTAATATTAACTCAAAAGCCACCAGAGTAAAACGCGGTCGCTCACTCACAAGATTCAGTTGTCCTGTCAACCTCTTGTTCCGTCCTTACTTTACTCCGGCACAAATACTCTGCCAGGCCTGCCGCGGCGCCAACACCTTGTTTACTGTGGGTCTTTGAAGACAAAATGTCAGTTAAAATATTACACCGCTGGCCGAAAGTCTCTTCCCCTGCAATATGACGAGATCGTTTTATGTAAATTTTTAAACCTGGGGGACGGGAGGGAATCCATATTGGCAATGCCTGAAAAAGATATAAAAGACGAGGCAGAATATTCATCTTGACAGTTTCTGTTCTGCCCAGTAAAGATAGAGGTAAAATATCCAGCCTTCAACAGCCATCCTTGGTTTGGCAATGATTGTTATAATTTTCATGGTACAACTGGGAGGAATGAGGAGTGATGGTTACTAGGGGTGGGACGAGACACAAATTCCACGAGACGAGATGTCTCACAAGATTGAGTCTATGAGATCGAGATGAGATGAGATTTTAATTAACTTTATAAAAATACAAAAAACAAATTTTCAAATATTTTCTTTTTATTGAACAGCAACATTGACAATCTTATATCAAGTGCAACTGTTAAACACGAACTTAAGAGTAACTTCTGTTCCAGGCTCATTCTTCAAATGGTGCTTCAATAACAGCTGCAGATGAGAGGTTTTATTAACTCTGCAATTTAACTCTATATGTAGTGGAAAACAAATTTGCAAAGCATTGATTAAAACTACTTTAAAAATATTCTGACTGCAATCTAATCCAGGGTCGAGCGAACATCAACATTAACAATCTAAATAAAGTGCAACTGTTAAACACAAACTTAGGAGTAACTTTGTTCCAGGCTTATTTTTCAAATTTAATAACTGTAATGATATCAGCAAATGTGTATTTAGCCAGCAGTGATGTTTAATGTGAATGCTGTTTATACCTCCGGACAGCAGGGGGCGTTCGGGGAACTGTGAGTAGATTCACCAGAGTGCCATGACATGTTTGAGGTGATCCTGTCTGTAAATATGCCGTATCAAGTTCTCTAGATAAAGTACCTTTCTCTTCAAACAACGGCCTGGTTATTGAGAACCTATAACAGAAACAATACAATAACTATTGCCCAACTAAAGCCCAACTAATGCCCAACTAGTGCCCATTCAAACCACTGGGCACAGAGGATGCCATGACTGCATTTACACTTCATGCCACTAGGTGTGCTGTTTGTATGTTCAACCTTATTATACACAGACACCACAGAAGAAGAAGGGCGCTGAAGGCGCTGCAGGCTCTCTCTGCATGTTAGAAAAAGAGTGTGAGCCGGCAAGACGTGGTCATATGTTCAATGATGCAATGCTCCGTTTTTTCAATGAAACAGATAGAAATAGATCGATTATCTAATAGAAAGATAGAAATATATTATATATTTCTATCTATCCATTAGATAATCTCGTTCAACGCATGGACAAGAAATCTCGCGGCATTTCGATCTCACGAGATCTCGTGACACGAGATCCCGTCCCATACCTAATGGTTACACCTAAATATTTAATCCCTGAGTAGGCCAATTAGAAGATACAATTTTGTCCAATTCTTTTGGCTTCTGCCCTACCAGCATCAACACTTGTGATTTGGCCTCATTAACTTTATACCCAGAGACCACTCCAAATTGTCTTAGACAATCAAAAAATACAGGGATAGAGGACAATGGATTGGTTATATATAACGTCATCGGCATAAAATGAGATTTTGTATTCATTTCCGTGAATATTTATTGCTTGTATTCCATGTTCTTCCCTAATAATTTCTTCTAGAGGTTCTATTCTAATTGCGAACAGCAGGAGGCTAAGGGGACAACCCTGTCTCATTCCTCTTTTCAGTTGAAATTCTTCAGAAGTATAACCGTTTACTCGAACTTTTGAAGTAGGGTTCAGGGACATCATTTCAACCCGGCAACTAACAAATGCAGAATCAAAACCAGATTTCTTTAGGGTGCATTTTGGAAACGGACAATTGACCCTGTCAAATGCTTTTTCAGCATCAAGACCAGTGTTGTTTTTGGCGGCCTATTTTGATTTAATTTTAGTCTTAGTCTTTTGGATGAAATGCTCATTAGTTTTAGTCACATTTTAGTCATTTCTACACTTCATAGTTTTAGTCTAGTTTTAGTTGAGGAAAACCAAATGGGTTTTAGTCCAATTTTAGTCATAAAAAAATATTAAAAGGAAAAAGACAAAGGAAATTGTGAACAAAACAAACATAATAAAATATACTAAGATGGCACAAAAAACAACATAACACATTGATGCCTTTTAATATCAAATAATAAACTGGACTAGTTTGGTACTTTACGTCAATGCAGTGCTGATATGAGCTCTGCCAGACAGAATGAGAGGACTAATAGGAGTTTTGCTGATACTTTCAAGCTATTTTTATAATGTCCTTACTGATATAAAGGCTGAGATCTTTTATTAAAATTGGTCTGTTATGTTATGTTACTGATTTGAACTGGAAAGAGTTGAACTGGAAAGCCTGTTATTCTTTTGGAGGAGCGACAAAACTAATATTAAGATGGTTATTAGGAAAATGCTACCATTAAAACAACTGAAATAAACAAAATTAATTCCTTGGGTACACTTGATGGTATGAAACACTTGGAAGTCTTCAAAACTGAAATGACAAACATAACTTGAGTTTGATAAACTTTGTAAGTATTCCTTACCTCAATTTTCTCTATACAAATTTTAAACAAAAGTGAAAATACATTTCTTCAAAATAAGAAAACACCTGAATTATTTTTCAAAAAAAACAAACAAAAAAAAAAGTAAAGATTTATTAGGTACTTGGGGGAAAAAAATCCTCACTAATCAATGGTGGGCTCCTATTGCAGTTTCACAGTAAGAACAAACAGTCAAGTTGGATTAGATCCTCTGTCTCCCACTACGAGCCATTCCGTTTTATTTTCTGCTGGATTCTGATTAAAGTACATCCATAAATCACTGCGTCTTTTCCTCCCGCCGAGCCCCTGTTTGGACGTTGCTGCCATGCTCTCGAGTGCGCCGGTGCATGCAGTGCAGGCGTGGTCAAACAGGAAAACTTAAACAGTGCGCCTTCACCTCATTCTATCTTTTACACACCAGCCCCTAATTATTAGGTTACACATAATAGAGGGGAGGTTGCTTTAAGTCATTGCTCAGTTCCACCATTTTAAACCTGTATTTATTAACATTTACGCTCCATAGCTGGTGCGGAGAGGAAGCAGTTTTTCCTCAAACTGACTGGGGTGGTAAGTGGGTGTGGGTCGGAGGACTATTTGTTTGTGGGTGGGGATTTTAACTGCACGGAAGACGCGACTTTAGATCGCAACCATGCAAAGCCTCATCCAGCCCCTCAGCATGTCTTGAAGCAGCTGGTCCTCTCTCAGGGCATTGTGGACGTCTGGAGAAGGATGCATCCTGACTGTCAGCAGTACATCTGGTCCCATTGTAGAGAGAACAGGGTCTCCTCAGCCAGGCTGGATCGTATTTATCGTTTTAAGCATCATTTCAATGTTTTTAGAAGGTGTGACATTTCACCTGTTGGTTTTACTGATCATTGTCTACTTTAAAACAGTATTTTTATCAGAGATGTCAGGCCAAGAAGCGCCTACTGGCATTTTAACTCTGTTTTAACCTTTGATAGAAGTTTTAGGGAGGCTTTAATATTTTTAGACAGAGGAAGGGAGATTTGAGCAGTCTTAGGAGTTTGATCTGAGTCTTGCCGTGGTCCCACCACTGTCTGTGTCAGCAGCACACCCTCAATGTCACAAGCGATATCACAGATCTGTGAAGGATCTTGAAACTGAAATCATGGAGCTGTAACATTTCAGTGAGTCCAGAGGAAATCAAGGTGACTTTGTAAACCTCAAAAGGAAAAAATTGGCTTTAGCTGACCTGCTGAACATCAAAGTGCAGGGCGCACTGGTTCGGTCCCGGTACCAGACCATCACCGAGATGGATGTTACCTCTAGCTTCTTCTTTGGTCTGGCGAAAAAGAACGGGCAGAGGAGAGTGATCCAAGCACTGCTCTCAGACACGGGGCAGGAGATCATTGAACCATGCCAGATAGGGAGGACGGCAGTGAGCTTCTACTCATTCCTGTAGGGGAGCGAGCACAGAGAGGAGCAGGAGCTCCTGGAGGGGTTCCTGAGGGGACTGCCTCGTGTCTCCGAGGAGACCAACGCACAACTGAAGGCCTGCCTAGAAATGCAGGAGCTGTGGGCAGCGCTGCAGGCGATGCCAACGGGCAGGTCTCCTCACTCAGATCGACGAGCTCATCGGCGAGTTCTACAAGGCATACTGGGACATCCTGGTTAAGGATGTCCTGGACATATGCGAGTGTCTGGCCTCTGGTTCTATGCCAGAGTCTTGCAGGAGAGCAGTCCTCACTCTGCTCTCTTGCCACTCTCTGCATATGGTTCCATTGTTCTTCTATGGTTCTAATGTTTTTTTGGTACTGAGCCTTCGGCCAAGTTCAGATTGTCTCATTATTTTAATTAACTTCTTCTTTGGGTTAGGCCACTGTTTCAATATTACTGTGTCTCTCGTAGCATGATGTGTAGCAGTACATAATGTAAACAATGGCTGTTGTAGATTAAAAAATTGTGAAGGCGGTCCACAGTGAATTGTGAAATGACAACGCCTTTTGAGCCCTACAGAGAGAAAAAAGTCGAAATTTAAGAAAAAGAAAAACTGAAACGTCACAGCAAGGTACATTGTTAAAATGTGTCATGTGTCATTCCTAACAAAAATTTCTGCCTGCAGTCTGTTTATACTTCTGAAGTTCTGTTAATTACTGCAGCAGATGTTACCAGCACCTAAATGTCCTTTTGAGACCATGACTGCTTAAAATGTGTTGTCCGTGTAAGTGAAAATATACAATTTTATGTTTGTCTGATGAACACAAGCAGACTTAAAAACCCATGTGTAATAATTAAGGGGTGCATCAAGGCAACTTTTTAAAGGGAAAGTAAGAGTGCAAACCTTAGTCTTCACTTGCCAATATCTATCCATCCATCCATCCATCCATCCGTTTTCTACCACTTGCCCTTTTCAGGGTCACAGGTGGCTGGAGCCAATCCCAGCTCCTGTGAGTGATGGCAGGGTCACCCTGGACAGGTCGCCAAATTGTCGCAGAGCTAACACAGACATACAACCATTCACACTCACATCCACACCTAGGTTCAATTTAGAAGGACCAATTAACCTGACATATACCCTCCAGTGTGTGTAGTATACTTAATACTTGTCAATAATGAGTACCATTACTGTAATAATAGTATCTATTAAATGCCATTGAGGCTAAATTATCCTCTATTAAATGATGTGCGAAAGCATAGGTCCTGCTGTGAACCACGTCTATACAGCCCAGCACACAACTTTCTGTGACTTTGGGTTTATTTAAGGATTACCTGATAACAACTAAAATGTAATGCTTTGCTTTTAAATATATAACTGCATTCTGGAATGTATGGTTGTATGTTCAAACCAGACCCTGAGATGGCATTATTTGTTTTCTTCATCTCTGCCTAGTCAAAGTCTCTCTGTGCAGTGCACAATCATGTGTATAGTATGGTAATTGCTAAGAAAGTGATATTAAATCTCTGGAAATCTGACACTGTGCCCCTGTTTAAAACCTGGTTAACTGAGCTCACATCAATACTGCACATGGAGAAAATTAGATATGGCTTGATGGGCAATCTTGCCAAGTATTTTAGCATTTGGCAGCCCTTTATTGACTATCTTGCTCGATTTGACACAATGTCTGGAAAGTAATGTATCTGAATGCCCCTACTGTTCACCTTTTTAAACACTTGTAAGAAATATTGAAGTAGTGATGCAATGTAACATAAGACCTAGAGCCCTGTTTCGTATGTGTGTATTTCCTTCATATATATATATATATATATATATATATATATATATATATATATACACACACACACTCTCTCATGTATGTGATGTGTGTGTGTGTATGTATATATGTGTATACATATTTTTTATTTAAATTTTTTTCTCTTACTTTTTTATCAAACATGAACATTTAAATTTAAACATTGAAAACCTCAATAAAAATGTTATAAAAAAACTACATGTAATGTCAACTTTGAAGAACCATTTCACCTTCAAAATTAGTTGTTCTGTCAGTTACTTCTAAATTATGAGTTGAATATACAAGGGCTTTTATTTTTATTTTGTCAATTTCCACGTGATTCAGGGAAACCAGGAGGAGTGGAATTGATGGAAGGGAAAGACATCTGCTCCCCCTGGTGGACAAAATGAGTCCCTGTCACTTCCATTCATTCTGGATTTTCTCAATCACTCTAAAGCAGGGTTACTAAACTCCAGGCCGCATGGGCCGATACTTTTCGTGTTTTAGGTCTCTCTGCTTCAGCACACCGCAATATAGTGTTTTTATAATCCAGCTTGTAAAAAGCCCAGTAATGAGCCACTTACTACGGTCAGGTGTGCTGAAGCAAAGAGAGACCTAAAACATGCAGGGCGTTGTCCCACGAGACCTGAAGTTGAGTAGCCTCGCCCTAAAAGAAAGTGACAAAAACAAAAATTCTCCTTGTGATCAACTCATCGTGGGAGGAAAAATTTGATAGAACAAGTTATTTTAAAGGTGAAGTGATTATATAACAGTGAAATTTAATAGTAAAATGTATGCACAGAAGGAAGTCATTACCAAAAAGTCTTTCAGGATAAGCAAAAAGTGGTAATACGTCGTTCAGAACATGCACTTTGCAACATAAATCAGAATGACCAACATGCCTGCCCCTTTCTATTCTTGAACACAATATTTGCGTTTTGAAATACAGCCCAGTGTGCCTTGTAAACATTCTGAGTACTTAACCTTTAAAATGACATTTCTTCTGTCAGTTACTCACATCCTTCCATGTGTTCAGGGATGATTAATTGATAGAGAAAATGCCATATATAGGTAAAGTTTCCTAAAGTGGTTTTTTGTGCATGTTTTTAACAATGCACAGCAAAAACAATGTGATCAACCTGAGATAGAGCCAGGAAAGTTGTTGAATTGTGTGTATTTTTAATGGTGACATACGTATCAAGGTGTCAGTCTCTCACAGACTAGCTTTGCATTTGCAAAACATCAAATTGGCCAGTCTGACAGTCACTTGTGCACGAAGGGGCTACCATGCTACCATGGCTAAAAGCTTGTTCAAATGGAGCACTGGTCACAGGAACTAAGGCCCCGATGGCAACTTGAAATAGTGAAGGAACAGCCTTCATGTGCACTGCCTAGAATGGCAGTACAACGTGTCCTTCACACAAGTCGAGATAGTGGCTTAGCTGTAATACTGGAATGGTGGTAGCATCTTTTCACTTTCTCTTACAGTATGTCACAAACTTTATTCTTCAATGTCCTTGTATTCCTCCTTTTGAGACACTGGTTGATCAATCTCCACAATATCTGAAAGGATTGGTCCTGGCAAAATGTAAAATCAAAACAGAGCCCTTACTGTTCATATTGGTAAAACAATATGTTCAACTTAAGGATATTTTTGGTTGTCTGTTATTTAAGACAAAATACTTATTATTATTGTACAGTATTATTGTTGTATTTTGTCTTAAATAACAGACTACCAAGAATATCCTTAACTTAGCTTAACATATTGTTTTACCAATATGGACAGTAAGGAATGCAAACACTGTTGATGAAAATAGCAAAATATCAAAACAATTTCAGTGAAAATAACCGAGTGATTTCCTGCCCTTATGTCAGCACCGGTAAACACATGGTGGTCCATCCAATACAAAGCCAGTTTCAAGGGAACTGCTTTGAGGTGGACTGGGTGTAAAAACAGGATGATGGTTTCAGTCATGCCATCGCTCTGGGTCATCAAGGTGATCGCCTTCACCTTCTTCAGACTGTGAATGACTTTCGCATGTGGCTGCATTGTCAGTAACAACATAGTGCAGCTTATTTTCAATGTCATACTAAATGACATATGACCTAAATTGTTCGATGTGTGAGCCTTTGAAGCGATCACAGGCCAAGAGATTCAGCTTCAGTATCACAGCATCTGCAGTGTGTAACACTCATTGTATATTTCGTCATTTCCTCAACATCACTAGAAGGTGAACTCATGGTCAGCAAGGTCTCAGATCAGACTGAAGACTCTGGTATGACTGAGAGCACTTTTTTCTTCTTCTTCCACTCAACTTTGGTGCCTTCCTCTGTGTTGATCGAAAAGAAACACCTTTATGAAAGACAGAGAAAGGTCAACTTCTGGTGGGATATCAAATGCCTTTTATTTTCCGTTATAAAAAGTAAGGTCTACACTGAAGTTTCCGTAGCGGTAACATTTCTTCGTTCCACTGGGTAGTGCACGTTGAAGCAGTAGTAGCAGCCACACATCAAGCAGATGGCAGATGTGAAGGATGTGTTGTGGTCATTGGCAACCACCAAAATGAGCTAGTAAAAGAAGCACTTTCAGTTTGAAGCTGGGGGCAGAGCATCCAGAACTTGTGTGCATCAACGTGTTTGAAGAAGTTCAAGAGTCGTGCCCCCTTTTTTGTCCATACTGGTGCGGAAGGACTCAGTCAAACTCACACCAGTCGGTTCTTCGAAGTGTGCTGCCATGCCGACTTTCTCAAACAAAAATGGCCATTCCTGGCTTAATTTCTGGATGCTTGCACCATTATTCATCTCTTTGCGTTGTGTGAAATAGGTGGACTTCATTAATCCTTTCAAGCATCTGAATTGAAGTTCATCTCTTTAAAGATCTTCATATTTTTCTTTTTTCCCAGCTGACTCTCCACAGTCTCAGGGAGTGCCATTTTTCGGCATCCATATGTGTCTTGAACACCTGCTCTTTGCTCAGCAGTTATTTCATCAGTGTCATCAACCATCTGTGCTTTCTTTTATCGTTGGTGTGTCAGGTCGTTCGGCAAAACAACTCCAGTCAAGAGTTGAAAATATCAGAGAATGATAACCAAGTCCAATAACATCACCATCAATCACATCTTAAAGAGACTTTGGATACCTGGCCACTATCCTTTTTGCTATCTCTGTGGTGTTTGGTTGTATTCTTACAAGTCTTCATCATCTCGGAGACCATATTTCACATCGTAGTCAGGCACTTTGCCTTTTCTATCTTTCCAAACTCTGTACTAACTCTTCAGGGAGTTTCTGCCATAGTATCTGAAAAGTGGCTTCCGAGTTTTGCACACGTGAATAACAGCTTCCTGAGGATGATGATGTAGCTGTGGACAATGCTGGTGAGGGAGTGACCGGGGAGAGCGAGGGAGAGGAGAGACCCTGCAGAGCAACATGCCAGGACTGGAGTTGGAGTGGATGACTCTGTAAAAATACGAAAAAAAAAAGACATTTGAAATAATTAAACCTTTAAAGGTGCATTAAGGAATTTTTCAACTTTAAAAATACGTATTTATGATTTATTTTCCACCATTCAATAATGTGTACAATGTGCCCTGACATATTCATTGCAAGTACCGCTAGCAGCGCTAAATAGTCACTTGAAAGTTGCAGTGCTGGTCTGGAAATTTGTATTTCTTGGGGAGAATTTGAGATGATGTGACGTAATGCGCGCTCCCGCTGGCCTGACTTGCTTAGCCTTCGTTTTGTCCACCATTATTCCGCCAGATGCTTAACGAGCAACAACTGAGCAGTACTGAGGATGGATCTTCCAGAAAGTAAGAAAACACCGGCTTCTAGCACTGCCACAACTCCAGCACAGACCCACCAGGCAAAAGAAACAAATTTTACTCGAGCGCTACTAAAAGAGGGAGGAAGGAGTTCCCCTCTTCCGTGCACATACATGGACGCAAGCCACAGGCACGATTGTTTCACTAAGCTGCAGTTACGCCCAATGCCTGCAGGGGCCGTTGTTTCGCATGAAACGTGCAAACTCCTAAATGCACCTTTAAAGTTTTCCTACTCTGTAACCAAATGTAGCACACCGATAAATGTCTAGACAGCAGGTCTACAAAATATTACCGAGAAATGTTGCATTCATTTCAACCAATTGCATTTATATATGGTTTTACAAAACTGAATTTAAAATGACATTACTTGTCTAGCCCTAGCAGAGAAGTGTGCTGTGTTATGATGGCAACGTTTTACACTCACTGTTTTGGGCCCAGGCAGCAACCAGTCTTCTGGCTTGTATAGGCTTTAATACTGACTGGTCTCCCTCTGTAATGTATCGTACATCATCTGTTGTTACAGCCCCAACTGCTTTCAAAGTATCTTCTACCATCTTGACAACTTGATCAAGAAGATCTGGAAGTGCTGCTGCTAGAGCATTTGTGATTCAGACATATCTGTTAAGACACACAAACGAGGCAGTTCAACATCTAACCTTCTGGTTTAATGTGACAAGAGACTGTGCTTCAGTGGGACAATCAGGTATCCATTGTTTATGTAATGTGATGTGATAAAGGCCAAATGTCAATCAGTTCACTGGCAAGTCTGCATTCTAATCTTCCAGTGTCCCTCTTTGCAGAGTTCATATGGTAGTGTGAAAGAAATTCTCCATCATACACTCTCATCAGAAAATGAAGTGCAAAGCCATTGTAGGAGCCATTTATCATTTCTTTGATTTGACCTCTTGGGGAGCAGGATGGTAGAGAAAGTCACGTAAGGAGCACACAGTTGATAGACTTCAGGTGTGCGAGAGGGACAGCATAAAGTCTTTTGACCGTGCTCGACGGATGGGAATTGTATGGGTGAGCTTTCTGGCTCCAGCTTTGCACTTGTGATCAGTGGAGTTATATGTGCACATGAGAATAAATGGGTCGCTGCACCCAAACACTGAAAGTGAGTGGAACATTGACTCGCCAGAACACGCGTCCGAAACAGTTCTCCCTCTCCACCCTCACAAGGAACCCAAAATGTATCAGCCCAGACTGAGAATGGTCTGTACGTTTTAAGTCAAAAGACTGTTGCACAAAGGATCGTGGACGGAATCAGCTGATTGATTGGAGATCGACATATAATTTGAATCGACAGAACTTGCTTCTAAAAGATATGTCTGGCCCAACTCATGTATATTCTGCATTTCTTCAATAATGTTTTGAATGTTAGATGTAGGAGACAGAATGGGGTGAAGGTGCACTGTTTTCAGTGTGAGTGTGTGTGTGTGTTGCGAAGGCGGGGTTTCACATGGAGTGGGTGTGTGCACGTTAGAATGGCTGTGAGTAAAGGTGCACCCTCACCTATGGCACAGATGGAGAGTCAGGGTTGGGCGTAGCCATTTTTTTTGTTGACTGCGTGTCATTTTTTCCATATCCAATTTTACAGTTCAACTCTCTGGTTTTAATGTCAGTGTGATCCTCCTACTGCTGCGCTCTGACAACTCTGTCTTTTTGCTCTGCATTAAATGCACCAAAAGGTATCTTTGGATCAGAGTGTATTTTGCACCTGTCAAACCGTATTTGCGCTTCTCAGTTGTACGAACCCAGGACCCGATCTCACACTCTCAGTGGCTATAAGGCTTGGAAAGGGGAAGCCACAATAGTAGACACTGAGAAATATATGTATGTTTTACAAGAAACTACAGGGACAGCATCTTCTTCCAGATACAAGTCGCTGAAATTAGACCCATCGCCTACAGTGTCTTCAGCATCTGACACACTGGTAGGTTCCCGTATGGTGGTACTTGTAGTGGGAGTCTCGCAGTGTGTATCTGAGATTGATGTACAAATCACATTTTTTTTTTCCACTGTCTGTGATTTCTGGACATATGAGAAGTAAAATATGTTTTTGCAGTGAACACACTTTTGCATCCCCTCACTGTGCAAGCTACCTGTCGCCCTTCTGCTATGTGCTCCTTTAAGTAAGCAACCTGCGGTTTTGTTCCCTCATGATGGTGTTCACAAAGAGATACGGTGCATTTTAAAGGCGTTAAGGTCACATCCTGAGTAAGGGTTGGTTCACTGTTGTGGTGACAATAGAAGTGCGACTTGTAAGCAGGTGTTTTCAGGTTATACAGCTTTAAACTTGTTCCAGTACATTTAAAAATATGTTGGGGTTCATTGCAGTGCAGTTTGTAATGCAAAACGTATAGACTGAAAATTTTCTCCACGTTATAAAAATACATTTCCAACAGTCAAATACACAGTTTATATCCACAATAGACACGAGCGGAGCAGTTAGCTAAACAGATACTTCAGCACATAGATGGATCCCACTTTAGCCGCCAGGCGCGGGTTAAAGGATAAGTTCGTTTTAAACAGTTTTCGCGTTGTTTATGGAATGAAGTACAACAATATACTCAACCCAGAAGGCTTTTCTGATCCGAACAGTGCTTTGGGAGAAAGTTAGATCCAAAATCGAGCGGCGCACATCCCTATACTGTTAGCAGATTGGGCATGTATAGCGCCGCTAGCAAAACGGCTTTAATCGTCCAAAAATTCGTTAGTTTCACCAATATATTTCATCATGATCCGCGCACGCCTCTCCTCCATGACAGCCCGGTGTCGTGAGATGTGTCATATATGCAGATATATGTCCGATTTGAATGTACTACTTGGGGTCTACGCATATCTAGACACCTACATCTAGATATCTATGTCTATATGTCTAGGCGGTGGTGTGACGAGAGCTACGGAAGCCGCAGTGGTGTTGTGTGTGTGTTTTCGACGGACGATGCTAAATGCTAATGCTGCTTTTGCTAAAGAGAAAATCATTCAAAGTTCTCGTCCACAGCATCTTCATCGGACAGATATTCGTCCATTTTACACTACACTGGAAAAAAAAAGCACTGTGTGTAGCCTCAGGTTGCCCCGGAAACAATGAGCCGTACTGCGCATGCGCACGGCAGGCGTAAACAAAGCTTTCAGTTCAGAGGTCAACAAAACAACCAAAACATTTATCTGTGTAATATGCTTAAAAGAAGTCCAGAGGCACTTGGCAGCGTGAGGATGTTTATTCCAAGAGCAGGTATCAAAAAAATGCGTTAGGATTGGCAGTCGAAAAAACACACACACACACAAAGTAACTAGATGTAAAGCTATGAGTACGCGAGCGTTTTTAGCTGTCTGTAATGCAACCTTCTTCATAAGCTGAATAAACCCAATTCAGCTAAAGCCTTTAATTTGTGATGATTTACTTATCAAAGTAACTGAAGACAGGTTCAACTTCTAGCTCAGGCAAATTCGTAAAGATCCAGACCACTGGTGATGAAGCTCAATACAAGGCGCTGATTGGCCGATTAGAAATTCGGTGTATGCTTTTAAAATCCTGCTTTCAGATGCTTCTAAAATCAGTTATATTTTTTTCCCAATCAGACGTTTTGAGATGCTTTTGTAATGACTCAGAAGGTTTTCATTAAATGAATTGAATTTACCTCTGGATTATAGCTAAGGAGAGACTGAAGGCCTGCAGAAAAGATCAGACCAGAGATTAATGTTTTAGTATTTTGACATAAAAATGTATTTTGATATAAAAATTGATCATAACACCAACATTTCACTTTGTGGTGTAGGATCAGAATAGTCTAAAGCAGGTGTCTCCAACCCTATTCCTGGAGAGCCCCTATCAGGAAGCATGTTTTAGTTCTCTCCCAGTTTAAACACACCGGAATCTAATGACTCTGTCCTCACCAAGCACAGAGCAAAGCCCAGTAATGAGCCTGTTAATGCCAGCAGGTGTGTTGAAGTATGGAGAGAACTAAAACATGCTGGATAGGGGCTCTCCAAGAGCAGGGTTAGAGACCCTTGGTCTAAAGAGTGTATGGAGGCCTTACACTACTTAAAGCTCCTTTAACCTTTCAAAGTTTGGAAACATGTGACTGATCAATTATTTTTCTGTTATAATGCTAAATGGCAGTGTATTTTAAATTGACGGAGAGCCTGATCATTAATGATGACCAACTTGCAGTGGCGATTCTAGAGTCTGTGTGAGCCCTGGGGAAAAAATTATAAGGGGCCCCTTGATCCATCACCATTAAATTATAAATATCTTGACACCAACAAAATTGCAAAATATATCCATGTTTTAATTCCAGGGATTCGTGTGAGAGTTACTTCCAAGAAATTAATGTAAATAACATTTAGAAACAACTTTCAAAGGTAATTTTTTCCCTAAGATTTAAGTTATGGTAATTCATTGTAAATAGTAGGGTGGCATTAACTGTTGTTCATTTTGTGAATTAGCATTGTAACAAACAAAGAAATGATCAAACAGACCATTTCTGTTTTTTGAGTTTAATGCAGCATCGTTAGAATAGAAGAATAGAATAGATCTTTATTGTCACTGTTACAAGAACAATGACAATTCCTTTGCTACTCTCTCTGAATAGCAGCATTAAAAATAGGCCATATAGCACACTAAAAATAAATACAACATAAGAGCAAACCCAAAGATATATACAACATAAGAGCAGTGTACAGTACCAAAAACAGCTAGTGGTTAGAGACCTCCTCTACCCATAATTATTGCACATGAGATATGGATGCACGTGATATTGATATTGTCATCATTTGGGGGGGAGGGAGCAGACATTTGACAGCATGGGGGTAAAAGCTGTTTTTGAGTCTGTTGGTTCTGAGGAGAAAAGAGAGTGCTGGATGTGAGGGGTCTCTGGTGATTCCCCTGGCTTTCCTCTGAAGTCTGCCACATCTCTGAGGGGAGATAGTTTGGTCCCAGTCACCCGTTGTGCTGCTCTAACCAGCCATTGCAGGTCCTTCTTGTCCTCCGCGGTGCAGTAGCTGAACCACACTGTGCAGCAGTAGGTCAGGAGGCTCTCAGTGGTGGAGCGGTAGAAGTTTGTGAGCAGTTTACGGGGAGATGTGCCTGACACAGCTTCCTGAGGAAGTACAGTCTCTGTTGGGCCCTCCCCACCTGGTGTGAGATGTGGGTGGAACATGTGAAGTCTGCAGAGATGTGGACCCCAAGGAACCTGAAGCTCTCCAACCTCTAACTCCTCTGAATCAATGGGTGCGTTTACATGCAAGCAATAACCCTTTCTTAACCAGAATATTGGCAATAACCCGATTGCGCACAGCCATGTAAACACGTGCAAAAACCTGAATATGCTCATATTCCGGTTTTTAAAAACCTGAATATTACCCCTGGGTTACTCCTTTTCTAACCTGAATTTCTGGTCATGTAAACGCGCATCGGAATATCCCGGTCGAAACGGACATGAAATACTGCTCTGCGCATGTTCTACCCACAAGGAATCTCGGTCATCTGAGTCCAGGAACTACTTGTGACACAGTTTAGCTGCTACTAAGTAATTAAAATGTGCCAAAACAATCGTTCAGTTCTTCTCTTTAACTGAAAAAAACGGTGCATCGCAATATTAAACATATTACCAGTCTCGCTGGCTTACTCTTTTTCTAACAACATGCAGAGAGAGCCTGCAGCGCCCTTCTTCTTCTGTGGTGTCTGTGTAAAATAAGGTTGAACATGCAAACAGCACACCTAGTGGCATAAAGTGCAAATGCAGTCATGGCGTCGTCTGTGCTCTGCGGTTTGAATGGGGAGATCCCTGATCATGTAAACAGGAGTAACTCTGTCTGTTTAAGCATGTAAACGGGTTATTCCAAATGATTCAGAAACCGGAATATTGACCTTAACCCGAATATTGAGTGCATGTAAACGTAGTCAGAGTAGTGGGCAGAGTGCTCAGTTCGCTTTGCTCTTCTAAAGTCCACTGTCATCTCCTTGGTCTTTCTGGTGTTGAAGTTGTTGTGATGACACAACCGTCGCAGAAGCTGGACTTTCTCCCTGTAGGCTGATTCATTGTTGTCTCTGATCAGTCCTATGATGGTGGTGTCATCCACACACACAGACACACAGACACACACACACACACACACACACACACACACACACACACACACACACACACACACACACACGCGCGCACTGTGGGGGCACAGGAGGAGTTGAATCCGCTTACAGGATAAGCGGACCAAACTCAAACTTGACCGTTTCAGCTGTCATTTTCACAAAATGTGGTGTAGCAAGACAGGGAGGAAACAGGCAACTTTCTACGGCTATGGCGACACATACTACTATAAGAAACTCTTCACAAAGTGAAAAAGCATAATATTTCCCCTTTAATGATAGTGTTGCTGGAGTGAACAGGAGAGCAGTCGTGTGTAGGGCTGCAACTATTACCGAAGTACCTCGAGTACAAAACATGATCAAGGCAAATTTTATACCTTGAGGCTTTGTTTAATTAACATCACGTGGCGATGAGGCACAGGTTTATGTGTGAGGGAGAGAGAGAGAGAGAGAGAGCGCGTGTCACCCGGATTGTTGTGATTGACAGACATATCCAAGCAATGCCGGACCAGGTACTGACGCCTGTCCCGTCATGAATTTCTGTCTGCTGGGGTCCGCGCGGATCGATCCACGGACATCTGCGCGCAGCCCTGCGCGTGACCACGTTGCATGTACGTGCTGGTTGTGCCGGTATACACTTACATCAGAGCACCAGAGCAAACAAAACATGCAGTAACGTGACTCTGAAGCCATCAGGCTGTTGCTCCGTCTAAGGCAGGGGTGGGGAACCCTGGTCCTGGAGGGCCACAAACCTGCATGTTTTCCATGTCTCCCTGCTTCAACACGCCTGAATCGAATCAAGATTCATGGCCAAGTCCAGCAGAAAGCCAGATAACGAGCCTCATTGCAATCAGCTGTGTTGAAGCAGGGAGACATGGAAAACATGCAGGTTTGCGGCCCTCCAGGACCAGGGTTCCCCACCCCTGGTCTAAGGAAACTTCCAGGGAATGAAAAACTGGTGGACATAGAGAGCAGCCTCTGTTGGGAGGGAGAAGGTCTGCTGATAGAAAGGAAAGTGAAAGTGTAATCGCTCGGGTGCCGCCCCACAATTCAGAAACAGAAAAGGCTAAATAAACTCTAATACTAAATGATAATAGACTAACAATGCATGTACTTGATTTTGTATAAATCTGTAATAAAAGAGCAGATAAACAGTCTGGAGTAGGGCTGTCACAGTATCAAATTTTCTCTTCACGATTATCATGGGCAAAAAAAAAATCACGATAACGATATCACGATATCAGCAAAAATTTAACTAATAATGGTACAAACATTCAGATTCATCTTTAATTTTATTTTTGTTTTTCTCTCTTTTCCCAGATGAATTAAATTCAGAATACCTGTCAAATGAGGTGTTGAAACAATATGAGAACAGTAACTGTACAACTGCATACCAAAAGTGTAGTTACACTCAACTAATTAAAATCTGATGAACTGATTAACAGAGGATCCACAGCAGAGGCATAATTTACGTAGGGTTGGTGGGTTATGAAAACCCACGGGCCTTTTTGGGGTGAAATCCTGTACCACCATCACACTGCCGACAATTTTTGTTTGTTTGTTTGTTTAAATCCGAGGCGGGATGAGCAGCAGCTGCTTCTCTCCAGCCAGAGGTGCCGCTACTGGCTAGGGCCCCGAGCTGAAGGGGGCCCCGAGGAACGGCTGACATCAGTCAATTTCAATGACAAATTTAAGGCGCTACACGAGACGCTGCAACGACAACGTGTCGAAAATCCCCCGCATGGGGCCCTTTTCTGAGTACTCACCGGTTAGTTGCTAGAAGGGGGCCGGCGGAGAAGACGGCGGATATCAGCGACACATTACAATGACACGTCTGGAACCTACCTAATGGGGCCCCACTACTACCCGGCTTGCATCAACGTGCAGTCAGTGTTGCTAAACACACTTTTTTCGGGTTAGGATAGAGCATCTCGCTGTCATTGTCGGCCACCACCGACATGTTTAGTTCACTCGAGACGCTCGCTAACTGGGAGCCACGCTAGCTAGGAGCCATGCCGCTACCACTGCTCTGCTGTGTTTATATGTGAGGGGAGGGGGAGGGGGGCTGCAGGAGGGAGACGAAGCAGGGCGGAAGAACAGGAGCGGATTTTGAAAATACACTTCAACATGTTTCAAGTGGCACTAGATCCTCTATGCGATATTATCATGTGCGCATTTTGAACACGATATTGAAATTTCATTTTTTAATACCACGATTATCGTCAATACCGGTTTACCGTGACAGCCGTAGTGGCTATCATTGAAGACTGGTTTGTAAGACATGGTTTCTCAGTTCCCAGTCTGGAGAAATATGATGTGCCGTAATAGTCACATACGATTAGTTGCACATGAAGTCCAGGCATCAGTGGTAAGCGCCACTCTCTCTGCTTCGGAAAGTTCTTGTTTCACTTTCTTCTGTATTTTGCGGTACATTTCAGGCACACACTTCTCGGTGAAATGCTGTCTGGATGGTATCTTGTACCTTGGCTCAACAGTTTTCATCATTTCCCTGAAGCCTCCGCTTTCAACAACACTATACGGTTGCAAATCTTTTACAATGAAGCGAGCGATGGATTCTGTTATCGCCTGGGACCTTGCTGAGTCATGGCTGAATTGTGGTTGGAAAAAAGTTTGGATATTATGGCCATTTTACTGGCCACTCGGAGAAGTGCTAGCCCCACTAGCTTCCTGGTCATCAGTCACTCCGTGCCGTCTTGCCAGGTGATTGCTCAGGTTGGTCATGCTTCCTGTATATTTTATGGCCGTTCTGCAAAGTCTGCAAATTGCTTGGGTTTTGTCGAGCTTTCCATCCTTCTTTAAGAAACCAAAAGACTTCCAAACCTTTGAATTGAGCTTCGGCAAACTGTAGATCTCACCCGCGTTATTTGACATTGTAGCACACACGTGCCACTGGCGGTGGTCTCACCTGTGTCTAGCCAACCCGCAGTGAGTTCAAACGTCCTTTATTGTATATCGGTGGGCCCAATCCCCACCCCCCAATTCGGCAGGCTTCACTTGCCGCCGCCACACTGAGCAGTCCTTGATCCTGGGCGTCCTGGTCTTCAGCCTTTTCAGGCTTGTGTGCTCTGGCCTCTTCAGCCTGCTGCTGTCAGTCCAGCTCTCCTCTCTTCTCTCCCGGTCCAGCACCCTACTTCAAGCAGGAGAGAGCAATCACCTCAATCGCCAGCACCTGCTGCACCTTGGGCACAGGCTCCCTGAGCCGCCTCCCTCTCTCCTGCAGCAGAGAGCAAACCACGCCCCTCCTCCACAGACATGTTGCTACCTGTAGCGTTAAGCTGTGATGGTTGGCTTGAGACCCCGCACCGACGTCATGGGTAAAAGGTCAACACTGGAGTCTCGCGAGAGTTCGCAAACTGTAGAGCAGCGGCCGGCGGGCCTCAATAATATCTGGCCCGCAAGATGATTTTAAGAATCTGAGGAAGCTGCTTCATAGAGGCAGTAACGCCGTCGATTAACCTGTCACTATCCAGCTCCTCCTATACAGCTTTCATTATCTGTGAAACACCTTGAAACCCTCTGATTCAGTGAACAACTTGCGGCGCTGTGCTGCGTTCAGGGACACTTCGTAAAAGCATCCTGCTGCTAGACGTCTCAATCAGCTGTTCGCTTAGCTGTTAGCCACCGACGAAATTGCTGGCTTTGAACGATTCCTTAATAGAAATCAGTAACATGGCGGCGACGTGAATGTAGTTTTGCGCTGGAGGCAGCATTAATGTATACATACTGGGCACAACATGTACTTGAATGTAAAAAAAAAACTATGCGCGGGCATAAATCCGGGCCATCGGGCCGTTCTTAATGGATCTGAACCGATCTCGGCGCCGTGGTCCGATCCACTCGGATCTTTTATGTTGCTAAAAGATAACCGATCCAAAATGGGTTATCGTTACACCCCTAGTATTTCACGTTGCCAGCACATGATAATAGTTTACCGTCAACCAGAAAGTAGTCTATTCTTGTATATATGTTGTGGACATGGGAGTGAAAGGAGTATTCTCTTCCTGTTGGATTAAAAGCCCTCCACAGATCACACAGATTCATGTTCTTAATGTAGGCATTGAGGAGCTTACTTGTATTGGATGGAGTTATGATTTGAGTCGATGATCTATCCAACTGTTGGTCAAGCACGCAATTAAAGTCGCCACCAATAATCAAATTAGTATTTGAAATGTCTGGTATCACCCCAAGCACCTTCCCAAAAAAATCTGGATCGTCCTGATTAGGTCCATAAATATTTAACAGTGTAACATGTCTTGAATACAGTTCTCCCACCACCAATACATACCTCCCCTCTTTGTCAGCAACAGTAGAATGATGTTTAAAAGGAACATCCTTACGAATCACAATGGCAACACCCCTAGACTTAAATGGAAAGGAGGAGTGATAGACTTGACTGATCCATTTACATCTGAGTCTGAAATGTGAATCTTTCTTTAAATGTGTCTCCTGCAGAAATATAACCCCTGACTTAAGAGACTTTAAATGTGCTAACACCTTGCCTCTTTTAACTGGTTCGTTAATTCCTTTCACATTCCAAGATGAGAAAAATATTTCCCCCCCTCCTCTCCTGTGTTCCCCCTGTATTAATCTGTGTCATAATCCTGTGTACCAGGTAGCACTCCCCCAACCCTTCCCCGAACCCCCTAACATTCAAACTAAAGCCATGAACCAGCAACATTATTAAACTAAAAAGGGCAAAAAACAAAAATGAGATACAACAATAGATATGCAACTATGAGTGCCTCGTATACTACTCCTAATGATTCTGAGTGTCTATGAACAATAACAGCTCCACTTTGGCCAACATATTATCAATAACAAAACAGGACCAAATGTCCAGGTACATATAACCTTTAAATAAGTGAAAATCAAAATACCCCAACCCACTACCTACTGCAAACAGAAAACAGAAAATGTAAATTACGGAATTCACAGTACTAGTAGGAGTGGGCGGTTTGTAGAGAGAAAATTAAACACACCAGTCCCACTTTTGAGGGAGACATCAGTCCACCCATAATGTAATCAAATACTACATTACCATCCCAGTCTTCTACTCGGTGTTAAAGTGGTGTTCTGCATAAGCTAGGGCTTCTTGGGGGTCAGTGAACATTCTCTCTCTGCCATCATGCGTCACCCGCAGCTTCGCTACATGATTCCAAACCTGACCCCGGGCTTGTTCCGGAGCATTTTCCTGACCGGTGTGAAGGCAGCTCGTGCTTTGGCAACTTCTTGTGGAGGGTCTCTAAACATCTGGATCTGCTGTCCCTTGAAAGTTAAATCCCTCTTGCTCGTGATCCTGTGGAAGATGTCCTCAAAGTCGTGTCCATAGTGGATTTTCAAAATGAAGTGGCGCGGTGGTTCACCATCTCCTGGCCGCTGCCGGAGCGCTCTGTGGGCACGATCAATAATCGGCTTTTCCTTCAGCTCCAGAACGTCTTTTAATAAAGCCGCTGCAAACTCCCTGGGCGCCTGTCTCTCCTCCATTCCCTCTTTCAGACCTGTGATCCTGAGATTCTGTCTCTTCGAGCGCCCTTCTAAATCCAAACATTTCCCGTTAATGCGATCGACTTGTTTGGTGAGCTGCTTCACCTGCGTCCCCAACTCTGCAACCCTGTCTGCTGTGTCGGTCGCCAACTGCTCCAGTCCCTGTAGCGTCTTAGCCTGTGACTCGGCCTGCGTTCTCAGAGCCATGATGTTTGAATCAGTCTCTGTTTTCAACGCAACAATTTCAGCTCTCAGTATGCCCGTGATATCTGCAATCTTTTCATCTATCTTGTCACAAATATCCAGTTTTACTGTGTGTAGCTCCGACCGTAGTGATGCTATTGCAGCTAGCACAGCATTATCATTCCCATTGCCTTGTGCTGTAGCACCGCCGTCACCTTCTGGCGAGTCCGCAGCTCCGCTGAGGCCTTCTTCGACGAGATCAGTTTTTGGCTTATTTGCTTTCTTTGGATTCGGTATTCTTGGGTCTCTGACGTGCATCAACTTCACAAGTACCCGAGACGTTAAACTTCCGTAAAAAACAAAAATAAAAGGGTCCTTATTTTGTTAAAAGTGGAGTTTTAAGTCGAAATCAGCGAGAGCTGTCAAGAGGCGCGTCCTATCCGCTCATACTCCCCCTGGCAGTCCCAATGGCAAGTATTTTGAAGATGTATTAATAGAGCACTACGGAATGAAGTTAATGAAGTTATAGAACGAATAGATACAGGAAGATTGTTCCAGTCACTAGGGGCCCTAACACATAATGCGTGTTTACCTACTTCACGCTTAACTCTCGGAACAATAAAGAACGTTTGTTCATCGTGTCGTAAGTTGTGCTGGGAGTTATAGAGCACTAGATATTGCTTTAAATAGTTGGGAAAATTAAGGTAAATACTTTTGAAAATAAATTGCAGCCAGTGGTACTGTCTTCTGGCAGAGGGTGCAAGCCAGGACAGTTGCTCATGCATGACACAGTGGTGTATCCTATAAGGGCAGCAAAGGGCAAAACGACAGACTGTTGAAAACGACATCAATGGAACGCAAACAAGATTCAGTTGTATTTACATAAATGACATCAGCATAATCCAGAACAGGAAGCAACAGTTGTGACTATTCTCTTCCTGACCTGAAAATTAGAACAATTTGTAGAATTATGTAATGTTTTTAAACGATAGTTGAGCTTAGAGATAGTAGCACACATGGTGTTTGGTTAGAACCTGATCTCTCTTTCAAAACTCCCAAGGTATTTCAATGTATCAGCTGATTCAAGAGGAGAGGAGTCAAGAAAATGCAATTTAAGATTATTTTCACTTGTGGCCAAGGCATTTCTCCAGAACAGCATAGAATAAGATTTAGATTTGTTAAGAAGTAATTTATTAACTGACAGCCACTGCTGCACAGAGTCGAAGTCACGCTGTAAAGAAACATTAATATCAGAGAGGATTGGTTTAGAGCAGTAAATAACTGTATCATCAGCATATAGATGAATAACACAGCTTGAGCAGAAAAGTGGCATGTCATTAATAAAGATGGAAAATAGTAAAGGCCCAAGAGAGGAGCCTTGAGAAACGCCTTTGTCAATGCTTGTAAAATTTCACAGACTGCCTCCATAGGAAACACACTGGCGACGATGATGGAGGTAGGAGTTAAACCATAAAAGAGATGATCTACAGAGGTCAATGGCCTGCAGTTTATCCAAAAGCAAATAATGATCCTCTAAATCGAAAGATTTGGATAGATCTAAAAAAAAATAGCACCGTTGCTCATATTATTGTCAAACTAGAAAATATGTCATTTGTAAATGTCATGAGAGCAGTGTTAGTTGAAAAATGTTTTCTGAAACCTGACTGGCAGTGAGACAATAAATTATTCCAAAAAAGATAGCTTGATAATTGATCAAAAATAATTTTCTCAAAAACTTTTACAACAGAATTAAATTTATAACATATGTTTTGCATTGAAATCAGCATTACTTTATAAACATGCTTTATTTTTTAATATTGTTCTTGTAGAAATAAAGATCTGATTTTGCAGAATGTTTAACACTTTTATACTGTAAATTCAAATGTACACATTAGCAAAATCATTACTTTAGGCCAAATAATGCAGTTAATTTTAGGGTAACTACGCTGTTTTAATTTGAATTTTTTTTTCCCATTAGTTTTTTACTGTTTTTTTAATTTTCACAGAAAAAAAAAAGTATTTTCCACATATTACCACTTCAAAAATTAAAGTTATGTATTGTTTCTTGATTCACGGTAATTTAATATATTTATTACGGTGATATCCTATTTTACATTTTACGGTTTTTGACTGTTGCTATTTGAAAGCTTTTTAATGTAAATTCTACTGAGATACAAGAGAATTATGGAAAATACTGAACAGTGTAATAAATGCATCTGAAGGAAAGGAATGTTACCCTAAGTATTTTATTGTGGAAGGAAAAGAAAATGATAATGTGATGGATGTGGCCAATTGCTTCAATAAGTTTTTTGTCAATATTAGAAGTGACCTAGCTGAAAAGATTAAAGATGTGGGGAGGGACACAGGCAATCATAATTTTATCGATCGAAATCTAAGCTCAATGTTTCTGAGCAATGTTGAAGAAAAAGAAGTAATTCAGTTAGTTTCTACAATACATGCAAAAATAAAACACGTGATTGCAATGATATTGACATGATACTTGTCAAAAATGTTATTGAATGTATTTGATGATGAAGATGATTGCATTTATTTCGAAGCACAGGAAAAGCAACACAAAATAATACACTGAACAATACTTAACACAAAATTCCCCACACTGGGCAGGGGAAAAAAACATATTATATAGAAGTAGTATATAAGAAAAACAACAACAGAAAAAAAAAAATAAAAATAAAAACTAGACATGTGTTGTATTCAATTTGATGAGTGTACCTCAAAAAGGAGTGGGATGAAGATAACTTATTAACTCCCACCCCTTGTCATCCTTCACATCTTTAGGTTGCCATAATTGATGAATTAAGTGCATTTAGTATAGACATATATACATACCTACATATACACATATACACACACACACACACACACATATATATATATATATATATATATATATATATATATATATATAATATGTATACATACATACACACATACATATAAATGTTACTATTACCATTATCAACACCACCACCCTTATCACATCATCAACACATACCAACATATAGTGGAATATCAGCAGTAATTATAGTCAATATGTCAATAGTCAATGGTGCTAATAGTTTATATTTATCTTTATTTTAAGCATTAGTTTTGCTAGTGCATAGTAGAGGTGAGATTTGTGATGTCAAAGGTCCAGGTGTTATGTGGACCTGCTGCCAGAGGGGTCAGTCCTAAGGCAACAGTACCACCCTTTGCAAAGTGTCCTATGCTGTGCATTAAAAAGACAAGAATTGGGAGTCTACTGCTAGACGGTGGTGGCCTCCCAACAGCAGAGCCCCCTTGCCTGCCCTATACTAGAGATTTGTTGAGTGTAATATTTTTTATGTATTTGTTTAAGATTAGCAGCATTATCACTTACTGTATCGGTTTTGTGTTTGCAAAGTAAATATAACAAGTCATACATTGAAAATAACACAATATCTATGTATTGTGCATGATTAAGATATAATAGTAGTTGTAGTAATAGTATTATCAAAGTAACATATATGTTGATGATATAATTATAGTAACAATTGTAGCAGTAGTAATGATAATAATAATAACAATAATAATAATAATAATAATAATAATAATAATATCACCAATATATGACTGAATATTAGTTATTAGTTATATTAGTTATTACTTATCTAATACATATAACATTAGATTTTAATGGTACCACCTAACATCTAAGTAACTGCGTTATAGGCTATGGCATCTTGATAATAATGATAATAATGCATACTTTCCATTATTATCTTACATAATTCATGATTGAGAACACATTAATGAATTAGCCCAACACAGAACCTCTGTATCGTGACAATACCATATTTTTAAATCTGGATTTGAACAGATGAATATTTGAACATTGAGTTCTGGTCCCAGTTGATTCCAAAGTTTAACTCCACATACAGACACAGAAGCTCTTTCTAGTGGTTCTCACTGCTTTGATCTCAAAGTTACCACATCCCCTCAAATTATAGCCCCCTTCTCTCAGCATAAAAAGCTTTTGGAGATTCATCGGCAGTGTATTTTTACTAGCTTTAAATAGAACCTGGGCTGTATAAAATTCAACCAAATCAGGGAGTTTTAACAGTTTTGCCTGCAGAAATAAAGTGTTAGTGTGATCATAATATCCTACTTTATGTATGATTCTTACTGCACTGTTTTTGGAGTATAATGAGGGGATGTAGTGAACCTTTGTAATTGTTACCCCCAAACCTCTACACAGTAAGTTAAATTTCAAAGCCATTCACCTACATCTATAACTTATCTTTTCAAACTGGTACATTTTCGAATCAAATGAAAGTAGCCAAAGTAATTCCACTGTATAAAGCTGGGGATAAACATTATTTTACAAATTATAGACCAGTGTCATTACTGTCTCAATTTTCCAAAATATTAGAAAAACTTTTTGTAGTCCGTTTAAATACATTTCTGGAAAAAAATAAAATATTTACTGAAAGTCAGTACAGGCTCAGGCCAAATGGGTCAACTGCATTAGCACTTTTAGATTCTGTTGAGGAGATAGCAAATTTGTTGGAGAATAAAATGTACACAATCGGAATATTCCTTGATCTTCAGAAGGCTTTCGATATTATTAACCACGACATTTTGATATACAATTTAGACAGATATGGGATCCGAGGGAGAGTATTGGACTGAGTAAAGAGCTATTTCACTGACCATAAGCAATTTGTAAAAATTGGACATTTCTGTTCTTCTCTTTTGGATGTTTCTTGTGGTGTCCCACAGGGGGCAGTATTTGGCCCCATTTTGTTTATTCTTTATATAAGTGATAAGTTAGTTGTATTATCAGAAAAACAAAACTAACTTACTATTTTCTGTACTGGGAATGATCTCCAGACATTAGAGCAGGAAATGAATGCAGAATTGAATTTAAAAAAATTAAAATTAAACTGTGGTTAGATAGAAACAAATTGTTATTAAACTTGGGGAAAACCAAGTTACAGTTTTTCACAATTGCTAAAACACATTTCTTGAAACCTCCATCCATTTTCTCAAAACCTTAAAGGTGCCTTAAGGAGTTTGCACGTTTTATGCGAAACAGCGCCCCCTGCAGGCCTTGGGCGTAATGCAGCTTAGTGAAAAACTCGTCCCTGTGGCTCGCGTGCACGGAAGAGGGGGACTCTGTCTTCGCTCGTTTAGAAGCGCTCAAGTAAGATTTAAGTTTCTCTTACCTGGTGGAGTCTGTGCTGGAGCTGTGGCAGTGCTAGAAGCCAGTCTTTTCTTACTTTCTGGAAGCTCCTGCTCAGTTGTTGCTCACTAAGCATCTGGCGGAGTAATGGCGGACAAAGCGAAACTGAACAAGCCGGAGCGCACATTACGTCATTCCTTTCAAATTCTCCCCCAAAAAATGCTGGTGCCGGACCGGCACTGCAACTTTCAAGTGACAATTTAGCGCTGTTAGAGGTACTTGTAATGAATATGTCAGGGCACATTGTACACATCATTAAAAATGTGTAACATATTTATGGTGGAAAATAAGTATTTTTAAGGTTGTAAAACTCCTTAATGCACCTTTAAACACAAATCCAACAATTGAAGCTACATTCACACAACCTCAGACTTTTCTGTCAAAATCAAATTATCACCTCAAAACCAGTCCTCCTGTGTCCAAAACCACACTATGCGTTCAGATCTTACACACAGCAAGTAAAAACATGCTCACCTCAGATCGTTCATTAGACATTAAATGAAATAACTGAGGACACACTTGCTTAAACCTGCTGGGTTATTTTACCAACCCATTTTCTGGGTAGCCCAAGATTTGTGCAGATTGGGCTACTTTTACCCAAAACTGGGTTATGTAATTGTGGTGACCCAGCAGATTGGGTTGATGATTTTGCAGGCTGAGGGTAAAAGAAGAATCACCATTTTGGACACTCCTGCAACTCCTTCTCCATCTTACATCTGGAGACTTCTGGCAAAATACTGTGACAGAAAACTGGAGTCCTGTGTTCTCACAGGGGATTGTTGAAATGGCTAAGAAGGAAAAGACATATGACACCCCCCTCCCTATGGACATGTGCGGCTGTGGCTTCATTGGTAGAGTGGTTGTCTTGCAGTTGTGAGGTTGTTAGTTCAAGTCTTTTCCTCTACATGTCAATGAACTGCACTGAACACCAGTTGATTTCCAGTGGAGGGTTTGACAGCCTTGCATGGCAGAGGGCACTTGTGTGTGAATTCTAAGGGATTATATTTTTAAAGTAACCTTCCCAGACCCACTGATAAATCTTGACCAAGCATGCAGGGTCAACTCTTCAACCCAAATGGCTGGAAATAACCCAGCCAATTGGCTCGGTCCCTTTTGGACCCAGCGCTGGATCAGCAATTTCAACCAATGTGGGTTATTTTTACAGTAACCCAGCAGTTTCAAAAGAGTGTAGTGCACAGAAAATGTTTATTTTATGTATTGTAAATGCATTTAGCAAAAAAATAAATAAAAAAGCTTTGAAGTCAAAGTGATATCCAAATTCACACATTCCAAAAAATAAATACAAAACAAAAGCACACTACTGCATGGTCACGGTCATTCAGTCTCCAGCATCTTGTCTTTGTGCGCACTTGGTCTGATCACATCATTAGAAATGTGTGTTCAATTTTGAGTTGTTGTGTGTAAAAGAGGACGACTGTGTTGGAGTTGTATTCACATTTGCTGCCAGTGATTACTAAACACATTTCACAACATTTTTGCAAAATTGTGGCTGAGAATGTGTCTAAGGTTTTGCAAAAAAGAGCAGATGGGTTTTGCAAATTGAGCATAGGACCTGAACAGTGCTTAAGTTTTTGCCAAAACAGTGTTTGATTAGAAAAACAAGTTTAGGCCACTGAGAATTTGGTTCAGGCAATGGGGTTTAGTGTTTTAGCAATTGTGAAAAACTGTAATTTAACCTTCCCAGACCCGCTGATAAATCTTTACCCAGCATGCAGGGTCAAATCTTCAACCCAAATGGCTGGAAATAACCCAGCATTGTCTCGGTCTCTTTTGGACCCAGTGCTGGGTTAGCAATTTCACCCAATATGGGTAATTTTTACAGTAACCCAGCAGCTATAAGAGTGTGTAGTGCACAGAAAATGTTGACTGTAAATGCACTTAGCAAAAAAAAAAGAAAAAAGCATCAAAGTGATATCTAAATTCACTGCCATAACAAAAAATTAATACAAAGCAAAAGCACACTACTGCATAGTCGCGGTCATGGAGATTCAGTCTCCAACATCTTGTCTTTGTGCGCATTTGGTCAGATCGCATCATTAGAAATATGTGTCTTCAATTTTGAGTTGTTGTTTGTAAAAGATGACAGTTGTGTTGGAGCTGTGTTCACATTTTGCTGCCAGTGATTACAATTTTGCAAAAATGTTGTGCAATGTGTGCTTCGTGACTGAGAATGTGTCTAAGGTTTTGCAAAAAAGAGCAGATGGGTTTTGCAAATTGAGCATAGGACCTGAACAGTGTTTAAGTTTTTGCCAAAAGAGTGTTTGATTCAAAAAATGAGTTTAGGCCACTGAGAATTCGGTTCAGAGAATGGGGTTTAGTGTTTTAGCAGTTGTGACAAACTGTAATGGTGTTTGGAAACATGGTAATAAAAGATGTAGAAATTAAGATGGATGATAAAATTATTGAAAAAGTAAATTAAATATATTTTTTAAGAGTGTTAATAAATGTTGAAATTAATGGAAATCACATATAAGCCATGTTCAGAGAAAAGTCTCACGAAGTATTTCAGTAATAAATAAGGCAAAACATGACCTAAATAAAAATTCATTGCATATACTTTATTGTTCATTAGGGGGAAATAACTATTGCACCCTCTTATTACCCCATACATATGTGTTGCGATTAGCGGAAGTACTTGGAAGAAGTACTTGTAGTGCCCCCCCCCCTCCACACAGTCTTCAAAATGAGAAAGATACTGTGACAGGGATTCCTCAATCTTCATCTGGCCAACATCTTTGTCGACCTGCCACAGTAACAAGACAAGTTGAAGTTACAAAAGAAAACACCACTGATAAAGTCCTAACATATTATATATTAATTATATATTAATTTAAGATAATATAATATATTAAATATTATATAATATGCATATAGATTGCATCTTGAATGTATTATATTCAAGATGTAATCTTGGCTGCATTACTGACAAGGAAGCCGTGACAAAGATCATCTATTCTTAATTCCTCCAAAAATGTATGATGTACAGAATATGAGCACTTTAATGACATTTTGTATTCCTGTATGAATGGCTTCAATGAAATAGAAATTCTAGAAGTTTTCATGGAAGGCAAGGCAGCAAGGATCATTTGATTTTGTGCAAACAGCTGGATCAATGAAGGGATTTATTGCTGCCAGACTCAGAGGTATTGTAGTTTTGTGGAGCCTCTTCAAGTTAAAATTTTGTTGACAAAATAAAGTTGTGTAGCTTGCTTTGTTCCGCTTTCTACGACCCCCATGTGAAGTCTTTCAAAGCCTTGAAAACTCACACATTGTTTTGATGCTCCAGACTGTTTTGAGGATGCGGGTTCCAGGGTGTTTGCACAATTGCATAATCTTCAGAGTAACAGCAGGTATCTAATGATATTTTTACTAATATACACAGTGTTGTTATGCATCTTTACAATTACGTTGTCAGGGCTTGGATTTTTTTTCCTGTTTTTTGGGGGGTGGTCATATTTATGACCTGTCATATTTGTGAAATCAACCCTTAAATTCAAGTTAATTTGATAGAATTTTGTTGCAATTATATAACATACATTCTCAATTTATATGCCAATTTTTTTATTCATAACACACTATTTTTTTAACTTCTAAATAGTTGTGTGTTTACATTTGTCTGTTTTCTGTACTTCAGTCAGAGGCAGGGCAGTCCTACCTGCATATTCTGCTCCTGACAGGCAACTCAAGCAGCACTGGTGCAGTTTTGGCATCAATTTGACTGAAACAATGGGAAAACTCTCTTAAAGGTGCATCTGAATATAGATATATGAAAATGGGCAAACAATATTTATTCTTGTAAGATTGTTTTTAAAGCTTTGACCGTACTGTGACCTTCTCTTCAGGAGAGTAAGTGTCCTATGTGTGCCCTCTTTTGCTAAAAACTGAAGCATGTTTATAAGTGCAGTTTATAGATAAAATAAGATACTTGCTCTGAATTGTTTCTTAACTGTATGTTTATTGTTGTCTTGAATTATTGACAAATTTTCCTGTCCAAATAAGTATTTCATATACCAGCAGTTACTCATTTCTGTATGTTAGATTTTCACTATTTGTTATGACATTCGTTTACTTCAGAGTTGAATTATTACCTGCATATTTATACAATCAACCTAGCACTGTTTAGAGAACCAAAATGTTGATAAAACAATAACTTAAAAAAAAAAAAAACAAAAGCCTGTGATGGATTTATGTCCTAACAGCTTTATTGAGAAATAAAAAATAACTTTCTTTCTCACATATAAACTCACACATTAAATGTTGCGTGTGGCAGGTATCGGTACCACATTGGCGATACCAGCTGGCGTTTTCAATTGGTATCGGATCAGTACTATTATCAGTGGTATCGAGCAGTCACTGGTACAGCGGACTCTCTGGATTTAAACCACTCTGTTTCCTTTTCGTTCCGGTCGCTAAACAAACACACATAAATAATATATTATCCCTTGTTTTCGTTGTAGTTGAAGAGGATCGTGGTGAATTTGCAGCTTTGATCGGCTCGCTTCATGCTGTCTGTGATTGGATGAATTCCGGGGGTGTGCAGGGGGCTCGTCGCCGGCGTCCCTCCCACCCTGCACGCGGTATGAAGGGACTGAGAGAAGACAACAAAACATGTCTCATGGACGTCGCCCCCTCGTATTGCTGCTCCGTGCCTGTGTTGCTTGAAAATGTCTTCAGTCTTCACTGGGACTCCATCTCGCACGCATGGTGGCGTCTCGTGTGTTTTTCCTCGTCTTTTCTCTCATGTCCGTGATCTGATGTAAAGCTCCGTCGGTCTGCACTTCAGAGATCTGCAACGGATTCCGCGTCGCTCTGCACATGTCCAGCCCACAGAGTCGACATGCGCAGAATGACCCTCAGTCCGAAATGGCGGATCACTCCAAAATGGAGGACGGACAAGGATTTCACTCCAACATGGAGTCTGACAGCTTGAAGCCTGGAAATGGTGGTCGGATTCAGGCTTTATTTTGCCCAGCAGATCCACTAGGGGGCAGTGTCAGCAATCAGGTTAGATCAACTATACATTATTCTCTTCGTAAGTCCTGCCCAACATTTAATGCAGCTGGAGGTCAATCATTCCACTGTATGTCTAAACCATTTATTGTACGATTTGTTGGCTTTGTAAATAAATTCAGCATTTGCTCCTGGAAGTGCAGGATCCTCTGAGATGAAGATAGAAGAAACTTTCAGTCTCTATCCAAAGTGAGAACAAATAAATACAGCAAGCAGCCTGCACTACATATCAGCTCTTATTTTTTCTGGTCTGTCAACGAGACGACGATAGCCACATGAAATTACCTTTTTCTTAAAGATGGATTCATTCAGTTCGGCCCCAACCAGACACACCTGTAAAATATGGTGAAAGAATATATCAAACTTGTTTACAGAGAATAAAGAAAAACACAGGTAACATTATTTATGAAATGGAAGAGGATTTTTTTAAAGACTGCATCACATAAAAGACTGTGGCCTCTGCTGTGTTCGCCTGTGGAGAGCGTTTACATTTTAACCTCACCAAAGACACTGTGTGCTGTTCTCCAGCAGGTGGCGCTCTCTGTGGACAGGCTCGAGTCCTCAGCCACACTAAAACTAGGGCCCAGTTTTATCGACAGCACCCCCCGGTGGTAAAATTGAACAATGACAGCTTAAGTTGCATCTGATACATTCCATGTACATAAGCCGTTTTGGTTTGATGTTTTTGCGTTCACAGAGAGAAACAACAAACACAAATGTCACCATATGCATCCATATGTACATCCAACATATGCTGTTAAAAAAGACCCATAGTAAGTTGCCATATGTGACATGTGTCATTTTTCCTTATTACTAAAAGTAATTTTTTTGTATAAAACAAATTATTAACTTGTTTGTGAAGAGTTTGTCCTGTTATGGGGAAGCAGGGAGAACCAGGGAGTGTATGGAGGGGAACAGCACTGCGGTGTCACATTGTCATCATTTCTTTACAGTGTCTAAGTTTGATGCCTCATCATCATTGTTGTTATTATTATTATTATTATTATTATTACTTCATTTTATTTAACCAGGTACAAGCCTCATTGAGATATGAAATGTCTTTTCCAAGAGGGACCTGGTTTCAAGTTGTGAACTAGATCTGCCTATTCCACTGAATTAGTAAAACCAGCTCTTATCCTTTTCATTGTGATTTTCACTGTCTCGGCATTCACCATGCTTCTTGCGTTCAAGTTGTCTTTGCTCTCTCATACATTGTGCGTGTGCTGTTTTCTCACAGGTTTTTATTAGTTGGCTTTCATCACCAAAACCAGTAGAACAGAAATTCTTCAATGGGTGGTATAGGCACTCTTGTTTAGCTGTTTAAGTTGTTTCTGAGTGAAGTTTCCATCATCACCAGATGATGTGGCTCTTCATTAGGAGCTATGATGTAGGTCACTCACCTTACCTGATGTTGGCGCTTCCTTCACTGGTCTAATGACAGTTCAACAGATAGGTGTGTGAATATGTGACACATTTATATTCCTCTCATGAGACGATATAAACTTATCTCCTTTCACAATGTGATTTTTCTTCTCAGTATGACCTCAACTCTGTCTCCGTATTGTTTAGCAACTTTCCTCCACATTCCAAATCACTGCCACTTGTGTGAGGGCCATAATATTTTCCATAGTGAAAACTCAAATTTTTGCTGTTTTCTGCTGTTATGTTGTGAACTTCCACATTTCCTCTGTCCACCTGTCAACATATGACTTAATGTCTGCAGCTCTTCAGTTATAATCATAAAGGGAAACAGGTCTATGAGAAACCATGAGTGTCAACCAAAAAACACTTAAAAAGGTGAGTACCACTTGGTTCAAACTGTGTATCATATCATGTATAAACAGTCTAACTATAGTCACCCCACCTCTCCCCTTGTTTGTTACCATATTGTCTCCACCATCTGCAACACTGTGCTTAAAGCATTCAGCAGAGTTGTTCTGAGATTGATAGTCAGTTGCTTGCTAGTGTTTCTCAGTAGTCATTTATTTAAGACATAAACTGTCAAGAGAATGCCAACATATTCTCATAAGGAATGACAATAACGTTTTGGGTGGATCCCCTCTGATATCAGTAGTAAGAACAAAAGCAGCCAAAATAACTATAGATTTAATGAAATAATTAAATTTCCAGTTGTGTGGAGACAGATGCGCCCTGAGATGTGAACCTATTCCTTTTTAATTATTAAATTATTACTCTGGTCACCACAACTCTTTTCCCCAGATTGATCTTTTTCTGTTGTCAACACAGTTGATTCCCGGAACAGTAGAATCTGATTATTCATCTACACTGTGAGGTCATTCACCTTTGACCTTGTCTATGTAAATCCCAGAAATACCCACTAATTCATATTGGTGGTGTCTGAATCTTATGGTTCTTCTTCTTCTACAAAAAAAAAAAAAGACAACTGCCAATTCATTAGGATTCAGATTCAGCTGTTCTATGAGAAAAGTTGTGATTCCTCTCCAAATAGTTTAGTTCTATGGGAAACACTTAAAACTTTTTTAAACACACATATAATGTCCTGTTCAAAAGGCATCAAAAAGACATATATGGCAGAAATAGAATTGAAAAAATATTTTGAATTTGGAAAAGGTGTTTCAACAAACAAAATGTCAGGAAATAAGTTGTTAGTTAATAAAACAAAGCTGAAATATAAAACATTCTTACAAAATTGAAAAAAAGTTCAGCAAAACAAACTAAGGTGTTACTTATTTGAAGAGAAGGCCAATTAAGAAAAAGAAGTAACAATTTTATTCAAACGAGAAAGGGGTCTGGATCATATAATCCAACAAATTAATTAAATATTCAGTTTTATTCACATCGGAACCACCAAAATCTGAGTGAGAGGGATGATTTTTTTTTTTTAACCACCCAAAATTGGCCAGGAAGACAAACATCTCGGGAAGCTTGATTTGCCCTTCACTCAAAGAGAAATTGAAATGGCACATTACAGGCAAATAGATCTCCAGGAGAGGGTGACTTTGCTCCTGAATTTTACAGGGAATTTAAGAATCTACTTCTCCTTTTTCTCATGGTCATAATCAACTTAGCCTCCAAGACTTGAACTCTCTCTGAGTCCCTCTCCACTGCCAAAATTACTGTGAATCATAAAAAGAACAGAAATCCATTCACTTCCTTCATTTCATTGCTACAAACAGACTCCAAATTGATTTCTAAAAGCTTGGCTAACCGTTTTGACCGATATTTGTCACAACTAATAAACTGAAATTTATTTTAAAACTCTCCTCTTATAAAAACCAATATAGGCTCTTTAATATTTGTTCAGCAAAATTTTAAACAGAGCCCAGAATAACAGGCTTTAGGCACAGAAAAAAGCCTTTCATAGGTTGGAGTGACCATATTTATATAAAGTATTGGCAAATCATATCTGAATTTGGTCTATTTATTAACTTGAGTAAAAACTATCATAAACCATGGGCAAAAATCGGCACTAACGGACTAATGTCTGTTTCCTTTGGGTAGATCAAATAGACAGGGATGCCTTGTCTGTAGGACTTTTTGTCTCAGCAATTGAGCCTTCAGCTGATGTAGTCAGAGATGATCCTTATACATATAAGGGGGCTTCCAGATGGGACAGAAGGTTCATGAAATCAATCTCCTGCCAGACAACAAGAAGATCCTGAAAATTGTCTTCTGAAATTTACAAACGATATTAACAAGTTATGGCAATATCTTGAGTTCCAAGGTGAAGTTGGAAAAGAATGAAGATATTCCTCTCACAAAACCTGATCACTGTAAACATCTGGGTACTGTAAACATCTGGGTACTAATTCATTCAGATGGCCTTCAGATTGTATCAAATATCTTTTAATAATTGTGGGCACTGACTTCAAAAATCTGTATGAATTAAATTATCTCTCTTTGTTCAGTGAGATTGAAGCTGATTTCCATAGATGGGTTTGCCTCTTACCCTGATAGGTAGAAGTAACTGTAATAAAATTATCTATTAAAAATAATGTAAAAGCAAGACTGCAGTATCTGTTTCAGTCCCTTCAGTCCACAATGGGTTTTTAAAACTAAAATTATTTTGGAACTGTAAAGATACCTCAGATAGCTGCTATATCTATTGTGTTGTGTGGAGGTATGGGAAAACACCTACAAAAGCATCCTCCAGAAGATATACACACTACAAAGAAAAGCTATAAGAATTGTGAACAAAGTGAGTTACAATGATCACACAAATCAGCTTTTTTTAAGTCAGATATGTTAAAATTTATGGATTTAGTAAAACTAAAAACCGTACAGATTGTTTATAAAGCTAAATATAAATTACTACCTGGTAAGTTAAATAAATGGTTCATGGAAAGGGAGTGTGACAGCCCCCCTGCTGGTGGTCTGTGGTAGGCTCCTGAGTTTGAGCGTGTGTGGAGTTCTCCTGTGGGAACATGCTGATTGCAAACAAGATGCACTACAGCTTACTGCATTATGGTCTCATCTATACTGACAACACACTGATATTTTTTGTATTCGCTGTTTTTAGTATGCTTTAACTAAAGAGAAGAAACCTTAATGATTAAATAAAGTATTTAAATCTTATGCCGTTGTCCTGTCCCCTCCTTGTTTTGCTTTGGTCTTGAGCCGGGCCGTAACAGGAAGGAGGGTATGAATTGAGGGGGGGTACAATTTTAAGCCATCGATTGTCTATACTACCCTAAAAAGTATGTGTATTTCTGTCTGTGGGGTGAAATGGTCTGGATGAACAAACAAAAATGAGTAAAAATGTCCAACTTAAAGCTAGGGTAGACGATGTTGTCCAAAAGCACTTTTTGTCATACTGAGTGAAATGCTCCTTGCCCCCTGGGAGAAGTCGATACATTATGTGGACGGAAAAAGGTGCGGAAAAAATCTGACCACTGTAGCGGCCACAGGACAGTAAAAACTCCGACCAATCGTAAGGCGCGGACCGCTCTTAAGGAACCAATCAAATCCCTTCGCCGTTCTACCAGCCCCCTGCGCGTACATTTCAATGGCGTGCACTGGCCCTGGTTCAGTGCATGCGCGCGCGTTGCCAAGGAGCTCTCAGCACTCGCATGAAAAATAGAATGAAGCGGAGCGGGCGCGCTGCGCTCCTATGTGCGTTGTGTGCGGGCAGTCAAAGGTTAATAACATTACAGGCGATCACAAACTCCGTGCATGTGGCGCTTCCGCGTCCAGTGCGTTTCGCTGCCAACGGGAGCACCCAATGGGGTGGGAGCTGGGCGGAGCCTTGGGGAGATGCTACATTCATGCTACTTGCTAGTTTTCCAAGATCGCCGACCCTAGCTTTAAGACAATTTATAAAAAAGCTATTATTGAAAGGTATAGAATTATGGAAACAGAGTCAAGTAATCTTTAGAGGCTATCGATTAATCCTTAAGTGAACGGCTTAATCTTGTCATGACTGTCGGACACATACATACAAATACACAAATTTGCCTGTATTCTGCATAGTTTATGTATATGGGTATAATATATGAATGCGGATGGGCATATGCGCCTATGAATGTGATTTGTTTTGGAAGTGGAACTTCTAATAACCAGTCAGCATATACTCCACACCTGTAATTTGCCACACCTATGAATGAAAGGATGGGTGGATGAGTGACGGGGGTTTGGGGTTCTGAACAAATTTTGGTTAATAGAGGGTGAGTGAGTGGGGGCAGGACATGAAAAGCTTTTGCTTCTTACTACTCCTTTTTGGACATATTAAATGATTTATTTATTTAGTACTTATGAGCAATTGTGGTATTATGTACCCTTTAATTGAATGTTCTTTTTTATTTCATTTTTATTTTCAACTGTTTTCTTTGTCCAAAATAAACTGAACTGAACTGAAAAGTTATCATGGGACTATAGCTCAGGGGGACTTCTGATCAGGAGGTGCTTTCTGTGTCTTTGGTGTTATGATGATATTGTCTGTTTTGTGTGTCACTGCAAAAAAAATGAAAATAAAATATTCCCCAAAAAAAGTGCAAATTTTCTGTGTCAAATAAAAGTTATTACATTTTGTTTTGCAAATAAAAGAATTTCAGTGCATAGCAAATAACTGCCATTTTGTACTTTACACCAGTAAGTATTGGTACACAGACTGCTTGTTATCAGTTGCACATTGATTTGATAGTAGAACAACCATCAATGACATGTAGCAATACAATGAAATTACAGCAGTACAATGAAATTACATTGAAACGAGAAAAGGATCAGAACTGGGAGCCGGTTCCACATGGTAGGAGTTAAGTAAACACTTACACCCACTGGGTCCGGGTTACCTCCATTAATCAGTGGAGCAGCTGTTTGGATTGAAGCCCAATTAGAATTGCACCTAATGAATCCAGGCTGTCTCAATGGATCGGCCGCGACTGATGTTCTGTCTGCGATCTCTCAAGCACGGCTCTAGTCCACCTAAGAGACAGAACACCAAAACCCTGGACGAAGAGGCTGACTATTGGTCTCCCACCGTGGAAAGAGAGAGAGAGAGGGGGAGAGATCATTTTATTTCCATTGAAGTGGACACAGGTTCACAGATTTATACAATAAATCCACGACTCATTTCCATTAACTGCAATTTTTGGTACCAAATGGGCACTTAAAGCTAGGGTTGGCGATTTGAATGAGATACATTTTTTTTAAATACTGGTTAAAATGATCTTTATGACCCGATGGGAAACAATTCATAGCGTGTTCTTAAAGTAGTTTGGAAAATATCCGCTATCTACAGCAGGAGTAAAACGGGAAAAACAGCAACCAATCGTCTTGATGGGACACCTTTTTTTAAACCAATCAAATCCCTTCGCCGTTCGACCTGCCCCCTGCGCGTACATGTCAATGGCGTGCACTGACGCCAGGAACGCACTGGACGCGGAAGTGCTGCGCGCACCGCGCGCTCGGAACGTCTCTGCGTCTCCGCTCCCAACGGAGCTCCTCCAATGGGGTGGGAGCTGGGCGGAGCCTTGGGGAGATGCTACATTCGTGCTACATGCTAGTTTTCCAAGATCGCCAACCCTAGCTTTAATTGGAAGCATTCCATGCAACCTGTTGTCACATACTATGGCATCTAATGTTGCACCAAGAAACTCCAATTCTGGTTTTAGCATCAGGCCAGCATCATGTTTATTCCGATTAGGATATTTCTCTATGTAGCGTTACTTTACCCAGTACTCATTGACAGACCCAGCTTGCTGCTGTTGAAAGGTTTTAACTGTATGAACTGCTCTATGACCTTCTTCCTGTTCATTGTTTTCTCAAAGTTGGAGGCTGTCTCTGTGACAGATCGCATGGAAAGCGAGACAGTCTGTATTTTAAGAGAGAGAGAGAGCTTTATGCGGACCCTCACACAGACTCCCCCACCCCCTCAGTCAAAGTCCAGTATTTCATTAAAAAAATAAAGTTTTCAGTATTATGTGCCTAAAAAAACAACAGCAAACTCCGCTGGCTTGGTCAAATCAATATGAAGTGTTGTGCTATTCAAAATTCCAAAAAAGAAGAGACTCCAGCTCTACTAAAGGTGAGCCCCCCCCTCCCCCCCCCCCCCCCCCCCCCGCTGGGCCCGGGACAACACACCTATTTTTCTCCCCAAAGACTGCCCTATCTATCAAAGATGAAGAATCCTTTAAAAAATTCCTGGATCCAGACAGAATCCATTAAATTTTGGTGAAGATCCAGATCACTAAGTTAGCCCAAGACCCTTTCCACAAAGTTTCATTGCAATCTGTCCATTACTTTTTCCGTAATTTTGCTAACAAACAACCAACAAACCGACGTGATTACATAACCTCTTTGGCGGAGGTAATTAGAAAGTTGCCATTTTCAATGATATGTTCGAGCTGTCTATCATTCAGTACTCTCACCTCACAATATGGAATCAGCAGCACAACATTTTTTAATATCATCAACTTAAATCTATCATAATTAAAACGTATACCTTTAATCAATTGCACAGACAGCTACCTCTCAGGGTCAAAGAATTCTTAAACCTCAGTTCCCCAAAGTTGCTATCAAATATATATAAAATATTATCAAAGGTAGAAGATAAAATCTTCCTTCTGACTTTAAATACTTTAAAAAAGACAAAGTTGTTAGATAAGTCAGCCTCCCATTTTAAACATATTTGTGACCACGCATTTTGGTCAAAGAACTCAAATATACAACTAATATAATTCAAAATTCTGCATAGAATTCATTATACAGGACGAAGGATGTTGAAGATGGGCCTATCACAATCTGATATCTGTTCACATTGCAATGAGAACAAGACTGACGGTTACCTCCATGCCTTGTGGTCCTGCACACCAGTGCAGAGGTTCTGGCTTCAGGTGTGTGAAGACCTGTCAACATGGTTCACATGCAATATTCCTGCAACTCCCACACTGTGCCTTTTAGGTGATCTGGGTGAAATCAACATGTCAATAAACCCTGTCTACATGGTTCTCACCATCTTGTGCATCGCAAAGAAAACTATCCTCGTAAATACGAAATCCAGAAATAATCTGAGCAATAGGCAGTTTAAGAATCTTTTATTAGATCATATTAGCTTGGAGACAATGTCTGTCTGTTCAAAGGATCAATCAGCTGAATCTGGTTCCCTCTGGTCCCTTGTGATCAGCTCCATCACTTAAACTATTACCATGCTAATGTCAATAATAGGGTTTGGACTAGCTAAAAAAGCATGATACAGCCCCTTTATTTTTGGCCTAAGGAAAAGTCATTTTGTGTTAAATAAAAGATTTTCAGGGGCTAATTCTGAAACCCGGAAGAGAAAATGCTCTGGTTCACTGAAAATCCCGCCTCTCCCCCTGTGGACTTTGACTGACAGCATACTGCAACCAATTGGAGCTTCAAAACAAATACGTCATGCGTTAGCTTCTCTAAGGGTAGCTTTAGCTCTTTAGCTTTAGCTTCTCTACATGTAAAGACACGCGAAAACATCTTTTCCTGTTAGAAATAGTAATGTTGATGTGAATACAAGACCCACATTCTATGAGTGTGTTTCTGTTGTTTTTTTTACCATTCCTGGTATACTGTTCATTACCATTGTTGGTATACTTGTATTCAAGTATGTATATGTTATCTGTTATCAATGGTAACGCCACCTTGTTTCAATTTTTTTGTTATGTAGATCCAAATCAATTAATTATTAATCTCTATGTGTGTATATGCAACTATGGAAGTGAGAATTTTTTTCTGATTATATTAAAGCTCGTGTCCGGAGTTTCCGTTCATTTCCAACGTATGTATAATTTTTCAACAGAGCTTAAATGCGTCAGTCTGGTTCGATACTACAATATAATATTAGCATAAAGCAATATAAAAATTTATTTATGAGCTCCGCCTTCGTCTCATAGACCCCCATGTTATCCGAAAAAGCGCCGGTCAGCATCAGCCAATAGATTTCGAGCTTCCGCATTCTCGTGCTGTCAGTCATCGTGTGCGCGCAGCCAGAGAGCACGCCGCTCGTCCAGGCAGAGGTGAGTGTAAATGCCCTTATTTTGAAGGACACCGTTTCTCTTCCGTTGAGCCCCCTCTTTTTTTTTTGTGTAAAGCGTCAGTTGCTATGGCTCCGCGGAGGCGCTTGCTCGGAAGAGATCGGTAACATTTCGCTACAAATACATTTGAATATTTATTGATTGATATGGTAAATTGTTTAGTAACAATTTTAATGTCATTTACTTATTGTTGTTCATGTCTGTACTTTTATTCAATTATTAAGAATCCTAAGAATCTGAAACATCCGAAAACAATTAACCAACGGCTGAACAAACCGGCGCCTTGGAAAGGCAGAAACGAGGTGAAAATGTATATTGTCTATCGTGGGAAATGGGGAGTTGTTTTGCTTTGGGGTGTCCTTGTTTGTTTATTCATTTATTTATTTGCACATATTGTGTTGGTTAAACCCTGGAGAATGTATTTAGTTGTATGGATTGTTTGGATTTGTGTAAAAATCAGTTGTATATTATCTTTGTGAAACTAAAAGGAAGTATTGGGTTTTGTTTTATTCTTTCTTGTAGTTTTCACGGTGTTCATGGATTTCATTGTAATTCTTCCTTGTGAAGAAATAAAGAAACATCTGTTGAAACTCTCTGCTCATCGACGTCGTCTGGGAGATTCCAAGGGGGCCGCTACAGTGAGTTCCCTAAGCAGCAGCCGCCGCGCTTACCTCGGATATATCCATTGTCTGCTGAACATCCACAGTAAACAGCTAAACATGGAGGATGCTGTAGGACTCGGAGGCTCTCATTTTCACCCGACGGATAATAGCGTGCACAATTAAGGGGGCGTGGCTTGGTCGCTCATGAAAGCAGAGGGAGGGCGGAACCTGAGACTTCGGAGTTTTGAAAGAGAGAGGTTTTTTTTAATCCAGACACGAGCTTTAAGGATAATTGGGGGTGGGATTAAATAAGTTTTCTTCCTCGCACTCCCTTTCAGGCATAATGAAATCCTCTGTTACTTGGTTACTTGTCACATTGTGAATATGTTTCCTTTACTTTGTGCATTAATGTATAGTAATTGCCTGAAATGAACGAATACAATACAAATACAAGAAGCTCACCAAGCGCAGACCCTTCAGACTCTTGCTCTTGCTTGATTGTTGCTTTCAGACGATGATTAAAGTTTATCTCCGTAATCGGAGATGCAAAAAGCGGCAACGCTGTTTGCCGAGGGCCTGCGGGGGGGGGGGGGGGGGGGGGGGGGGGGGGGGGGGGGGGGGGTCTCCTCAGTGGAAAATGCGAATCAGCTGCATGCTGGTCAGAGGAAAGTGCACGTGTTGTCTGCATGGGGGTGGGGTGGGAGAAGAGTGGTGGGGAGGAGTTCAACATTTGTGATGTACTTAGGTTTGAAGAGTTTCAAACGAGCTGTTTTCTACCCGAAGGGAGGGGCTGCTGTAGAGAGCAGCAGACTGAATAAGATTACTCAGACATGCGTGGATGAAGGCAAATAAAATTTTGGGGGTGGTTTTAAAGTGAAATCAACTTTGGGGCATGCTTAAAACCTTAAAAAAAGTGGATTTTGCATGATATAGCTCCTTTAATGTAAGGGGAAGATGAGGGCCTCTCCACTCTGGGGGTCGGTTGTTGTGGGGGGGGGGGGGGGGCTGATGGCTGCGGGTGGTTGGTGCTGTCTTGGGGTCGATGTCTGGGCTGCTTCACTGGGGGCTGTCTTCGTGTTTGGTTTGGATTAGGGGTGGGGGCGGGGGTTCTGGGGGGCCTGGGTCGGTGGGTGCCGGTTCATGTCCGGGTGGCCGGGGTGTGCTGGGACGGGTGTGGCTGGGGGCCCTGGTGCCTGGGGGCCCTGGGCCCTTCCATGAGCTGGTTGGCCTGGCTGGCTCGCGTGCTACCGCGGGCCTGGGTCGGTGCACACCCCGATGTCTGGTTGCTGCCCCGGAATCCAGGGTATCGGGGTGGGTGGTTGTGGTGGTGGGGGACGGGGGGGGGGGGGGGGGGGGGGGGGGGGGGGGCTGTGGGGGTTAGGGGGTTGGGAAGGTGGGTATGCGTTGATGTGTATATGTGTGTGTGTATGTGTGCTGAAATTGATAGAAAGATAGGCTGCTGTGTTCGAAACCACATACTTACCTACTACTCATACTAACTTATTGAGTATGCAGTGCGTTTACACTGGTAGTATGCGATTTGTCAGTATGCGAGAAGTTCCCAGATGCATACTGCGTTCACCAGAAATGTTGAGTATACATCGTGGGTTTACTACTTGTACTGAAATTACCCAAGAAGCAACGGATGCGACAGACAGCGGGAGACGGTGAGTCGATCTTCGTTGAAGAGCCGAAAAAAGTCTCTGTCGCTAAGGCATTGTAACTGGTCCAATTCCGTTAACAGGACAACGGTCCAAACGGCGATGTTAAGCGAGATATATTGCTGAAAGGTTGGCTTCTTGTTTTCAAAGTAAAAGCACAGATTTATCACAAAGGTTTTTTTTTTGCATGAGAAAGGAAAAGGGGTGGTTTGTTTTTGTGAAAATAACCAGAAGTGCGTTGCTCATTTGAGCTGGCTTAAATTTCGCCAAATTCATCGGAACAAAATCATAAACGGTTGGTATTCGGACAAATAAACGACACACTCGGGCTCTAAACGACCACTTTATCGAGATTTTTTTTTTTAAATTAGGTGACAAAGTTATACATTTGAAGAGTTTAGAGCTAAAATGAATCAGCTTTTGTAGTATGCTGTAGTGTAAACGCTTTGCATACTGTCTAATGAACTGGGTATGCAGCATGCACTATGGACAGTATGGGTATGGAAGTATGTACTAGGCAGTATGTGGTTTCGAACACAGCCATACATTGTTAATCCTGAGGGAAATTGAAGTGTTCAGCATACAGCAACATAAGAACAGACAAAGCTAGAAAAGATACAAAACACACTTTGAATGTTTCAAATTTATAGAATCTACACAAATAAAGCACTTGTAATTTCAAAATCTATATTAATACTGACAGTAGTAAAAGTTGATATACAGTACATTCACATCTCAAGGCAAAGTGATTTAAAATCCAGTGATTGAAAGTGAGCTGAAGTGATTACTGCAGCTGCTTTCTGTGCTGCCTGTTGTAAACTACATAAGGTGCACAGAAATTCCACAATACCAATGTTTCATTCCCATTGTGATCATGACAATGACCACCTCTGACCGGTCAGTGATAAATTTTTTTCCCATCTGCCATCAGATTTATCAAGAGTTCCTAAGCCTGTTTCTGGAGTAGATCAGAGATAGCAGCCTGGAGCTAAACAAGCTCCTCTGCCAAAGGATGCTGGGTGTTATCTAAGATGGAGAGAATCTTCAACAGGATCCTTCCCTCTGCTGCTGAAACCAGAATCCAGCTGTGCGCCAACTAATGAGCCATCTCTTCTCACCAACGTGTTGTCACTACAGTGTCTTCTCAGTGTTCCCTCCCCAACAAACTACAGCATCAAAAGGTCAGTCATGTCACTACACATGACAGACTGGTGAAACATCAACAGCAGTTCCTTGCAGATGTTCAAGGACCCCAGTCTCCTCAGGAAATACAGATGACTCTGTCCTTTCCTGTAGATGATCTCTGTGTTGCTGAGTTTATTGTCCAGCTGCAGTCCCAGTTACTAAATAGTCCTGACCACCTCCACATCCGGCCCTTATAGAAACAGGCTGGAGATGGGGTCTGTTCCTCCTGACATCCACCAGTGAGTAATCCCCAATCCAGAAAAGCAGGAATGAGTGCACTCCCGTGTTGCTCAGCTCATCTGTCAAAAGGTTGGGCTGGATAGTGTTAAAGGTGCTGAAAGTCATAAAACATGATTATCGCAGTGCCACTCCACCTGTCTAAGGGTGAGTGAGCCTTCTGCAGTAGGCACAAGATGGTATCCTCCACCGCCACCTTTTCCTGGTCGGCAAACTGGAGGGAGTCCTAGGCATGTTGCTGTCTCTGACATGCTCCCCAAAAAGTTTGATAAGTCTGATGGCCAAGGGGACAAAAGACTTCTTGAGCCTATCAGGAGCATGAGTCCCTCCAGTCACTCTTCATGATTTGCGACATCCTCTGGCTCTGGTTTGCTGTCTTGGTAACACCGAAGGGACTGAAACTGGTGAAGACACCCTGTATAGAGAGGACACCTCTCCCTGATGCAGGCTCAACTTACAGGATGTATGTGTGTGTGGATAGATAGATAGATAGATAGGTAGATGGGACAAATTTAGTCCCCCATCAGTTTTCCTACTTGGTAAATCAATCACACCGAAGATGCCATCAGCCTCAGCCTCGAGTCAATGCTGAGTGACCTGGAAAAACTTCAGACTATTGTATTAAAAGCTGAACCAGAATCAATAAACAATCACCATGAGCATGAGACAAGCTGCTTGACAGTGAGAATGGGCTCCCACCTGTCTTCTACTTTCACTCTGAGCACCGACTCTCCACAAGGCTGCATGCTGATCCCTCTCCTGTATGACTCATACACATGACTGTGTACCTTCCCACCCGTCCACCTCCATATTGAAGTTTACAGACAGCACCATTCTGGTCAGGATCACCACAGAAGGGGATGAGACTGTCTACAGAGAGGAAGTGGAACATCTGTCCACATCATGTTTAACGAATAACCTGATGCTGAACAGCACAAAAACACATCCCACTTCACGTCAATGTCAACAGGAACATGGTGGAGATAGTGTCCTTCAGTTTCATGGGAGTCCGCATATCAGAAGAGCTCACCTTGGATGCAAACAATGAGGCAGTGATGGTGAAGGTGCAATACAGGTTACATTTCCTGTGGGGTCTCAGGAAGAACACACTGGATCAGAGGCTGATGGTGACCTTGAACCGATCCACCATTGAGAGAATACTCATGTACAGCATCTCACCGTAGTGCGTTGGGGGGCTTGCCTGCAGGTAAGAAGATCCTTCAGACGGTCATAAATACAGCCCAGCCAGAAAACAACACTGGCTGCCCTCTGCCCTCTCGAGAGAGAGATTTCCAGCTCCAGATGCCTGAGAAGGACCCTCCCTCCCAGCTCATCACCTCTTTGAACTGATGGCTACTGGCATCTGCTCCACGTCAGTCAAGCCCTGCATATCTAGAGTTTACAGTTTTCCTCCTTGGGCCATCAGATCTTTAAATTACTGCTGATGTGATCATAAGGGTGTTGATCTCCTCACATGTTCATGATTATTTCATGAAATGTCTGAGTGCTCAATTACTTATCTTTTTACACCTTTAAAGTTTACATTATGTATTTTTGTCAGGGGCACTTTTGCTATTATGTGTTGTATAGGGGCACTTTTGCTATTATGTGTTGTATAGAACACATAATAGCAAAAGTGCATCAATAAGAAATAGACAAAAGCACATTTACATCGATGTAAATGTGCTTTTGTCTATTTCTTATTGATGCACAATGGAAGCAACTCCTGCATTTTCTTAGTATGAACATAACAAATAAAGCTTTCCATCAATAGGGCTAGGGTACTTATTGGTCCATTTCAGACATTTAAAATACATATGCTGGACGTAGATATATACAAAACAAATAATATGCATCCATCCATTCATTTTCCACTGCTTACTGGGACCGGGTCGCAGGGGCAGCAGTTTGTTTGCTTGTTTGTTTGTTTTGTTTCGAACAGAATTTAATTCGAAGTGCTCAGCAGTAAACAAAAAATCATTACAATCCAATATAACATAATACAATAACAAAACACATTTATATTAGCTCAAAAGGGAGTGGGATGAAGTAAAACTAATTATCTCCCATCCCACAAAAGAATCATCAAAAGAAATGACAGACAGATTTCAGATTTGTATCGATTGTCTGTCTGCCTGCCCAGCCAACAGTCCAAAACCATGTGACATTAACTTACTGGAAGTATGGAGGACCAAAACTCTGGAGGACCAAAACTTCTGTAATTAAAAATATATGCAGAAATTCAGAATGGATAAATAAATAAATTATGTACCAGTAAATCATATAAAATATTTTTTAATGAGAAAACCAATAAAATGTGACTGAAAATATATATTCATTTTGTCAATTTCACTGCAGTTTATTTATTTGGTGATTTTTTTTAAATGTCTTTCCTCATTAATTTTGATGCCTCTATTTATTTCTGTATTGTTTTACTTTCTCATTTTCTTTTCTCCAAATAACATGTTTCTGTATTTCATTTTCATATCACATTTTATTTATCAATTTATTGGCACTTTTTTTATTCACTGTCACATTTACATGTTTATTATCTCAAATCTTGAATTTTCTCAGCGAGCTTTCAAGGCGTGTCTTGGGGTCAGCTCCTCACCTATTGGCCAATCAACTTTATCTACAATTCCACAATTTCATTTAGCAGACACTTTTGTCCAAAGTGACATACAACACAAGCAAGAATACAGACATAAGAAACCATTAGTAAATGCTTCAATTGCTTCAAGTGTGATTGGTCAAGGGAGTTGCCATCAAATTGCAGAAGAGGATCCACTACCCCCCACCCCCCCTTTTTTTTTCCAACTTAGTCAGTGGTACATAAGTGCTGGGATTTAGACCACCTGACCTATTATTCCCCAAAGATGGGGTCGGATTAAGACCCTAGGTGTTCTCTGAAAAATTGAGTCTTCAATTGTCTCTTGACAGTAGAAAGGGACTCGGCAGAACGCACAGAGTTAGGTAGTTTGTTCCACCATTTGGCAACAACAGAGGAGAAGAGTCTGGCAAGAGATTTAGAGCCGTTATCAACTTTAACATTTAAGGTATAATCGACGATGTTTTAGCCAATGGATGGCGTGATGCGAGTCTCAATTATTGGTCCTCCGACATGTCAATCACGCTGAAGAAATGCTTGCATCACGCCGTCAAGCGCGCTCGTAGAAGCAGCAGATCAGGTAGGTTGGTCTGGCGCATGCGCGTTTTCAAAAAGCGAGTAACAATCTTAAAGGTATAATGGACGATTTTCCCGAAAAAGTCAAAGCCAAATGTCTAACGGTTGTCTGGCTGTGAGATGTGGGGGGAGGAGTGGGCGGCATGAGGGACATGACATCCATACAGCTTTCAATCTGGCTCCATGAGAACGTCTTTTGGATGTGCTGAGATGACACCTTATAGACGAGTTCTGGATCACTTTTTGCTCAGTGGGATATAACTGAGATGAGTCAACGTGGGCCTCTTTATCTGTTCTACATAATGGTCAGTCTCCTTTCTGATAGTCGCCTCTTGTCAGCAGTGTGACCTCCTGCTCTCAGATTGTTGACACACTGGTGTGTCAGAGCAGAGCTTCTCCTGGGTGTTTTTCTCATTTTCCTGAAGTTCAGGGAGGAACAGCCTGTGAACACAGAGATGTTGGACTGTGGCTTTCTTTAGGCTGCTTACTGAAGAGGACAGCAGGTTATGTGGTCTTCCTCCACAGACTGCTGAATATAGACATTTGTAGTCAATCCGTGGACGTAGACCATGTTAAAGGTGATTGGTCAGTAGGTGAGGAGCTGACCCCAAGACACGCCTTGACACCAAAAAATTCAGAAGGATCTTGAGGCCCCGCTTTCACGGTCTACATGTATTCATACTGAAATTAAAGTAACGAAGACCATGATGCATCAAACAACAGTATGGAGTAACACTCTTAGTTCATCATTTTTCTGTGTTGTTATTATAGTCCACCTCCACATTAAGATCTTACCTGTATTTCATAACAGGAGAGTAAATGTCTGTTAAGATCCAGTTTGTGATTTAAGTTTGATAAAGGATATGGAACTGTTTTTCTACAGAGGCAAGATACAAGACTGTTTTTCTACAGAGGCAAGATACAAGACTTGAAATTATTATGTATGGCTAAAGGACTGTTAGGAAAACTTCTGTGAGTTTCTACCACCAAAAAAGAAGACAGAAATAATTGTTACTCAGAACCAGGGGAATAACACTTTACCTTTTGCAAAAAGGGAGGATACAGGGAAAAGCCTGATAATCAGTGAACACAGTCAGGCGACTCTGCCCAAAGAGATTATCCCAGAAGACAAACAAGTCCCAAGGACACTCTCCCTGCTACAACAGAGAAAACAAGTTCCGCACACATCCCGTTATCACTTACGGGATAAACACAGTGACCCACACAGTTTCCCACACACCCTTAAGCATATGAGTATTTGGCATTTTTCCATCAAAGACCACATCAAGGTCACACTAAATTAAAAAAAAGCAGACAGCTCAAGAAAACTTCAATTTCTTGCACTTGTGTGAGCTTTCAGTGGGAAATTGCTTTGTCTCACACTTCACCATCTGTACAAACCCTTGTCATTCTGTATGTCATCAGCAAGGCCAAGCTGAATGTAGCGGGTTTTAGAATGTTGGGAGAACTGTTCAATCTTCAAATGATGCATGGCTGGGCAAAACTTCACACTGAAGATACTAGATGACGTTATTCCTCCCCTAACTGTCGACTCAAACACTTATATGAAAACACATGCAATTTGGCGAGACTGAGCTTTCATTGGCCTTGTGATGAGAAGGGATTGAAGCTTGTGTAACCAGTCTCCATGCATAGAACAAAGCCAGTGAAGCATAAAGGCACATTAGTGTCAAGCACCACCACCACCTTAGCTTATGTTCCTTACGTTCACCTAGAAAATTAGAGGAAAGAGGAGGCAACCAACACATCTGAGTTGGGGTTGATCATTTCACAAGCTCACCTGACCCACAATAACAGCAGCAGACAATATTTTTGATGAATATATTCTTGTCTACCGTAGAAAACGTCACCATCAAGTTTGAGAATGAACACTTCAGAGTGCTGCAGCCACTGAGTGTTGAGAGACACCAACGAACACCCTCAGAGTAACCCTGCCAAAAGCTTTGACCACACTGTGTTGCTAATGCAGAAGGAACAAAGGGAGATGTGGGGTAATTACTTATGTACAACCGTATAGACTACACTCTGACAAGATTTGAACCAAATGGAATGCAGTTTTTTCCCTAGATTTTGGTTGACACTCACAGTTATTCAGTGGTGATCATCAAGGACAGCAGATTTATGAACAACTGCAGAGAAGGGCCTGTTAAGAAATGGATGAAGCTCAACGTATAGCATCAGAAAACTGCAAAAATTAAGGTGCTGACCATTGAAAACATGACAGTTATACAATGACCAATGATCTGAATTTTGTTTTCATGTTATAAACCAGCACATAAACCACATTTTCACACTGTTAAAGAAATGATCTGTGACAGTCCGTGAGAAAGGAATGAAAACAACTCAGGTTACTCGCATGGAAACTTGTTCCATGTTATCAAAGACCTGTTGAACCAACAGAAAAAGCTCAATCATCATTAAAGGTGCATTAAGGAGTTTTTCAACTTTATGGTGGAAAATAAGTATTTTTAAATATGTTACAAATATTCAATGATGTGTACAATGTGCCCTGACATATTCATTGCAAGTACCGCTAACAGCGCTAAATTGTCACTTGAAAGTTGTAGTGCCGGTGTTCTGACAGATTTTGCTACCCATCAAAAATTGCTACTTTGCGGCTATGCGCATGCGTTCCACGTCATTAAGATCACGCCCATAATTATTTGCTCCCTGTCGGAGTTCACGCTGAGTGAGCATCGTGAGCATCGTGAGCAGGACAGGAGAGCTCTTGGAGAACTGTTAAGTACTTTGTGTTGTAAAACTGGAATTTATATGTCCCAGCATCCTATATCATAGCCCTGTGTAACTATCCCAGCTTGTTTTGATGTTTTATCAGTACTTTTATGCAGGAGCAAATTTTGATAGTTTACTTGCACGCCATCAGATAATGCTCCCAGTACTCAGTGCACCAATGATTCATTTTCACCCCAAATACCCCTGTATCATTAATTCCAGCTAGTTTTGATGTGTTTTATATGAATTGTATTATCAAAATATGCTCCCCTACAATTTCGATTAAAAAAACAAATCTTGTGTCTTCCTCTTTTTTTTTTTTTAAACTGGTATTGTGCACTGAGTAGCATATGCTACCACCCTAAAGTATATATAAAACACATCAAAACGAGCTGGAATTAATGATACGGGGGTATTGGGGGTGAATACTAATGATTTATCCGTGCACTCAGCACTGGGAGCATTATTTGATGGTGGGGGGGATTATTGTATTATCAAAATATGCTCCCCTACAATTTTGGTTAAAAAAAAAATAAAAACCCAAAACAAATCTTCTTGCGTCTTCCTCTATTTTTTTTATTTTTTTCATGGTAACGTCATTGTAATTAGATAAACAACTGTAATGGACAAAGCTATATGTAAAAAACAGTGGCAGCAAAATTTGACACGGTAGCAAAAATGTATAGACGCGTCTATCAGAAAATGCTACTGTAGCAAAATCTGATAAGGCAGCAAAATCTGGCAGAACACCGGCTTTTAGCACTGCCACAGCTCCAGCACAGACCCCACAAGGCAAAGGAAACTTAAATTTTACTCGAGCGCCACTAAAACAGGGAGGAAGGAGTTCTCCTCTTCGGTGCACGTACATGGACACAAACCACAGGCACAAGTGTTTCACTAAGCTGCAGTTACGCCCAAGACCTGCAGGGGCCGTTGTTTTGCATAAAACGTGCAAACTCCTTAGTGGACCTTTAAAGAAAAGAAAAAATAACTCAGTTGCAGTACCAGCTTTGAACAATGAATACTTTAATAAAACATAACTGAAGATATAGCTTAGAAAATATTTTAAAAAAAGAAATACGAGAGCTACAAATTAACTTATCCATACTTCTGCATGAAACAGGTTTTCCATAGATTTTCTGTATGACCAAATACAAATGGACTGTGAAATAAAGCAAATCTAAGTCAGCAAACAAAACAACATAAAAATAATTTTTTCTCTTTCAAAGTTTCTTGTTTTGACTTCATCTCTTTGTTTTATTGTTATGTTTTAAATACTGGAGAGGACTTTGTGGGGTTTTTTTTATCCTGAAAAGTGTTATATTAATAAAGTCTGATTTCATTCAGTTTGACAGAATGTTTGAATAACAGAAAATTTGATGTCACTAATAAACTCATGCCTTCAGTTCAAAGCCAGTGAAATGTTTGTTTATGCCAGTTCGTCTGTATCACAGGGGAAATTCGAACAAAGAAGATCCAGGAAGGGTAGGGAATCATATGACCAGTTCACTTGGTCATTTGAGCTTTTTATAATGCTATTGTGTCACTTGTTTGTTTGTTTTTTTGTTTGTTTGTTTGTTTTTTGGTGGTTTTGTGATAACTACAAATCTGTGGTCATAATTTAGATTTTTTTTCTTTTTATGTTTATCTGTTTATGTTTTGTTTATTTTTTGTGAGAAGTTTTAATCTCTGGAAGTTTTAATCTCTGGAGGAGATTAAAACCTTTTTTCCTTTTTTTAAGGAAATAAAGTATTTTTATTCTATTCTATTCTATTCTACGCAGAACACTTGTTCAGCAATATAAAGAAGCACCATGTTTTATGTGGTGACTTGAATGTAAACCTTTTGAATCCTCAAAGAAGCTTAAAAATTACAGATTTTATCACATTAATGTACAGTCATAACCTTTTCCCGCTCATCACCAAACCAACAAGAATAACTACAAACTCAGCCACATTAATTGACAATATTTTCACAAATCAGATGGGCAATGAAATCACATCAGGACTACTTATAAACGATATAAGTGACCATCTACCTGTCTTCGCCATCTTTCATAATTTCATGCAAAAGGACAAAATACCTGTAACCACTCAGTATAAACTGATTAGACATACAACCCCGGAGGCTATGGCTGCCTTCAAAACAGACCTTTGTGCACAGACCTGGGAGGATGTCTATGCCTCTGTAGATCCAGACAGGGCCTATGAAGCCTTTTTAAACACGCTCTTGATGATATATAACAAACACTGTCCTATTAGAAAGCAACCTATCATACACACATCTAGACAGGGAAAACCATGGATTACAAGGGGGATAGTAAAAGCCTGTAATAAGAAAAAATATCTTTATAGAATGTACATGAAACATAGAACGAAAGAAACTGAACTTCGATACAAAATATATAAGAACAAATTATTAAAAATTATAAAATGTAATAAAAGATTATATTATTGTAAAAAGTTAGAACAACACAAGAATAACATTAAAGGAACTTGGGAAGTGTTAAATGGAATAATCAGGAAGGGAATCACAAAACAAGGATACCCAAAGTTTTTTACTGAGGGAAATCAAATTATCAACAAGCCTGAGGAAATTGCAAATTCTTTGAATAATTACTTCGTGAATGTTGGAGCCAACTTAGCCAAAGGAATTGTTCAACTACCTTACACTACTGGAATTGATGACAAAATAATCCCAAACAATGTAAAATCTTTCTTTATCACTGGCGTACACGAAAATGAAGTAATTGAAATTGTTACCTCTTTCAAAAATAAGAGGTCCACAGACTGCAACGATATGGCTATAACCATGGTAAAAGAAATTATCAATTATATAGTTGCTCCTTTCACATATATCTGTAACCAAAGTTTCTTAACTGGCGTCTTTCCAACTAAAATGAAAACAGCCAAAATTATACCAGTTTTCAAAACTGGTGACAAACATCAATTCAATAACTATCGACCAATAGCTCTACTACCACAACTTTCAAAAATAATTGAAAAATTATTTGTTAAAAGACTTGACCATTTTCTTGACAAATATCAACTTTTATGTGAGCAGCAGTATGGGTTTAGGACAAACAGGTCAACATCAATGGCTGTGATGGATCTAGTGGAGAATTTAACCACAGCAATCGACCAAAAAAAATATTCAGTTGGCATTTTTATAGATCTAAGTAAGGCATTTGACACGATTGACCATTCAATACTACTAAAGAAATTAGAACGATATGGGATCAGGGGGGTTGCTCATGATTGGATAAAAAGTTACTTATCAGAAAGAGAACAATACGTACAACTAGATAATATAACCTCAGTTAAAAGCCCTGTTACTTATGGAATACCCCAGGGATCAGTACTGGGACCTAAGTTATTTATCCTTTATATAAATGACATCAGCTATGTCCTAAAAAATATTAATTGTATTTTATTTGCCGATGACACGAGCCTGTATTGCTCTGGGCATGACCTCGATAGTCTTTTGCATACTGCTGAAAAGGAACTTGATATTTTGAAAAAATGGTTTGATACCAATAAATTATCGATAAATGTGAACAAAACTAAATACATAATTTTTGGCAACAGAAAAATTAACAAACAGTGTTGCATTAAAATTGGCAGTGTAGAGATTGAAAGGGTGGACTCCACAAAATTTCTAGGAGTAATACTAGATAATAAATTAGGCTGGAAAATGCACATTAATACAATCAAGACAAAAGTATCTAAAACAATTGCCATATTACATAGAATTAAACACTCTGTGAATAAAAGTGCTCTTAAATTACTATACAACTCTCTGATCCTCCCGTACCTTAAATACTGTGTGGAAACCTGGGGGAATAATTATAAGACATACATGAATTCAATTTTTTTACTCCAAAAGAAGGCAATAAGAATTGTAACTCAGGTAGACTATTACACTCCAACCAATGATCTTTTCATACAATTAAAGTGTCTTAAATTTCAGGACATTGTAAATCTAAACACTGCTCTAGTCATGTATAAGGCTCATAACAATATGCTCCCTCACTATATCCAAGTCTTGTTCAAACCCAGAGAGAGACAGTACAGTTTGAGAGGGGACATGATTTTCAAAACAGCTTCAGTGAGGACCAGCTTGAAAAGTCGATGCGTTTCGTTTAGAGGTGTCAATTTATGGAACGATCTGGACGATATAGTAAAGGGCTCCAAAAATATTCATACTTTTCAAAAAAAGTATAAGGCCAGCATTCTAAATAAATATAGAACTACTGTTTAAACTAAGATACCCTGGAAACCATATAAAGTACAAAAATGACTGTAATCTAATTTCGTGTGTGTTTGTGTGTGGGTGTGAAAAATTGGGTGTGATTTGAACATAGAATAGTGTGTGGGTGCGGGATGTGTGAGGGTAAGACACGCTGAGAGGTGAAATTTAAAAAAAATAAATAAATAAATAAATAAATCAGGAGAAGAAGAATCAACAGCTGGATGAACTAGATCGGTTGTAGTTCTTTAGTTATTTTCTTTTTGAAAATATATTTTGTTGCTGTCATGGAAATAATTATGTTGCTAGGGGTAGGCGATACAAGTGATAAACTTCTGCCTATACCCTTTCAGTCAATGTATTGTTTTAAGTGTAAGAATTATGTTTCTTGTGTTTTCCTGTAAAAAGATGACTGAAATAAACTTAACTAAAAAAAAAAAAAAAAAAACTATTCTATTCTATTCTATTCTATTCTATTCTAGTCTATTTTATTCTATTCTATTCTATTTAAATAGCATGGTAAACAAGTTAAATGTAATGACTGTGGTGTTCATGATTCAAGGTGATGTAAGTTAGTTTGACCAAAAGATGGCGCTGTCTTTTCAGCGAACACCCGTTTTTGTGGGTCTGCATGTCTACCTGTTCACAAGTAGAGCGCTACCTGCTGGGCAACAATATAAAACCTCTCTATCTCTGCTGAACAGTTGATTGAGGTGAATCTTGTAGAAACAACGATGGTATAAAAGCATGAGTTCTGCTTTTTCATTTCAACCACATGAAAAAATGTAATTGAAAAACATGCCCACTCCACTAGGCTGTCTGATTTTTATTTAGAATTTGGTATGACTGTTGGGCTCACTGATATATGAAGAAAATTAAACAAAACAACCAAAAAAATACTGACCACTGAATAGTTGCATAGACATGCAGATTGTTGTCATTCAAAATTAATTCAAATTAAGTGCAATACCCACAGACAAGCAAACCCCAACATACTCCATCCTTGGCTTGCTGCTGAGATCCCTAAGATCAACTGGAAAAGTACACTAAGGAACTTTGCCAATGCTTGTATGGTATTTGGCATAAAAGCTAAGTTAAGATTTCACTGAGAGAAAATGTCACATTACAAATTTTAGGATGGCAGGCTTGTCGTGGGCTTGTGAAACTACCATTATGAAAGCCAAAGATCATATCTCAAGTTCAAGATAAGCTCTTTCTCAACACACTGTTGAAAAACCTGGTGATTGAGGGGGGACACTTTAAGATATTTATGAGTAAATCACTTATGCTGAGACAGCGTAGGACCTTCTATGTAACAGTATATACAGTATATTGTATTTGAGTACCCATGAGCAGCAATGATAATAATTGTAATGTCTCCGTTTTCCTCTAAGTATTTGTGGCAAGATATTTTATTACATAACATATAACACAGAATATACAGAATTATATTTAAGAAAAAGAACATAGCTAGCTAACCTATTTTTATGATATTTCACAAACATTCTTCCTGCAACAAGGTCTCCAATCATTTTTTTAATGTGTAAATAATGTAAATAGCATTCTATAAATTAGTTTTCCATCCAAAAGAAAAAAAAACTGGGTTTGAAACTCAGGTTATACAGTAGATTGAAGGGCTGCATTTGTTAATACAGATGTTTTACTATATTCAAACTTGAAACCCTAACAAGGGTTACATACACATATCAATTTACATAGCAAGTTTATAACTGGGAGAGTGGCAACATTTAGTTCTCCTCTGCAATCAGACAATTGTGGGGCTTCATTTATTTGAAGAACATATATAATGATATTACAAACAATCAGTGTCCTCTGACAAATAGTCAAAAGTCTTCTTAAGTCAGATGGCTTTGTATCAACAGTATCTTCTGTATTAGATACAACAGTAAAGACATTTCAACTTGTTTTTCATTGTGATGTTTTTTTCAGCAAAGTGTTGTTTTATCATCAGGACCATCACTGCTCTCTGGCGTCTGAAGGAAGAATTAATGACTAATGACTACTTCACCATCTTGGAGTGAAAACTGAGGCTATCCACCATTTTGGAAGACACTGGAAGTGCCTGAACTTAAATGACCTCACTCACTTATGTGCGGCGCCCCTAATGCCCCCCCCCCCCCCCCCCCCCCCCCCGCCCCCCCCCCCCAACACACACCACACACACACACACCACACAACACACACACACACACACACACACACACACACACACAAAGCTCTCCCTAGTGGTCCACTCCTCCTTCAACAGATCCTATCAGCTGCTCTCTCTCCGACCACCACATGTTCACTGCTTCACCTTCACAGGAGAAATGAAGCATGAATGTGTGATGCAGGGGCTGGAAACCAATTTAGATGAGAATTTAATTCAGTAATTGACACAAAACCTTCAAAGTCTTATTCCCTCTAGTCCCTCTAAGGAAGTCTCTTCTGATTGTTGGTACCATCACATTCACACTGACTTCATGTTTGTTGTTGGATAGATGACCCCCAAAAGGAATGGAGAAATACATGAGACTTTAAATGCTATCAAGTGATAAAAACTATTCAGCCAAATTATCTATCAGTGATTTTATTGTGTGCAGTGAGCAGCCTTCAGTAAATTTCCATTCTCAGTTTAAAAAGTGTCAAACAAAGTAACAATCTGCTCTTACTGCCTTCTGCTATCTGTGTCAAGGTTCATTCAGACACTCTGGAAACTAATGTTGCAACTCTTTCCGGGGTTTGTTAAAGATTGCTGAGACTCCCACGTGAAAGCCTGGTGATTGTTTTAACTCCCCTCCTCCAGCACCATGTGCACCCCGCTCCCTCCCAAAGCTCTCCCTGGTGGTCCACTCCTCCTCCAGCAGGTCCGATCAGCTGCTCTCCGACCACCACATGTTCACTGCTTCACCTTCACAGGAGAAATGAAACGCGCATGTGTGAAGCAGGGGCTGGACTAATCCTCCATTTTGGAGTGAAGTCTGACTGTCCACCATTTCGGAGTGAAAAGTCTCCTTGTGCGCATGTCTGCGCCAAATAAAGCCCCTCCCTCTGTGATATGTGTGAGAAGAAGCCGGTCCGGAGCGCATGAGGAGAGAACGGAGAGGAGAGTCTTCTCTGTGCGCTGCTGTTGGCTGTAAACAAAACGGTTAATGTATCCATGAACACTAAAAACATTTCCAAAATAAGGTATCTCCTTCTCTGTGGAGCTTATCTTCATACTGTTTATGTTATTGCAGACCTTTCCTCGTGACCACATGGTCTTTGTTTACATTTCGCAACCTGCACCACGTGCTGCCACACCCCCTCCCAAAGCTCTTCCTGGTGGTCCACTCCTCCTCCAGCAGGTCCGATCAGCTGCTCTCCGACCACCACATGTTCACTGCTTCACCTTCACAGGAGAAATGAAACGCGCATGTGTGAAGCAGGGGCTGGACTAATCCTCCATTTTGGAGTGAAATCTGATTGTCCACCATTTCGGATTGAAAACTGTTCTTGTGCGCATGTTTGAACGGAACAAAGCCCATCCCTCTGTGAACAAGCCGGTCCAGAGCGCATGAAGAGAAAGCGAAGAGGTATCTGGAACTGCACTGTGCGGTGTTATTTTGTAATTTATTTCGTGTTTATTGACACATTGAGAGATATTCATTTTCTCTGCCTCGAATCAAACACATTAAACCAAAATCATAAACTGTGAGTGAGTTATCTACCTGAACGTGCACTATTATTGTGCAACAACTGACCAGACAAATACTGGCGATGACTGAAAGATCAACTAGTAGAAATGCATTCCAGTTAGAAAACTGTATGCTCAACAGAGAGGGAGATATTTCTGTTATTGCAGACCTTTCCTCGTGGCCGCATGGTCTTTGTTTACATTTCGCAACCTGCACCATGTGCTGCCACACCCCATCCCAAAGCTCTCCCTGGTGGTCCATTCCTCCTCCAGCAGGTCCGATCAGCTGCTCTCCGACCACCACATGTTCACTGCTTCACCTTCACAGGAGAAATGAAACGCGCATGTGTGAAGCAGGGGCTGGACTAATCCTCCATTTTGGAGTGAAATCTGACTGTCCACCATTTCGGAGTGAAAAGTGTCCTTGTGCGCATGTCTGATTCAAACAAAGCCCATCCCTGACCGATTTTGAAGCACATGCGCAGATCAAACCCAGTGTAGACTCTTCCCCAGTGAAGAACACACGGAGAGAAAGACTTTGCTCCGTGATCCATCAACAATTTTTGAAAACCAATTAAGATGTTAAAATAACTCAGTGATAGAGGCACAAAATCAGTGTGAAAGTGAGACTACCAACAATCAGGAGCATCACCCTCAAATAATGGCTTTGTCATCTATTCCTTTTGGGGATCATCTATCCAAATTAACCCCTCAATTTGACTGAATAAATGAAATGAAGAGATAGAAACTAAAGTCTCAAGTGTTCCTCCATCAGTGATTTTATTGAGTGCAGTGAGCAGCCTTCAGGAAATTTCCATTCTGTTAGTTTCCAGAGTGTCTGAATGAACCTTGACACAGATAACAGAAGGCAGGAAGAGCAGATTGTTACTTTCTTAGTAGGTCGCTTTGTTTGAAACTTTTTAAACTAATGTTGCAACTCTTTCCGGGGTTTGTTAAAGATTGCTGAGACTCCCACGTGAAAGCCTGGTGATTGTTTTAACTCCCCTCCTCCAGCACCATGTGCACCCCGCTCAGTCCCAAAGCTCTCCCTGGTGGTCCACTCCTCCTCCAGCAGGTCCGATCAGCTGCTCTCCGACCACCACATGTTCACTGCTTCACCTCCACAGGAGAAATGAAACGCGCATGTGTGAAGCAGGGGCTGGACTAATCCTCCATTTTGGAGTGAAATCTGACCTTCCACCATTTCGGAGTGAAAAGTCTCCTTGTGCGCATGTCTGAGCCAAATAAAGCCCCTCCCTATGTGAAATGTGCGAAAAGAAGCCGGTCCGGAGCGCCTGAGAAGAGAACGGAGAGGACAGTCACAGCTCGTCTGCAAAGACAGAAGTCAAATATATTAATGATTCAAGCAGAATGATCATCAAGTGTATATTATCACTGCTCACTTATACGAAGAAATCAAATAAAAAAAACATTAATTCAAGGAGAAACATGTTGCTTTCAGCATGTTTTGACCCTCATATTATGGAGTGGAATAAATGTATACAGTCTCTGAAAATTTACCAAATATAGCAGCAAAGTCACCCAGCACTGTGCTGTTCTCAAACTCCTGATAAGCCTTTTATGGCTTTATTTGAGGACTTCGAGAAATTTTTCACACAGTCTTCAAAGTTTCTACTCCCCTCCTCCAGCACCATGTGCGTCCCTCCATCCCAAAGCTCTCCCTGGTGGTCCACTCCTCCTCCAGCAGGTCCGATCAGCTGCTCTCCGACCACCACATGCTCACTGCTTCACCTTCACAGGAGAAATGAAACGCGCATGTGTGAAGCAGGGGCTGGACTAATCCTCCATTTTGGAGTGAAATCTGACTGTCCACCATTTCGGGGTGAAAAGTCGCCTTGTGCGCATGTCTGCGCCAAATAAAGTCCATCCCTCTGTGATATCACGCCGAAAGCCGGTCCAGAGCGCATTGGGGAAGAGGACAGATTAGAATCTGCGGATTTGCGATACGGTGCTGATTAGTCATGCTTACAAGTCAAAATGCAATTTGTCAACAGAGAAAGTATTTCCGTCTGAGACTGCTTCTAGGCAGCAAAAGCAAACTTCTTACCACTTTACAGCACACTTTTAGAGGATTCGGAGAGCACAGTAAATTGTCTGCATTCACAAGCATGCTGAAAGATCAGTTCCTCGATCGTGTTCCTGAATATTGCCATCAAAAATTAAAGTGAAAACCTTATATCTAAAAAACTATTTCCTTGTACTATTGGACACATTCAGTTGTGAAAGCGTGGTGTTTGTTTTAACTCCCCTCCTCCAGCACCATGTGCGTCCCTCCCTCCCAAAGCTCTCCCTGGTGGTCCACTCCTCCTCCAGCAGGTCCGATCAGCTGCTCTCCGACCACCACATGTTCACTGCTTAACCTTCACATCAGAAATGAAGCGCGCATGTGTGAATCAGGGGCTGGACTAATCCTCCATTTTGGAGTGAAATCTGATTGTCCACCATTTCGGAGTGAAAAGTGTCCTTGTGCGCATGTCTCAGTCAAATAAGCCCCTCCCAGCCAGTCTGGATAACTTTGGTAGAGAAGAGTCTGGAGCTGCTCTGCGCACTGCTGTTGGCTGTAAACACACAAGACTGTTAAAATATCCATAAATACTATTTCAAAATGAGACTGATTCTAAGCAGATGAAATGAATGTGTACTCTCATAGTGCATGATTTTGCTTTTATTTTTCTATATTCAAGCAGATCACTCACTTTTACTGTGTACAACGAGACAAATACTGGCGATGGCTGAAAGATCAATTAGCAAATAGACATTCCAGTTTAGGGTATCTCCTTCTCTTTGGAGCTTATCTTCATACTGTTTTGTGTTATTGTAGACCCTTCCTTGCAGCATGGTCTTTGTTTACATTTCGAAACTTGCACCACGTGCTGCCACACCCCCTCCAAAAGCTCTCCCTGGTGGTCCACTCCTCCTCCAGCAGGTCCGTTCAGCTGCTCTCCGACCACCACATGTTCACTGCTTCACCTTCACAGGAGAAATGAAACGCGCATGTGTGAAGCAGGGGCTGGACTAATCCTCCATTTTGGAGTGAAATCTGACTGTCCACCATTTCGGAGTGAAAAGTGTCCTTGTGCGCATGTCTCAGTCAAATAAAGCCCCTCCCTCTGTGTTTTCTCCTCATGCGCTCCGGACCGGCTTGTTCTCACATATTTCACAGAGGATAGTCTTGTGTTTACAGCGATCAGTAGCGCACAGAGCAGCTCCAAAGAATTGCAACAGGTTTCTTTGCATGCTGCTCCCAAACCCCTGTTGCGACTTTTTCTGGTTTTATCGGAGACTTTTCAACTCTTAAAAAACTTGGTCGTGGTCTTTACTCTCCTTTAGCAGGATATGCGCCCCTTCCCCTCTCTCCCTGGTGGTCCACGCCTAGTTTAGCAGGGTCGAGCAGCTTCTCTCCGACCCACATGTTCACTGCTTCACCCTCAGTAGAAATGAAAGGCGCATGTGCCAATCCAGTGCGCCATCCCCCTCATTCTGCACATGCCTGAAACACAATACTCTCACTTGCACTTGCACAGATCAAACCAGTCCAGGACATGTTCACTCCTTCAGTTGGATGTATCGAAGTTGATTTTCGATTTTTGCATTATTTGAACATCTTATTTTGGTTTCTTTACTTATACAAACAGAAACAAGTAAAGCAAAAATCCATCAATGTACTTCTTCTTTTTAGCAAAGCTTTATCTAAACTCTACTATTTCAAACAAGAATTCAGACATAAGGAAAAACCTTTAGTAAGTGCAAAAAGTGCAAAAAGTGCTTCATGTGCGATTGGTCAAAGGAATTCAAGTTGCAGAAGTTTATATTTAAAAGTGTAAATTTGTGTATTGCAAATCTCTTTTTTCAGTGTTTTTTCAGGGAATTTGAACTTTTGAACTACCTAAAATCTGGTGCCTACAAAAAAAAAAAGACTGGAAAGACTTTGAGTTCTTTGGTGGATATGTATGGGTTTTTTTTTTTATCTTCTCTTATATTTCTGTGTTTTATTTTCTTCCCCTGGAAGTTCTGTTAATGTCATAAACTGTGAACCTTGTTCAGGTCATAATTTTGCTGACTGCACATTCAGCAAAGACATGTGCCATTGACCAAACATGAGTTCTGACATTGATTTGTCTTCAGATATGCTTCTTGTCTATATAAGCCTGAAGACCTTGCCAAAAGCACTCTCTGACCTTGCGTTGTCATGTGCCTCAATATTTTGGCAGTGCAGTGTTTTTTGATTAAGTCATTGCATAGGGCAAGTTCCAAAAATGGCACCAGGGGTTCAGACATTTGAGAGAGAATGAAATCAAAACATTACTTGGATAAAATATAATTTCCTCAATATTTGGAAATATGCTCTGGAATAATTAACATGTCTTGCTATTTGGAAACTTTTTACCCAGTTCTACAGTTGCACAATCCTCCTGTGCACACAGAAAGGCTCAGGTTTGCTATTCAGAAAAAGACACTCTGTGTTAGTTTTACAATTTCGAAGTGATACTGTTTTCTCCAGAATCGCTGGGTCCAAAGAAGAATATGTGACATGTGTTTCTTTACTTTTTTATGTTAAAGTCCAACTCCAAATCCCAGTGGCCTCGTAGACCTGTTCAGTCAATGTGACATTCATTCATCCTTTATGTAATTCAGAGCGTCTCCGTCATGAAGAAAGGGTGAAACAGGGTACTCATAGGTCAACACCCCATCGCACAGAGAGGCACAGACACATATTAAATATCAGGACATGATTTAACCAGAGTACCTGAAGAAAACCTTCACAAAAGAACATGTGAGTAATTGGTGAGCACATCTTGCAATGTATGAAAGTTGAACAAGTCAATTCAAATAACAATAGTCGTTATATGAGTCAGTGAATAAGATAGATAATGAATACATCCTTGTTCACAAAGCATTTCAAATAAGAGCACGATAGTAAAGTATTTTATTATACTTGATTAATAAAGTGCTTTTCACAGAATAAATCACAAAATCTATACAGAAACAAGGAAAAGGCATTTTTTTTCACAAAAAGATTTCAATGGTGAGATATTCAGCTCAAAGCAGAGGCAGGGGTGTGCCAACAGGCCAACCAGGCATTTGCCTGGGGCCCCGGCTTTTAGGGGGGCCCCTGAGAGACCAGGTGCCCCAAGTGCTAATACATGTACTGCACAGTAACGACAACAATGGGCATTTACGATGCAATTATGAAATAGTGATATAGTAAAGTCCCTTGGGGGGGGGGGGGGGGGGGGGGGGGGGGCACGGCCCTATTTGCCTTCAGTGCTGTCTGCGTCAATCAGCGCAAGCTGCAAGGTTTTTTTGTATAATTATTGATAAGCCAGGGCTTTAAAGGACTTCTGTTGGTCCCTGGATCTAATAGACGAGATGAGGGGTTCTCAGAAATTTTCAGTATATATATCAAATGTCCCATAAATTGTGTGCAAAAAAACATTTTTTTTCGGTGTGCACGGATGGGGTGAGGGAACGATGAATTTCTTGCTTGGAGCCCCCAAGGACCCTTGCCCAACCACTGGCTGAAAGTTTCTCTCAATAAAAGAGTTTTCAAATCTTTTTTTTGAAACAGTCCACAGTCTCAGCCATGGGCAAGTTTTTTTTCAGAGTCTTGGACAACAGCTTTAAAGGATCCATCTATATGGGTCTGTGTCTTTGCAACCTTCAGGCATTTCTGCTCGTGAGGACGTGAGGGTCCGTTGTGGTGAGCAGGTTCACAAGTCCGCCATGTAGGGGCCTCAATGGTCAGAAAGCAAGAACTACACATTTAAAATCAATTTGAGACTTGACAGGAAGCCAGTGAAAAGAATGGGGGCAATCTGGGATGTTCTGGTTTTACCTGTCACTAGTCTTGCTACAGAGTTTTGTACCACTTGGAGTTTATTCGTGTTAAAACAAGAAAGAAGATAATCACAATAGTCCATAAGATATTAAATAAAATGACCAGTCCAAGGTCAGGTTTAGAAATTTTTCTGACTTCTGATTTATTTATCAGATGTTTAAAAACAGTTTTTGGTCAGCTGACAAAAGTGAGCTTCCAAAGACAAAACTTCATCAAACAAAATCCTAAGGTTTCCAAGACTGGGTTTTACAGAGAAACCAGAGCACCAACATGGGTTCTAAACTGGGGGATCCTATTGTCAGGGGCAATGTTCAAAATTTCTGATTTCCTTGCATTTATCTGTAGCTAGATTAAAGGGAGCCCGTCTTTGAGTTCAAACTGTTGGACTCAAAACTGCAATTTGTCAGCCCCTGACTTCATAAAAGTAGTTACAAAAAATGACCAGCAGGGGTCACCCTGTATTGATCTCCTTATCACTCCGAACTCAATGCCCGCAATAATAAACACAAAGTAATCACATGAGATGTTTTTATTCCAGCAAATCCACATTTCTATTTGTCACGCACTCACTGGACTGTAGACTCAATATAACAATAATCTGCAGACTTCACTGTGTTACTCCACTGATCACAGATCTTATTATGTTCCATGTAAATATCATAAAACCAATACAGAAGCAGCCTTCAATACACTTTTGATTCTGATTCTGATGGGTTCAGTTTCAGGGTCCATGTCTGTGGAAATAAAGTATGATGCTTCTTTGTCCGAAGGTCCATTTCAATGGTCTTTAATCTCATTGTACATTGTATAACAACAATAGAGAGTTTCTCTTTTCCAGTGCGGGCACAGCAAATTTAACATTTGGCCAAATTTCCCTTGTTCTTGGCTATAGTAATTACATACCTGAGATGAGTCAACAATGGCCTCTTTGTCTGTTCTACATAATGGTCAGGTTCCTTTCTGATGGTCACCTCATGTCAGCAGTATGACCTCCTGCTCTCAGATTGTTGACACACGGGATGGGTACACCATACAGAAGAATGGGACTCAGCAGACAGAGCTTCTCCTGGGTGTTTTTCTCATGTTCCTGCAGTTCAGGGAGGAACAGCCTGTGAACACAGAGCTGCTGGACTGTGGCCTTCTTTAGGCTGCTGTATAGAGGACAGCAGGTTAAGTGGTCTGTTCTCCCTCCCCAGACCGCCCCTCCACATCACACAGCCAGTCAACCTTTAAACTTAATGTTAAAGTTGATTGGCCAATGGGCAAGGAGCTGACCCTCAAGACACGCCTTGAAACCCCGCCCCCTAATTTACATATCAATGAGGAAATGCAGAAATAAATCAATACTGTGGAAAAAAATAGAGTAAGAAAATCCGAGATTGGAAAAAATGAAGACATAAATGTGACAGTGAATAAAAAATGTCAATAAATAAATAAATACAAATTTGAAAGTAAAACAATACAGAAGTGAATACAGGCATCAGAACTAATGAGGAAAGAAATTCAAAAAAACACCAAATAAATAAATGGATTAAAGTGAAAATTACAAACTAAATATATATTTTCAGTGACATTTTATAGATTTTCTCATGAAAAAAAAAATACATTTACAGTATGTGCCAATAAATGAATTTACTGACCCATTTTATATTTATTTATTTATTTTCAATTATGGCAGTTTCTGTCCTCCATACACAGTGGCATGCTAACAAGTCACTATTTGCTGTTGTTTGTTCATCTTATGTGTGATGACTGAGGTATTGGTCAGAGGACAACTTTGTTCAAGACTGCTATGTGATGATCACGACTGAAGCTGGGGTTCATCCCACAATCCTGAGCACAGCCATGCAGCTGCCAGGTTACACCACCCACTGGCAGGATCATAACAGAGACTCCAATAAGCGTCTAAGAGCAGGGTACTGTATTTATGTGAACAATACACAAAGTCATTTACTGCTCACCTGATTTGGAGGCTTTGACAGGTGTCTGCCATCATTTTTACCTCCCCAGAGAGCTTTTAGTATGACATCTATCCCAATTCTAACTTTAGCCTATTTCTCTCCCATTTTCATAGTATAGTAATCCGGCAGCAGAAATCTCATCCTGACCAGGTGCATGTGATTGCTGGCGACTCCAATCAGGCCTACATAAAGACTGTTCAACCCAAATTCACACAATTTGTGAAATGTACGAGCAGAGAGCTCACCAGCACCAAATGAGGTGTGAACTCAGGTCAGCTGCTGTTCCGGAGGGTAGGTAATGCTGGCATGTCCAGGTGAACTCTCAGAAATTCTCACCAGGTTTTTCAACCAACGTCAGACTGCTGTTCATTGATTTCAGTTCTGGTTTTAAATGGCATCTCAGACATTCTCACAAACATTCTCACAGACATTCTCACTGACAGACCACAGTCAGTGAGGATGGGCTCCCACCTGTCTTTCACTTTCACTGAACTGAGCTCCGGCTCTCCGCAAAGCTGCATGCTGAGCCCTCTCCTGTATGACCCATATACATGACTGTGTACCTTCCCACCCGTCCACCTCCATATTGAAATTTACAGACAGCACCATTCTGGTCAGGATCACCACAGAAGGGGATGAGACTCTCTACAGAGAGGAAATGGAACATCTGTCCACATCATGTTAAACTAATAACCTGCTGCTGAACAGCACAAAAACACATCCCACTTCACATCAACGTCAATTTCAACAGGGACATGGTGGAGGTAGTGTCTTTCAGATTCGTGGGAGTCCACATATCAGAAGAGCTGACCTTGTGTGAAAACTGGTCTTGGTAGTGTCTTGGTCTCAGTTTAGGTGGTCTTGACTACAATTCTAGAGAGTATCAAGAGCAAGTCCAAGACCAAGACCAAGACAGACCAAATCAAGACCAAGACCAAGACCAAGACAGACCAAGTCAAGACCAAGACCAAGACCAAGACAGACCAAGTCAAGACCAAGACCAAGACCAAGACTGGTTCAGCTCAATGTCTTTTTGCCATCTTGCATGAGTTGTAGAACATCAGCACCATACTTGGTTCATCTGTTTATTATAAATATGAGATTGAATTCAACTACAGGCACAATAACACAGAGACAGAACATGCCTTCTGTGTGAACTCATTATAAATGTTGACATCAAATACGTGTGGCAACTGCATGACTGCTATTTCTATTTCTACACTATTTGAGGATTGACTCTTGAGTGCTGTTGATGACTGCCATGAGTATTTACTCGCATGGCATTACTTCATTTCTGTAAACGTTGTGAATTTCCAGTTGTTTTGAAGGCCTCACTAAGGTATAAGCTGCCATAAACGTTAGTAGAGGACAGCAATGCAGCAGAGACACGGTTGATGAGCCACTGGTGAGAGAGTCTCTTGGTTAAACGCTGGAAAGTCGGCCTAAAAATATCACTTTTGTTCAAGAGACAATCCTGCTGGTCATCCCTGCTTGGAAGAGCTGCAACATAAAGGCACTGAAATTAAAGAATGATGAAACCCCCGCCCCCTCTGAGAAATTTACCACCATCTGCAACTTACAAATTCCTTCAGGACTGCTCAGCCAGTCCAAGACATTGCGAGACCAAGAGACCCAAGACAAGAGCAAGACCACAAAAAAGTGGTCTTGAGACCGGTCTTGAGTCTAGTGCAAACATTGAGGCAGTGATGGTGAATGTGCAGCACAGGTTACATTTTCAGTGGTGGTTCGGTTGAAGGTCACCACCAGCCTCTGGTCCTGTGTGTTCTTCCTGAGACCCCTCAGTAGACGAGTACTCTTCCTGTTTTTCTGCTTAGTGCGCAGGGAGTTTGGCTGCAGACAGGAAGGCCCTGTCGAGGCTCATAAGCACAGGACAGAAAACATCACTGGCTGCTCTCTGCCCTCTCTTGAGAAATTTCCAGCTCCAGATGCCCGAGAAAGACCCTCCCCCCTCAGCTCATCGCCTCTGTGAACTTATGCCTTCTAGCATGTGCTGCACGTCAGTGAAGGCCTGCACATCCAGAGTTTATATAGTTTTCCTCCTTGGGCCATCAGATCATTAAATAAATGCTGACCTGAACATTAGTGCTTTGATCTACTCACATGTTCATAATTATTTCATAAATTGTCTGTGTGCTAAATTGCTTGCATGAAATCTTTTGCACTTTATATTTATATATCTATATTTTTTTCTTTGTGCATTGTTGAAAAAGCACCAAAGGGAGCAGCACCTGTAAATTCAGTACATGAAGACATATGATGGCAAATAAATAAACAATTTCATAATAAATGTTTATATTTAGATGAGTTTATTTCATTTTAATTTGATTTTATTTTTTAAAAACATACCCAGTAAACATGTTAAAAGAAAAAAAATTCCAAAGACATGGAGGGATCCTTGTAAGGTTCTTCATCACTTGTGGAGAGGAGGCTGATGTTGAGGGCAGTGCACTGGCTGTAGTCCTCCAGAACTCCCCAAAGCCAGCATGTCTACATTTGAACTCATATCTTCATAGCTGGTTCAGGTTTAGATGTGAATTAGGCCAACAAATTAAGATTCGTTCACTGTATGGACGAAGATTTTTTTTTTCTTCATTTTCCTCAAATTATTCACCATTTCTTTGCCTTCAGAGGATTTGTGTGTCTCAGTTATATCAGTATGTACCAGCAGTTTTCTTGTCGGAAACCCAAACTGGACGGTTCTTGTGTCGATTGCCTGATATAGTGCACTTCTCCAGATTGTGAGTTTGAGATACAGCTAATCTTTCAATTTTATTAGGAACATTATAATCAGCTTTCGAGCATGATCTGCATGCAAGATACCCTTTATTTGCAACTTCTAATGTAATATTGGTTTGCAGCTTTTTCTATCCCTAAATATCATACGATGTCTACATCTAGGATATTTTGGTGTAATTCAATTCCAGCATCGGACACCCACATGTGCAGCCACTGAAGTTCCTGTAAGTCAACACACCTTGAAAATAAACTCCCTAGCATCATTGCTGTTTGTTACAGGCTGACCTATTTAATTCTATTCACCTGCAAATACAATGGTGAGATAATGATCTGTCTGGCCAGTAATTTCTGGCTCTTCTTGTTGCACTTTGTCTCTTCTTACTCTAGATGGAGCCATTGAAATTCAACTATGACACCATGGCATGACAAACTCTTGACCAGTTTTCCTTTTTAAATAAGATGGAGAAAGTACACAAGTCTTGTTGCTGTCTGCTCGTTTGAGAATTGTCCTATTCTCTGTTCTTGATCCTCCTGATTTGTTTCCTTTATTAGAGGAAAACACTGATATAATTTCACATCACAGTATAAAATTTCACTTGATCACACTAGTGAACTTGTAATCAAAACACAAAAACACCAATTAAACAAAAAGTTTATTCTGAATCTTTTAACGCAAGAGAAGCATTTAACAGTTGATCACTTGATCACACTAGTGCCAGCATTTATTCTTCATGTCAGCTTGTGGGATTCTGATCCTTTACAAGATAAAAATGTTTTGTGTCACAGAGTCATTTTTTCTTTCCAGGTTTTGAAAAACGTAGTCAGAGAAGCTTACATCTCATATAAAGGTGGAACTTCAATTTTTTTGCCTCAGTGAATGACGGTGTTTTAACTTTTTTCAGAGCAGTCAGCTTGATGTATTGTGATGATCTTTCCCGTCATTGCTGAGTTTTCAGTTTTATTGTGATTTAAGACTAAAGAGCATCAACAAAAAATATCTAACCATCAACTTTTCCTATTTGGGAATTTCAGGTAACATCTAACAAGTATAATTTGTAACAGGTCTTTTCTGGTGGTAGCACAGTGTCGGTGACGTGGGTCATGGGATACAGATACAACATGAAGGACACCATAGAACAAGACTTGAGAGCTTTGGGTGCTGTGGCAATAAATAAAAGTGCTTTAGCAAACCAATGACCTGTTCGAACAAAGAAACATGATGGTCAAACTATATTTCAGGAGTGGGGCCCCTTGAGTAACTGTCTGAGAGGAAATGGGTGTAATGGATTATCCTGGACATAAAACAATAATTTGAACCTCTAGCTGTTGTCATTACTGGGAGATGGGCTACATGATCGTTCAGATAAAGAAATGACAGCAGAATAAGCACACAGTCAGCATGTCCACCCTAAAATACCAACAAACCATTCCATCTTAATGAAGATTGTTTTTCACTTATCTCTTGTCAGAAAAAGTTAATATTTCTAATAATAATGATAGACAGTGCTGAACACTGTGGTACAGTTGTGTTTCACCATGCATGTAGTAAACAGGACATTTACAAATCAGAAAAAAAGTATCTTCCAGAAAGTAAAATTAGTGGCAAAAGGTTTGGCACCACATTGGAAGTGTTTTTCTGGGAATTTAAACTTGAAGTTAAGCCTGAAATCAGATGCCTACAACTCAACATTGATATAATTAAATATCTGGTCAATCTAACTTATACAGGCATTTCTAAGACACACTAGATTATATACAGTGTATATATATAGGTTTTCATATGCCACATTACAGGACTGGTAAATATTCCTTATGCATTCGCCGGGGTTCACATTTCCCAGAGGTCGCACACACACTCTTGTCAGCTAAAACAACTCTACAGGAGACAGGAGGCTTCTCAAGCTCAAATAGGAAGATGGCTTCATTAGAAGTCTTCATCCATCAATCACCCATTAATGATATTATAGATATCATCGACATTTAATCTTTGACAATAAGGCCATCAGAAATGACATTTTTGTTAAATGCAGGGATTATTGTTTGTTTTCATAATATCAATTCACACACACACATTTCCCCTGTGAAAAAGCTTCAGATTCTGATAAACCAACTGTGTGTGTGTGTGTGTGTGTGTGTGTGTGTGTGTGTGTGTGTGTGTGTGTGTGTGTGTGTGTGTGTGTGTGTGTGTTCTTGTATTTCTATCCTTGTCGGGGCCAAATGTCCCCACAAGGATAGCAAAACGTGGAACGACGTGCCTTGTGGGGACCTTTTTCCGGTCCTAAGTAGGAGAAACAGTGTTTTCTTGACCATGTTGTTGTTACTGAAAAAAGTAAAAGTGCAAAAACATTTCTTTAGGGTTAGGCTTTGTTGTGGTGTGGGTTAGGGTTAGGGTAAGGGTCAGGGTTAGGGGCTAGATCAAATCAAATCAAATCAGATTTTATTTATATAGCACTTTTCATATTAATAAAAACAACGCAAAGTGCTGAACATTAAAAAACAGTCATAAAAACAAAAAGAATAAAAACCGCGCCATCAAACAGTATGCACCACACACACACTCACCCTCACACTCACCCTCACCCTCACACTCACACTCACCCTCACCCTCACCCTCACCCTCACCCTCACACTCACACTCACACTCACACTCAACCATTAATTCGCACAGAACAGAGGAGACATGGCATGGCACTGAGCATCTTAGGGAAAACGCCACCAGTGGGGCCCCCCACACCAAGGGAAGTCGAGGGTCAATTAAAACTGGGGCTCCAGCGCCCGACCCCCGACCCCGACAGACCATGGGAACTCGCACACCAAAGTGTGGAGCCCCCAGGCCAGCCAGGACCAGAGTACCCGGGCACAGTAACCCCAGCATTGGACCAGCACCAACTCCCGGTGTGAAGGACCCCCCTGAGGAAACACTGGAATTAAACAGCTAAAACATAATAAAATATGACACAAAATTAAAATAAGATAATAAGATAGGATTATAAAGTAAAAAAGTAAAACAAGTTGAATGTGCATAATAAAATAGAATAAAATTACATAAATAAGAATGTAATAAGAGGACTATAAAAGGTCAGTTAAAAGCCTGATTAAAAAGGTGTGTTTTCAACCTCCCTTTAAAAATATCAACGGTCTCTGCGGTCCTGAGGTTCTCTGGCAGGCTGTTCCACAGGCGGGGGCCATAATGGCCAAAAGCCGCCTCACCATGAGTCTTGGTTCTGGCTTTAGGAACACACAATAAGGCACTGCCAGAGGACCTCAGGGCCCGCGAGGGTCGATAGGGTAAAAACAGATCAGCTAAATAAGAAGGCGCAAGGCCGTTAAGACATTTAAAAACTAATAAGAGAACCTTAAAATCGATCCTGAAGCGGACAGGGAGCCAATGCAGCGACTGTAAAACCGGTGTAATGTGGGCCCGCCCCCTGGTCCTCGTCAGCACGCGAGCGGCTGAGTTTTGTAATAGCTGTAAGTTTGAAATATTCTTTTTGGGAAGACCAGAGAGCAAGGCATTACAGTAGTCTAATCTACAGGAGATAAAAGCATGCATTAGCACCTCTGTGCTGGCCTGAGAGAGAAACGGGCGGACTCTAGCTATGTTCTTAAGATGATAAAATCCAATCTTAGTTATGTTTTTTATGTGTGGAATAAAATTTAGCTCAGAGTCAAAAATCACGCCCAGGTTCTTAACTGATTGTGCTGGTTTAAAATCCCGTAATTTTGGTAAAATCTTCTCTCTCTGACCTTCAGGACCGATAACTAAAACCTCAGTCTTGTCCTGGTTGAGCTGTAGGAAATTCACTGCCATCCATGACTTGATGTCTGAAATACAGTTAAAAAGGGTTTCTATTGGCCCTGAGTCATCAGGAGACACGGCGATGTACAGCTGAGTGTCGTCAGCGTAACTATGGAAACTGATGCCGTGTCTCCTGATGACGTCCCCAAGTGGAAGCATGTAGAGATTAAAAAGTATAGGACCTAAAATTGAACCTTGGGGAACCCCACACCTAATTTCATGGGTTCCTGAGGAACAAGTATCCAAACTTACATAAAAACATCGATCTGTGAGATAAGAACTGAACCAGTTAAGAACAGTACCAGAGAGGCCCACCAGGTGACTCAGTCTATTTATTAAAATGTGGTGGTCTACTGTATCAAATGCAGCACTCAGGTCCAGTAGAACCATCACTGTGAGCTTTTTATTATCTAAATTCCACCTGATATCATTTAAAATCTTTAAAAGGGCCGTCTCGGTACTGTGGTTCACTCTAAAACCAGACTGATGTCTTTCTAAAATGTTATTAATCATTAAAAAGTCATTGACTTGGTTAAAAACCAGTCTTTCTAAAACTTTACTTAAAAATGGTAAGTTGGATACTGGTCTGTAGTTATTAAAAACATCGGGGTCTAAATTGCTCTTCTTCAGAAGGGGCTTCACCACCGCCGTTTTAAAGGCAGTGGGGAAGACACCCGTCTGAAGAGAGCTGTTCATGATATTTAAAATCTGTTCCTCAAGGAATCCATAAAGTGATTTGAAAAGTGGTGTGGGGATGGGATCTAAAAGGCAGGTTGTTGATTTTACTTGGGAGAAAACTCGACCAAGAGTCCTCGCATCAACCAGGTCAAAACTGTCCAGTGTTTCCTCAGGCATGGACAACGGTTCAGCTGTGTTCACTGATAAAACCTGTTGGGGTAAAAGACTAGACCTGATGTCCATGATTTTAGTTCTGAAGTGGTCTGCAAAGTCTTCACAGAGAGCGTCTGTTGGCTCCTTAAAAGCTTTATTAAAATTAGTGCCAGTTAAAATGTTGAAGGTGGAGAAGAGGAACCGGGGGTTGTCTTTATTGTCTGAAATAAGTTTAGAGAAGTGGGAAGTTCGGGCCTGTTTAACTGCATTATTGTAAATTTTGAGTTGTTGACGTAGAATCTGGTGATGTACAGTCAACTTGGATTTTCTCCACCTTCTTTCAGCACTCCTGCAGTTTCTTTTCAGTTTGATGACTATATCATTTCTCCTCCACGGGGGTTTGGAATGGCCCTTGATTGTTTTAGTTAAAAGTGGAGCGACTGAATCCAGACTGGACTTCAGTTTACTGTTAAAATCGTCAACAATAAAATCACAAGATGCAGGTAAAATCACTGCAGGAGTGCTCTGTAAAATCTCTATAAAATCTGCAGCCACTTCAGAAGTAAGGTAGCGTCTCCTCACTGTTCTCACCGGGGCTTCCTGCTGGTTAAAACTGGTGATGTTAAAAAACACACAGTAGTGGTCAGACACAGCCAGGTCAACAACAGAGGACACACTGATGGACAGACCGTGGGTTATAACCAGGTCCAGGGTGTGTCCTCTGTTGTGAGTTGGCTGTGCGACATGCTGTTTAAAATCTAAACAGTTTAAAAGGTTTAAGAATTCTCTGGACATAGAGTCCGAGTTGTCATCAAGGTGTAAGTTAAAATCACCAGTTATTAAAATTCTACTATATTTAGAATGAATTATTGTTAAAAGTTCTGAAAATTCACAAATAAAAAGACTAGAGTATTGAGGGGGTCTGTATACTGTTAAACACAGGATCTGGGGACTGCTAAAAATAAAGGCGTGGTGCTCAAAGGATGTAAAACTGTTAAAAGCTACTGCACACGCACTAAATGAAGTTTTTAAAATGGAAGCAGTCCCTCCACCCCTCTTACCCTGTCTGGTTGAAAATAAAAAGCTAAAACTCGGTGGGGAAGCCTCAGTGAGGATAACAGGTGCATCGGTGCCAAGCCATGTCTCAGTTAAAAGCAGACTGTCCAAGTTATTATCTAAAATAAGATCATTAATAATAAAGGATTTGTTTAAAAGAGAGTGCACATTCAGCAGGGCCATGTTAATGGTGGTGGGCGGACTGGATGTGCGCTCTCGGTGAAGTTTCACTGTTAAAAGAGTCTTTTTGTGTTTAAGAACAGTCCGGGGGATGTGGTGTCTGCACGAGGTGATAACTGGGATGCTGTGGATGGTGTGTGGTGTGTCCGGGGGCAGTGGAGGTGTGTGAGGGGTGTGTGTGGCGTGTGGTGGATGGGGGGGGGGCTTGCAGGTAGTCAGTCAGTGGGGGATGTGTGGACTGTGTGCTGAATGTTACCTGCTAAAATGGAGCTGCCCAGCGTGCTCGGGTGAAGTCCGTCCTGATGATAAAAAGCTGGGCGGTTCCAGAAAAGGTTAAAATTATCAATGAAATAAAAGTTGGAGGCTGTGCAGGAGCGCTGAAGCCAGGTGTTTAAGCCGAGCAGTCTGGAGAAGCGTTCAGCGCCCCTGCAGAAGGTCGGCAAAGGTCCAGAGATAAAAACCGACCTTCCACAGCTCTCCAACAGGTTAAAAAGGTCCTTAAAATCCTGCTTGGTGACCTCCGACTGCCGCCGGGCCGTGTCGTTAGTCCCGACGTGGACGATGACCCGGCGGACAGTGGAGGGGAGGGACTGCAGGAGCTCCGGGAGATCGTGTAGGATCGTGGGGACAGTAGCACCAGGAATACACCGCGTGATGGCGTTAAAAAAGCGAATATTCCTGATGCTACTGTCCCCAACCAGGAGTGTCGTGGGGGAAAAGAGGGGACGGGGCGGGGGCGGCTGTGGGGCGACGTCGTGGGTGTCCGGGGCGGCGGTGTCAGCGCCCAGGGCTGGGGAGCGCTCCGCCGGTACAGCGACGCCGCCGGCAGCAACCTCGCTGCCGGAGCGGTGGTCCTGGCCCTGGTTCTGGCTCTCCCCGCGGTGGTGGCTCACGGAATGCCTCCTCACCGCCTCCCTAATCAGCCTCAGGCGGGCAGCGGAGGCCGCGGTCCGGGGCGATCGCCGCCGCTCCGGTACCGGCGGGGAGCGGCCCGGCTCCCTGGCCGCGGCGGGGACATCCTTCTCCGGGACAGCGGCGGGGAGCTCCTTCTCTGAGGCCGAAGTGGAGTTGGCCCGGGCCGCGGCGGAGTGATCCGTGGCCGCGGCGGGGAGCTCCTTCTCCGAGGCCGAGGTGGAGGTGGAGTTGGCCCGGGCCGCGGCGGAGTGATCCGTGGCCGGGGCGGGGAGCTCCTTCTCCGAGGCCGAGGAGGAGTGGGCCGCGGTGGAGGGAGCCGTTTCCGGGGCCGGGGTGTAGCGATCCAGGGCCGTGGCGGAGCGACGGCAGTGCTTGGCGGTGTTTGGTGGCGTGGCTTCCGGGGTGTCGTGGCGGCGAGCGGCGGACCCGCCAGAGGACGCGGGAGCAGCAGCGGCCGCAGCAGGCCGCGGACCCTCACCACCCGCCGGGCTGTCATATTGCGCCAGGGCGTGGAAGCGGTTCGAGAGGGGCAGTGGAGGCAAAGCCGCGGTGGACTTAGGCTTGTGGCCCCGCACCACCACCTCCGCCCAGGAGCGCTGATGGTCCGGTGTTGAGCAGGAGGGAGCCCAGGGAGCTGGAGCGGTGGTGGTCATGAAGGACGTGATGATCATGGATTGCCCTTCGGCCAGCGTCCGGGCCTGCTCCAGCAGATCGTCTTTTTCCCTGAGCTCCTCCGACAGCCGGCGGATGTCCTCCCTCAGGTCGGAGACGATCCTGTCCGCCTTCACGACCAGGGGGTGCAGGCGGGGTCCGCGGTGCAACGCTGCGGCCATGTTGGGCTGGCGGCACGGCCTCGCACACCGGTACCCACGGGCACACGCCTCAGTCCCTGGTGCCCGGGTTCACTACCGGTGTAACCGTGCCGCCGTCTTGCCGCCTCACCGCTCCTACCGGCTCGCCACTCGTGAGCCGCCGCTCCGCCTCGGATCCAAGCGTCAGTGCTGCTGCGCGCTCTCTCAGTGCTGCTGCGCGCTCTCCATGAATGGGAGTCAATGGACGGTCCCCACAAGGATAGAAATACAAGACTGAGCGTGTGTGTGTGTGTGTGTGTGTGTGTGTGTGTGTGTGTGTGTGTGTGTGTGTGTGTGTGTGTGTGTGTGTGTGTGTGTGTGTGTGTGTTCTCGTATTTCTATCCTTGTTGGGGCCAAATGTCCCACAAGGATAGCAAAACGTGAAACGACGTGCCTTGTGGGGACCTTTTTCCGGTCCTAAGTAGGAGAAACAGTGTTTTCTTGACCATGTTGTTGTTACTGAAAAAAGTAAAAGTGCAAAAACATTTCTTTAGGGTTAGGCTTTGTTGTGGTGTGGGTTAGGGTTAGGGTAAGGGTCAGGGTTAGGGGCTAGACATGAATGGGAGTCAATGGACGGTCCCCACAAGGATAGAAATACAAGACTGTGTGTGTGTGTGTGTGTGTGTGTGTGTGTGTGTGTGTGTGTGTGTGTGTTTTAATTAATTGCAAGCTGTGCTGTGCTACAGCAGTGCATCATGAACTGAATCCATACATCATTCTTTCCCTACAGGACTCACAGCTTTTATTTGAACTCTCATATTTCCTCATTGGTCAGGTTCATAAAGCAAGCCAATGATGGCTCCTTTTTCATTTTGCTTGATTTACTTTTGGCTATGCTTTCACAAGGTTAGTCTCCAGTTGATCAGAAAGTTGTCGGATTAACAATTACTGTTGTGGTAATCACAGGAAGTCCACAGATGGACTTGAAGACTTAGAACTGTGTATACATTTTTTAAAGCCACACATCAGAAGTAATATATCACCTGAATCCAGAGATGCAACAATAATGTGATCATTCAGAGACCATCTGCATACTGGTCAAGAAAATCAGCTTCAGGATAGTTTTCAGCACTTTTTTTCTCCGTGCCTCTTCAGTCTCAGGGCAGCTTCCCCACCGACAGTTGTCCTGCAGCTTGCACCTTGGGGGGCGTGAAGGGGCGACTGCCTCGCCCCCTCAGTCAAAATACAGTATTTCATTTTTTTAAAAATTACGTTTTCAGTCTATTATGTGCCTAAAAAACAACAGCAAACTCCGCTGGCTTGGTCAAATCAATATGAAGTGTTGTGCTATTCAAAATTCAAAAAAAGAAGAGACTCCAGCTCTACTACAGGTGAGAGCTGGTTATTTTATCATTTGTTCTGTTACTATTTGTGCTTTTTTAGCAATGTGGTTAATGATCATACGTTGTTGGACATGTTCAATCAGCGCCTCTGATCTGTGGATTCTGTTTGTGTTGCTCCGTTACGTTTTCTCCACCTGTGCGTCCGTCCCTCCCCCACCCCACCCTCCGGTTTTCAGCTGAAGGGAAACCCCAGCTGGTTCAGGAAGATTTCTGCTGAAAATCATTTCTGATAAAATCCATTTTTCCACATCAGCGTTTCTGCTTTGCTTTGTGAAGTTCCTTTTTAAAAACGTCATCTAATTTTAGAAATGGCTTTCCAGCTTCTTGGGTGTGCCAGTAGAAGGCCTCCGATTAAAAACTATTCAAGAAAGTGTTGCTTGAGCCCGTACTGCCAGAAATTTAGCAATGAACAAATGTACATAGTTAAGATACAGTTCCAATTTAGATGCAGAAAAGAATCCCAAGGAATCTGTTAGCCAAGGAAATATTGCATTTGATCTACATTGTGCAAAAAGAAAATCAACTTGGGTTGATACCATATTAATTCAAGTTTATTTCATGATAGATTCAAATTTAAAGACAAGAACCAAGTTTAAAAGCGAAACATCTCCATTGCGTTATCAGCAACCTCAGACTGGACCTCATACTGCAAGAAAAATGAGATTTATGAAGTTTGACCTTCACAGGTAGCTTCGGATTTGTCAGTAGAGGTCTCCAAGAAATCAGACTCACTTCAGTGCATTTATCCAGGAGATAGCTTGCAGCTTTGCGCAACACCACATTCTCATGGTTCTGCAGCATCTCGATGTGGGCGAATCCGCCGAGCTCTTTGATCAGCCGACAGACTCCCTCAGTCTCTCCAGACTTCTCCGCTGCCTGAGGAGTCATGAACCACCTGCAATAAAATCCACTGATTTTGAACCAAACCAAGTGCTGCCAGGGAGCGACGTCCTCACCATGACGAGATTGTTGATGGTATCCAGAATGACCATGACGACTTTGGCATCTGGGACCTGCAGAAGACGGATGATGGCTTCCAGGGCTCCAATTCTGATCACAAAGATCATTTGATCCATTGTGCCCCGAATCGTGATGTTCTTCACCACCCACACAGCTTCTCTCTGACTCTTGAAATACCCCTGGTTTAAGAAAGAAAAGTGAAGTTGTGAGAACTCGCAGTTGAAGTCAGTGATTGAACCCAGTCAAGGTGGTGTGAACGATGGGATTTGTAACATGTTCAAAGAAGTACTTCTGTAATTCGAAGAGATATCAAAATCAGAATGACAAACATCCATGCACTACTTAGAAGGGAACTCACAGATCTGAGCAGCTCAACCAGAGGAGCAAACAGGCCACAGTTGATCAGCTGCTGGATTTGCTTCGACGGTCCTGCAGCAATATTTGACAGAGCCCACGCCGCCTCTTTCTGCACGCTGGACTTCGAGTGCCTCAGCAACTTGGGCAAGACCTCCAAACACCCAGCGTCGATCACCACCTAGGTCTGCGCGTCAGAGCCAGTCATGATATTCCCAACTGTGTAGAGAGCTGGGATCTGGAGGTCAAAGGACAAGATTTCAATCAGATTCTGGTGTTTAAAATTCACTGCAACTATGGAAAGTGTACAGTCTTTGTTTCAAACTGTAAAGCAATTTCTCAAGTTCTGATCGATTCCATATACTAGCTTTAAATTCTCACCATGACATAGGTGTCCTCGTGGTTCAGGAGCTCCATGAGTCGAGGGATGATGCCAGTTCTCAATACAACCTCAATGCGGTTGTTCTCGCCGTCTGAGAGGTAGCAAAACGCCCAGCACACTTGTGACAAGATGTTTTTGTCACTCAGATGGAGAAACATGATCAGAGAGGGTAGCATCTGCAGGAAGAACATTCATATTACTGGTGCATCATTAAAGCAGCGTTAAATTGAGGGCATCATAAAGCGGGGATGAGTTTACCTGCTGGACTACAGACCCAGGGAGATATGGGTTCTTGCTTCGGCACAAGTTGGACAATGTCCAAGCCAGATTATGCAGGAAGTCAAGCTGTCGTTATAAAAAGTCATTCAACAGTGAATTTGGTTTCCAAGCTTCAATTTTACAGATGCTTAGAGAATTTTTGGTATGTCCCGACATGGCACAGTCTTTACTTTTGGAGACCGAAAGTAAATGGTGCAATCCTTGTAGTTTCTGGCACAAGTAGTTTTGTGTGAGACGAGATGAACGTATAGACCATGAGATACTCCATTACAATACCATTCCAAAACCCCAGCCAGGGCAGATTACTGCCCAAGTCTGGTTTTCAGTGTTATAAATGTCATTACCAGACAGGTCTAGCCTAATCTTACCACAATTCAGTAGCTCAAATAAGCAAGAATGTCCTACTACATGAGTGAATGTTTGGGTGCAATGCTATTCTAATCATTGCGTTAAGAACACTTGGCTGAAATTACAAGGACTCACTGGTGTGTCAGGTGAAATGCATGCCAGCAAAGCAGGGATGGCATTGCATGCAATCAGGACGTCTCGATACATAGGCCCATCACCTGTCGAACAGTTCAAACTGAATGTTATTGTTTCAGTGGGAGACCATGGTAAAGGTGTACTGCTGGACAAACCTTTGAAAAACAAGCATCTCTTCTCTCAACTGCATGAATTAATCTGAAAAGATTGCTAGTCAACAGTTTACCTGCAATATTCGAGACAGCCCAAACCGCCTGTTCACTGATGTGCAACATTGGCGAAGAGAGCAGTGAGATGAAGGCTGGCACGGCACCATGGTCCATCACCTGAGAAAGACATTTTTTTTCCTGAATGCAAGAGATTATAATGGTTTCTACTATAACTGAAATTACCACTGCTCGGTGCCGGCACATACATGAAGCCAATATATGAACATCTTTGCAGTTCATATTGAAACGGGTGACTAGTCCACATAGTTACATTTACCCGTTTTGTATGCCAAGACGTCCCAGAGGTAATGTTGGTAAGCACCCACACCGCCTCAAACTGCAGAGTTGGCTCATCATCCATTGAAAGGAAGGCCACAAAGCAGGACAGCAGGCCGGCATTTATGATCTCATTTATAGAAGAGTCACGCTCAGAGAGCAGCTTCCTGCAAGGAAAACAGTACAGAGCATTGATGGTGTCAGAGAGCAAGGCTGACTTAATTCTATGAAATTGTTTTTTCTTCCAAGTTGGTTTAAAAAAAAAAAAAAAAAAAGACTTATTTCGTTGTGCACAAGTCCATGGTGTAACTGGTGCTGGATTCTTTTTGTATCTAATAGACAAAAAAGTGAAGTTGTTCAATACTATTCACCAATGGCGTTGAGGAAAATAGGAAATCTTTTAACAGATTTGACTCAAAATTGTTGCAGTGTGTCAGATCATTACAGATCCTTTAGGAACAGAAGAGGGAATTAAAAAGCTATAAATACACTCAACCTGAAACTTGTAACCAATGAGAATAACTTGTATTGGCCCACCTTGCTGCCTGGCAGCCTCTGATCTGTGACGGGATGCTGTCGCTGTTCACATCCCTGACGATATCTTCGAGGGACGTGCAGGAAATCTGAAACGGCAGGCACGTTTTACAGACTCTTTCACCGAATAACCGAAGCCGTCCAGCATCTTCCTGACCTCACCTGCTCTTTGAAGGGGCTGTCTTCAGAGAGGGCCTCTTTGTCCGACAGGGAAGACAGAGTTATAGTCCTCCTCTTCATAATATGTTCGTTCTTCTGATCTTTGCGCAACTTCACGCACATGGCTATCCGTTTTTCTCTCAGTTTCTACAAGTACGAAAGGAAAAATAAGTAAGAAGAAAAACATAATTTAATACATAAGGATTTCAATTTGAAGTGCACTTACTGCTGGATCTCCCAACTTGTTGAACCTGGAGAGCCGCGCCTCGGCACAGGCCATGGTGGACCGAGCAGGAGTCTCATCTCAGCCACACGATCCGGGAAGGTGCAAATAGAGCTGCCCTCAGTTGAGTCCAATTAACTTTAATTGCCCTCAATCCCCCCCCCCCCCCCCCCCCCCCGTTTTCTTTTCCTCCCACGTGCGCAGTTCAGGCAGTAGACAAACCCTCCAGTGCGGGTCAAAAAATTCACCATGTCTTTTACAGGTGTTAATAATAATAATAATAATAATAATAACACTTTATTTCCTAATTAACATAATAATAATAATATTAAGAAAAAGCGTGAGATCTTTTGAGCTTTCTGATTGAAGCTGTTTCTAAAAGAGGATTTCAACCAATCTGCCAGTTCATTTGTGATACATCCAGTGCACCCCATGTTCAGTCTGTAAGTTAAAAAATGTATTGAAAAACAATACGAACCTTGCCTTCAGCTGGGTCCCTAATTATACAATATCAAAAACATGCCAGGTTTCGAAAATCATATTAAAGCTGACTGGAGTGATTCACAGATTTACAATGACTGTCAAATGATAGGGATCAATTAAACTAAGAAGGTGGAAATACAAACTCTGCTTTCTGCTTCAACTATTTATGCAATCATCTGTGAATCCAATAGATGACGCTGTTTCGCTGAGGACAATTTTACACTATTCCCTGAATTTTGTATTTGTGTATAGCACTGAATATATGTTTTACTACAGACGAAATACTTTCGCTAATATGCAAGCTTAGAACTGTATGTGATTCTCTTTCAAGTGTGCTTGCAAAACGAAAAGGAGAAACATGAACCACACCCACCAGTTCAGTCAGCAGAGAAACAGAAAGAAAGAAAGAAAGAAAGAAAGAAAGAAATAAAGAAAGAAAGAAAAAGTGCTGATTCATATTATCTGAAAAAGCCCTTTCATTTGAGCCTTCTTTCTTTCTTTCTTTCTTTTTAGAAAGGACAATTACTGTAATTTTATTGATAATTACAGATGGACTGATCCAGAAATTTCTGCAGGTCTTGTTTTCAAATGTCACTTTATTGTTTGTTATTCTGCATCAGGGTCCCATAGGCTCATGCATTTGGATTCATTTGTGTGTATCATTGCAATTTATAAAGCGCTTCAATCTTTACCATAGGAAAAACAGTCAATGTTTCTTCAATACAATTATAACCTGAAAATAAACAATTAGGATTTTTTTAAACTCCTTGCATTTCTTTTAAACTACATAGCAAAATGTAATTTTTCATGAGGAGCATTTTTTAATGAAATTAAAAGTAATCAAATTAACAGAATTATGTGTTTAAAAATGACAAACCTCAAATAATTACACAAAAGTATTCATTTGGAACTAACACATCTTTTGTGTAGAACTGAAATTCAAAAAAGTCCTTAATATTTGAGGGAATAACCGTGATGTATAACCACGTGCAGCATTTCCTGTAGCATCTCATTTGTTAAATGAACACCAACATAATTCACATCACCTTACCACAAGTGTCTTGAATTCGTTAGAGGGCCTTTGGCCAGATTGTGAGGAGAAACTGCTGTAGATAAAACATTTTGGCCTCACTTCAAATTTATAACAAACTTTGAGATATAGAAAAACTAAAACCTTTATACGTTTGGCATTTTTCATTATTATTATTATTATTATTATTATTATTATTATTATTATTATTATTATTATTATTTATTGGTGTCAATTAATTTAAATGATTTAATCAGAGATCGGACTGTAATTAATTGTGATTAATCATATAATTTGTGAACTTGTAATCAAAACACAAAAACACCAATTAACCAAAAAGTTTATTCTGAATCTTTTAACGCAAGAGAAGCATTTAACAGGTTCACATCAAAAATACAAAAAGAGGGATTTCAACCACCCAATGTTCAAAGTTGAAATGCTCAAAGGAAGGACAGTCTATTTTTCTGTTATGGCCCAAAACAATAATTAAATAAATTAACTTAATATTATGAGTTTAAAGTAACAAAGTGCAACAAGAGTACCATCAGAGTTTTGCACATTTTTTGGAGGCAATTCCTAACCCTTATTCTATTATTATGTTATTATTATTATTATTGTTGTTGTTGTTGTTGTTGTTGTTGTTGTTGTTGTTGTTAGTAGTAGTAGTAGTAGTAGTAGTAGTAGTAGTAGTAGTAAGACGAGTCTTAGGTAGAACTCTGTTTCACTGTTTTTGGCTTTTCATTAATTGTATCATGAATTCATGCTACATTTTAGAAATAACAAAATTGTCCCTGCCTTAACTTCTTTCCTTCACACAAAAGCACAAAATTGTAATTTCATTAAAAAAAACTATCAATACAGAGAAGAGCTGTTAATGGAAACCTTGCACTTCAGCATTTTTTGGAAATGATTCAAAATATGACATGCCCCTGGTGATTACAAATGTTACTTTAAAGTCCATGGAAAGCAGAAATAAATGTGTGTTATGAGTTTGTCACACTGCATAAACATGTGCCATTAACCACTGAGCCAAATTTGAATGATTAAAAAAATTGCTAAGTATATAAAATAAAGTCTCAAAATCATGGAAAAACAAGCACTTCTCTCTGCTGTGAAACGCTGGGGGCGTGTCAGCCCCGCGGCCAAGGTGTCTCCGCTCCGGAGCAGAGAACCGGGACCTCTCGCTGAGGAGAGGGCTCAGCAGCCGCGCCACGGCCGCGCACAAGCCCCTCGGCCCGCGAGCAGCGCTCCTCCGCCGGCTCGGAGACCTCCGGAGTCTCCCGCTGACTGCATCGTTACCCCGCACACTGTGGCACCCTGGAAAGGTATTTATAACCGGAGCTCTCACACACTCAGATGTGTGGGGAACCACGAATGCTTTGTCCAGAATTTACTTTTCCAATAGCTTAGCAGCTGCAGGCACTAGTGGGAGTCTTCCTGTGTCCAGCCTACAGCTGGGCGCAGTCAAGGTCTAAATTGAGACCACCAAGAAACTCACTTGCTGATGCCATTGAAATTACAATCTAGATAACAGGACATTTATTTATACATGTTGATTTATTTCGTTAACTGCGAACTGATGAGAAGTTGCAGCTGCTAAAGATTTTTTATTATTATTATTATTGGATCTACTGTTAGCGCTGTGGTATAATTATGTGGAGTCCCCATCTTTTCACAGGTGATTTACGATTTACCAACTTCAGCATACACACAGGAACTTTATGTAACTGTCTTCAAAGACAGTGCTATACTGGATGGCAAAGTGGCTTCTCAGTGAAAGTGATGAAGAACCCGTTGCTTCTTTTGATGATCTCTCTCTGACACACACACACATTCATACTGTAATGAAGTGCGATTTAAAAATGGTGGTTTGAGGGGATTCAGGTGTGCATGATTTGGCGAAAGAGAAAGAGATCAGGAGCGACACAATATCTAATCAAATCAAGCCACCCATCAGCCTCATCCATATGATGCATCGTGTTGCATAGAATATCTGTACTTTCTCCCAAATAAAAATCTCATAATAAATCAACATGGATATGTTTTTTAAAGATAATCCTGAAAATTAATAAATGGTGAGTTTTTGTTTTTTTTTTTTAGGATTTGAATTTGAGGTGATTTGGAAAACATTTTTGTGAGGCAAGTTTTTATGTATGTTACAATCCATAGTTATTTATACAGGTTTGGCCAGAAGAGGAGGGAATGGTAAATTTGAGGCGGACAGAAAAGTGAATTTTTATTCTCCATTCAGGAAGATGTCTTTGATATTGTCTTTGTGGCAACACAAGCAGTGATGAAAAGCCAGGGACCAGGCCACCTGGGGACCTGCACCTCAGGATCTCAAATGACCACTTAAGAAAAAAAAAAAAAAAAACAAGACCCGCAAGTTCAAATAATTCACCGGACCAGAGGACGTGACTTCATATTTAAACAAGCTTTATTAAACCAGAAAAGTTCAAATTAGCAGACTGGCCTCAAACCCCATTTGTTTCTGAGTTAAACTAAACTGGGACAGGGTTTACGACAGCGGTAAGAAAAGGCGAAAGGTTCCGAAAATACACAGCACCCGTGACCAGTGGTGGGTCAAGGGTCCTTGGGGGCTCCAAGCAAAAAAATTCATCAGGCCTCCACTCCATCCGTGCACACCGAATTTTTTTTTTTTTTTTTTGCACACAGCTTTTGGGGCATTTGATATGTATTAGAGCTGGGCAACGGTTTAATTTCTTAATCGCGAGTCATTGCACCCCAATCCTGGAGTTAATCGTGATTAATCACGATTAAAACGGCTCATTTGAAGTCTGCCAAGGCCATTCAAAATGTGTGTGTTACTGACCAGAAGTCCTCAAGAACGAGTTTCTGTTTATTCAGTTAGACATGAATAATCAGCAGGCATCACAGGTAACCAACAGGTAATTTGACACAGTTCTGTGTTCATGTGTCATCAACCAAGTCACAACCAGATGAAAAATGGAATTTTCTTATGAGCGCACACATCCTCAAACTTCATATCTCCGACTCTCAGACAGAGAAGGCAGAATAAATTCTGTCACCCCGAATAGTGCCTCATCCTTACCTTTATTAAGCAAGATTGTGTGTTGAAGGGAAATGTACTTTGTTTTGCATGTTTTCAGCACCTGAAGAAAGCCCAGCGGGAGAAACGGTGCACCGGCAAAACACGTGATTTAAGTTTCATTTGTTTTCATATTTGCGCTCCTGATTTCAGTTTGTGCCTCATACCAGCCCTTTCCTCGTGATTTTTCAGATAATTCGGCTGAGTTCAATATGGCAAATAATTTGGAATGGACCGTGTTTCACCGCTAAAAGCGCGTGTGTTTTGACGGTCAGCAGGAGCGCGGTTTGACTCTCGCGACCCCACCCCACCACACAGCGTTATTCAGCCAGGCTGGGCCAGGCATACATCCACACTAAAATATATCAAAGTGATTTGCATAGCTTGCACGTGTAGACATAGCTCCCAGACCAGTTTCCAGAAAAACTCATGCAGTCCTCATAGCAGCCCTCAAACCCCAGAAGAATGCTGTACCAAAACAATATTCAGAAAAAGTGAACAAAGCAATTTATACACAATGATGACAACAAATAATTACAAAATACTCTACAAAACAAAAGGAAGTGAAAGCAAAGAGACATAATAAACTCAACAATCCAACAAAAGAAACATGGAAAAAAGGAAATTAAGACATTGTGTCTGCATTTAAAACACCAGAGCCGAGCAAGTGAATATACGCTTTTAATCATATAATATATACTCCACACAGGGCAACAATGAGAAGCCCGGACCGTCCATCAGGACATGTGGGCAACAGAGTGAGCGGACAAAGGCCAGGCTGGAGTGGCGGCGGACAGAGGCTGAGCTGCAGCTGATTGTGGCCTGCAGGCTGAAGCTGGAGACGATGCAGCAGGTGGCGGCTAAGCCGCGCCTGCAGTTTCGGGCTGAAGCTGGGGTAAAACAGCAGGATGTGTTCATGCCACGCTCTGAGTGCCACAAGGTCTCTGCCACGACCCTGAACTCGGCGCGGAGATGTCCTGGGTGCCTTGGAACTCCCTCTACTCGGCCATGGGCATATCAGGAGGTTCCTTTGGGAACCTCCTGATGTTCGCCTATGCCTAGAGCCAGGGCTGGCTCTAGGCATAGTCGAACTAGGCTGGCGCCTTGGAGGGGTTCAAGGGGCGGTCCGACGCTCCAAGCACCACTCTGCGAAGCTCTGACGCACTGCTCGACATCACTCGGCAACAACCCCCCCCCCCCCACAGGGCGCTCGTCTAGGGCGGGGTGTGGCCGCTTGTGGCCACCAGCCCAGAATAGACCCCACCAGCTCGGAATACACCAGCCGTGAGTTGCTGCTCTGTCGGCTGGCTGGAAAACACATGTAGACGAGTGAGGGTCTAGTATTCAGGGTGATTTGAGCAATGGTTAAAAAGGCGATGTGCAGTGTAGATGCAATATATTACCCAGGGCCAGCCCGGGCTTCTCCGGCGTCCTAGGCAAGCCCAAGACGAGCGCCTGTGCCGAGCGATGACGAGCAGTGCGGTGCGAGAGTGGCGCAGAGCGGTGCTCATACGGAGCGTCGGGGCACTCCTTGTACTCCTTGTGCATAGGATGAGAAATTTGCTCAAACATTATTCAGACTTTTTCGTTGGAGGTTTTAATAGACATGAAATCACATCCTTCCACAAAAAGATGTGGAAAATTTGTTATGACATGACATCTGCAGAATTTGAAGGACCACCTCTGATTAAACCTAAAACAGCCTCAGGAATAGCTTTTGTCGAAGATGTGAAAGTTTTCTGGCTGATATTTTAATTATATTTTAAACATATTTTAAAAGAAATTTTCATACGACATTATACATCCTTTTTGATCAACAAACTGAATCATTGACCAGACATTTTTATCCATTAATTCCTTACCAGTTAACCAGTTAATCTTCAAGGTTCCATTCATGTGATCTAAGTCTATGGCTTGTAAACCTCCTCTTTCATATTCTTTAATCAAATCAGTTTTTTATTTTACATAGTGAGTTTTTCTTCTCCAGATAAAACCAGACATAATCTGATTAATCTTCTTGATGGCTCTGTTCGAAATAGCTAAGGAATACGCTGGATAGATACACCTCGAAATGCCCTCCATCTTCGTCAAAAAAACTCGACCAAGTAAACTGATGTCTCTCAACAACCAGGAATTAAGTTTAGCTTGGCATTTTTCAAACACCTTCCATATATTCATATTTGAAAGGATAATACTGAAAGAGATTACATGAACACCTAAATGTTTAAAACCAGATTTTATTGGGATGTTATAAGCATTAGTTAATTCACAATTATGGATTGGGATCAGTTCACATTTATTGAGATTGCGTTTAAGCCCCGAGGCCTTGGAAAAGACATCAATAATGGTCTTCAGTGAGCTGTTTCATGAAAATAGTTGTATCATCTGCTAACTGGCTAGTGATTAAAGTCTTGCCCAATACCTCTAAGGGAGCAATGTTTGAGTTCTTGATAAAAATAGAAAGCATTTCAGTAGCAATAATGAACAGAAATGGAGAAATTGGGCAACCCTGTTTTATACATTTGACATCAAATCTTGTTGAAGTGCCCCCTGGTAAGGAGATTGAACTGTTTGCATTATCATATAGCGATTCAATGATATTTCTAAATTTAACACCAAAGCCAAACAGTTTAAGAGACTGAAAAATAAAAGAATGTTCAATTGAATCAAAAGCTTTATAAAAGTTGAGAAATAAAATAAAACCATCATCCTCAGTGAGGTAATTATGTTTTTGGTTTTTAATTGAAATAATTAGAGTTACTGATTACATTTTTTGACAAGTAACTTGTAACTGTACCTGATTTCAATTTAAAAGTAACCCTCCCAACCCTGATGACTACATAGAGACTTAATGCTTTTACCCACTACTTTATGAACTTATGAAATGAAGGTGAGCACCAAGTTTCATTCGTTAATATTTCAGTTTCATTTTGAGCTAACAACAAATTAGGCAAATCTGAAGATCGATTTGTTCAGTATTTTCACTCAGTACTGTTTTTGGACTACAGTGTGCTGGTGAAGCAGTGGATAGGATTTGCATTGTCATAATTATGTTGTTATTTGCAATATAATCCCGTGAAAGCATAAACAATAGAAGTTCTTGGATGGAGCTTTGTGGAATACCACACGCACACTTGATTGGGATTATGTAACACCTACAAATGTCCGGTCATACTTTTATTTCCATTATTCTTCTCAATGATGAAAAAAACTAACAAATAAACAGATGGTACATGCATAATCTGAGAGTGTATTTTGCTTACTGTCACCACCAGGGGGGGTTTCTCTGATGTGAGCAGGGTTTATTGTGTGTATGCAGGCCTATCTGTCAGATGGAGTGCAATGTCTCCTCTTCTCACAGTTTAAACACGCCACATCTTCAAGGGTGACATGGAGGACTGCAATGTTAATTATCGACCCCCCCCCCCCCCCCCCCCCCCCCCCCCCCCATACATTTTGTGATAGCATCTCATATTCTCATATGCGCACATCTATGTTTTTAAAACTGTTTTATGATTTTTGGACATCCCTGAGGTCTAAATTCAAGTTCCTTTAGAGTTTTATATCAAACACAGACATGCAAAACTTTGTTCCTGTTGTACAATATTCTAATAAATATATTGTCACCTCAGATGATAAAGTCTGCTTGAACTTAATAATTGAATATGTCCTAGCAGCAGGTTGTTTTATGCTGTAGAAATTATTTTTGCTGTGTGTATACCTTCACCAGATCCAAACACTTTCAGCAATTTTGACTAGAGATAATAACAGCTCATATTACAAATTAGAAATTCGTGAAAGCCCTATATATCTTGTCATTTGTCCTTATTGTTTTCTTTTGTGGAGTAACTAATGTGGGTCTGGTGCTTCTGGAGTTATTGCCTCAGATTGCCTCAGACCTCTCAGACCTGACGCTAGAGGTCGGTCCAGGCCCCTCAGGACAGACTACAACACTGTTTTAAATAAAGTTGCAACCACTCCAGTGGTTGTTTATGATGATGCTTTTCGTGTTACAGTGAGGATCACACAGGCGGACTCTCATATTAGCACACTGTTTCACGGAATGAGGTGAATGTAACTGTCATTTTCTGCACTATTATGTCCGAAATGGACATTAGAAGGTAACCTATAAAGAAAAAAGAAAAAAAACCCAAGACTCGTGCCAGCAGTAATGATGCCGTCGTCAGCGAGGCCAGTGCAGCCTCTTGGCCGCAGCCACCAGAGTATAGTTCCACCTCTCTCCGTTGACACCGCAGCATGGCACCAGCGCCACTCCTATTCACTCGTGTCCAGAATTTGATGCACTTTCGCCACGAAGAGGCACAAAAAAAAGACATTTGATTTCAGTGTTTGTTTTTTTTCTTGTGAATTTTCCCATGTTTCAGTTTTTCTTTACATTTAAGGTTTGTGCGAAAAAAAGTAGAGAAATGTTATTTTGTCAAATATATTTCAATAAAGTTTTTAAAATCTCTTCATAAGTTCATAGACTGTAAACGTCAAGTTTCTGCACTCAAGATTTTTGTTTGTTTATTTTTGGTTATTGCAAGCACTTTGATTCGAATCTAATATGCTGGAGATTTATTCTTAAAAAATCTGACATTGAAGTTAATCTGAGTGAGTGATTATTTGATTTTATTTTATATTAAAGACACAATTCGGCATGTGTTTTGAAACGTGAAATGCCCTTATTAAAAGAGCACATTCAAAAAAGAGTATACAACTGGTGTGCCTTTTTCATCGCATATCAAGGCAATATGTAGTGTAACTGTCGAGGAAGAAGGGGCCTTGGGGAACACCAAACGTAAAATGTTAAATGAACATGTGACTCCGATAGTTTTGTGGTAGCATTTGTGGGTTCATTGTTCTTTGTGGAAAGAGAAGACTCAAACATTTAGAATAATAACTACATTTGAATGTTATTGCTTAATTTCACCACAAGGGGAAGCTACCGTGCTCCAGGAAAATCATCACATGGCCATTTGGTTGTTTCTTCTGCTAAAGAGGACAGATCTGACTGAGCTGAAATCCATTGACAGCAGTCATCTATGGTATCAAAGACATGAAACTAATAATTTCCAATAATAACTCAAGATTTTTGGTCGTATTTCAACAAGCAACCAGAAAATAATTGTCATGCATGGTATTTTAGGTGAATGAAAATTTCACTACACCACAAAGACACATTTGACATGTTTGTAGTTTCCTAATTGTGCAATGACAACAGTTAATACCAAATACAGAAATAACTATGTGCCAGATTTCCTGCTGCATCATTTGTTTTAGAGAAAGTGCCTTAAATGCAGGTCACGTGTTTTTATTTAGATGTTTTAGCAGGGTTAATAAGGTTTTACATTAGCAAAAACTTAACAGGACCACAGATATTTTATTATTATTCTTCAAACAATTGATGAATACTTGTATTATCAAAGAGACTCAAAAGTGTCAAAAGTGTCAATCAGACCTTTTTTTTTTTGCATTTGCATTTGCATTTGCAGTGGTGAAGTTAATTTTTGTGTCCCACTTTTATGATGCTGCTTGGTATCAGCCAGTAATCAGCCCTTGGGGTCAAACTGACCCCAAGGGCGAAAGGTGCGAGTAATATTTGAGTGTAATAGGAGGGTTAAAATGACATAACTATACATGACTTGCATAAAGCTGCTGTTTTTTTAATTTCACCATAAGGTGGACTACAGCCACAGAATTGGGCAGGCTTTTTGTGACTCTTTTGTGAAATTCTAAAACTCAGACAGTCTGCTCTGGATTACTCATCTGGCTCCTGTTTCCTCCTATTTTAAACATGTTATATCATCTGTATAACAGGTGAACCAGCTATGGCCTGTAACTTCAAAAATTGTTGCTATAATTAAAAACAAATTGAAACCATTATTTTAATTTCATTGTTTGTATCAGCCATGCAAACACTTTAACCATGGATCCACTGCCTCAGATTTCAAATAATACAGTAGTCTAAACTAAAAAGCAGAGGTTCGAGGATGGATCCTTGTGGAATACCACGTATTCATTTGTAGGGAATGTACGTGATGCTGACTATTGCATGGTGATATCTGTGCACATTGGTTGTTCTTTATGAAAGAAATGACCATGTCATATGAGCATGCATTATGAAGGACATACACTTAACTGATGTTGTTGTTTAGGTTTACCACCAGGGGGAGCTGCCCTTCTGTGAGCAGGGTTGATTGTGCGTCCCGGTACTCAGAATGGAGCCAGTAAATACAAAGCAGCTTTTGTTGGGAGACCAAATCTGAATATGGATGAGTATTTGGCACTCCTGTGTGGTGGTCATCGCTGACTGTATATAAAAGATAAATTAAAAAAAGATATATAAGAGGTGGTCACGTTTGTAAGAGTGAAGTGATATTATGAAAATCAAAATTTTAGCAGAACAGCTTTGGAATGCCTAAAATGCTTACAGCTTTTCCGCCGCTCAAGCATTGTATCAGCTCAAATCCAGTAAAAACAGTAGAAGATTTTGAATGGATCCTTGGGAAACGCCACTTGTGAAACTGAAGGTGAGAAGTGGTCATTATTGTTTTCTTTGTGTTCAGTGACAGAACAGATTCACAGTGGTGTGTGTAGTCTGCTAGTCTCACCACTAGAGGAGGTTTCTTTAAAGTGAGCAGGGCGTCGTGATCGCCTGCTATGTCAGGTCTGACACATTTGCCACCGTCTTTGGCCTGTAATAAAAATAGATCATGAAGAACACAATATATTTAATATTTATCAAATCAAAATATTTCTTTAATTTATTTTGTTTTGTTTGGCAAGGAGGAATAACTTAATTGACTCCACAAAAAAGTAATAATAATAAAATAATAAAAAAAAGTAAAAACTTAATTTCAAATTGCCACGGATGCACCTTGGGTTGTGGTTTATGCAGGCAAAAAAAAAAATGTCCACAAAATTCCTATGAGTTTTATCTTGGTTTATTTCCTGAAGCAAGGAATTAAATTGGAGCCTTCATTTCTTGCTGCCTCTCTTGCTCTGGTAAAAAAAAAAAAAAAAAAAAAAAAAAAAAAAAATTTGGCCCACCCAGACGCATGTTGGTCCTATGCCTGCAACCTCCCTAGATAAACTCCAGGTGCCGGTGTCAATAATTAAATCTCCAGAAATAAGCTCAGCAGAAAATAATGTGTTATTTACAAAAAAAAAAAAAAAAAATCTACATAAACAAAAAAAAAAAAAAAAAAAAAAAAACCACCATGTGCAATAATAAAAACAAAAGCTAATTAAGGAATATTCAGAAAATATACAAAGACTAATAAATAACTCCTACAAATAACATTCACTGTAAATTATGACAAACTTAAAATGTTTCATTTGGTTAAATTAAAATTTAAGGGGGAAGGGGTACTATGTCAAATTAATTTTCATATAATCAGATTATCCAACCACAAAAAGAGTAAAAATCTCTAAGACAACTTTCTAAAGGCTGTAAAATAACAATGAACAGTGCAACATATTGTAGCGACCACGGGGGGTCGCTAGGGAGCGCCAGAGGGCCGCTGCCCTGTTGACTGTGCTTGTGCCGCAAGGCATCCTGGTAACGGGACTATTTGGGCCGTTCCGGGCCATGTTCCGTGTGTTTTGTGTGTTTATTTGTGTCCTTTTATTATGCATGTGTTTTGGTTTATTGTTGTGTGCTGTTTGCCACCCGTTTTGTGTTCCTTTATGTTTATTTGTTGAGCACCGTGGCTCAGGGGGACCTGTGGGGGAGTAACATGCCTGAGTGGGGGGGGGTGGGGGGGGGCCATTTCGGGGGCGAGTGGAGTGGTCAGGGGTGGCAGAAGTGCGGGGATAGTTGTGCTTACAATTAAGTCCTGTGTTCGACCTAAAGAGCAGGCTCAGTCCTCTTTGGTTATAAATTATAAATAAAGACGAATTGAAAATAAAATAAATGAGGATGAAAATAATAAAATGGTAACAATAAAATGACAAATTACAGATATTCGCTGAACCCTCATCATAAATTAAAAACAAATAAACCATGCAACAAAACATTGGAAAGTTACAGAGGATTGGAATCTTAGTTAAAAAGAAGAACAAAACAGCTTGGTGCCAAATTGGCTTTTTTATGTTAAAATTATTCTTACTTACTTTATTCAAAACAATTCAGTGTTAACATTGTACAAAAATGAACAAAACTGTGTGTTCACACTTTTGTGTCAATCGTTGTCTGTCTCTGTGAGAACAGATCACATTCAAGAAGGACATGCTGTTTCTTATTCTCACCACAAGGCGGAGCTCCGAGTAGAGTGAGCAGGGTTACCATGGGTTTTTTGGCTTACCGGAAGCAGCCTGCCAAGGAACATCTCTCTCTTTCTCTCTCTCTCTCTCTCTCTCTCTCTCTCTCACACACACACACACACACACACACACACACACACACACACACACACACACACACACACACACACACACACACACACACACACACACACTCACTCACACATCCCCTCGTGCTAAGGCCTGTAATGGCAGTAAATGAAGCTTGGAACTAGAGAAAATTACAGTTAAAATGAAGTAAAATTTATTTTTTCATTGAATGATAATGAATAACTTCATTGGCTGAAAATCTAATTTTCTCAGGTGAAAGTGTGCCTTTGCCTCACAGGAAAACATAACAAGACACGCTTTTAAAATCCCTCCTATTTTGTAGACTTCTTTTGTTCTAAAAATGGAGAATGAAACTGGAAGCTGGTTCCACATGAGAGGAGTCTGATGGCTGAAGGCTGCCTCCTGCTGGGTCGAGATGAAAGCAACAGCTCTTTAAGATATGGAGCCTGGTCTTTGATCTTCTCAAGCTAAAATGAATTATAATTCACATTTCAGGAGAAACTAAGACAGCACCATGGAAAGCTGTTTAACGTGGAAGTTGAAGGATGGGTATTGGAGTAAAAAATAACTCCCAGGTTCCTTCACAATGCCAAATAAATAAATAATTAAATAATGTATGTATTCAGCTTAGCAACATCAGGTGCAACATCATGTTTAAGGAACAGCATGGTGCAGGATAGGAGGGCCTGCCAAGACTAAACAGGTCTCCTATTGTGAGTTCTATGATGGAAACTTTCAGCATCCAGAATCATACTTGATGACATTTCTTCCTGCATGAGATGTCAATTCACTTCTTCAATTCTGCAGATTTATGCTTTCTCAACTCAAACTGACAAACTGATAGTTAACACAGTGCTTTTTTTGTTTTGTTTTGTTTTTATTTTAGTTTTTGTCTTACAAGATTACAGATGCTGGAGGTCAGGCTAAAAACCTGTAATGGTTAGTTAGATTTAGGTTTTGTTTGAAAAACAAACAAACACAGCAAATGAAGTGATTTGAAGTTCAGGACTATAACTGTGTCTCTGATTCTTATCTGTGTCTGTGTTATTTTAAAACTTCAAAGCTTGTTTTATTCAAACATGTATGCCAGAGATCCATCCCTCTTCAAAATGTCTTACCCCAGATCGAGGCAACATGCAGCCTGTTCTGTACAGAACACCATCACAGGGAAAACACCAACTCACAGTCAGGAAAGATCCGTCAAACCTAGAGTTTAAAAAATATTTAGAGCATAGTGAAATTACACCCATCTTCTATTGAGTTATATTCTGGAAAATATATTGAAAGAAAGAAAATATCATTTGTTTTTGTGGGTAACTATGTTACACAACCGTGTTGTCATATTTCTGTATTAACTTTCCAACTCTGTGGAAACATCAGATTCAGATTCAAAGCAATATATGCAGTACATTAAAGAGCGCATTCATTAGACTGTAGTGCTCAGTTTGACCACAAGATGGCGTTGATAGAGAAGTGAGCAGGCTTTTGGTGGGTCTAAATGCTTCGCTCGGTGCCATGCACACACACAGGCCAGGCTCAGGGTCATTAGTGGAGAAGATGCAGACTGAAATCTCACATGATAACTAAAATTTATTTGTACAATATTTTCTTTTAAGATGAAACACAATGACGCTGAAAATGAGAATAAATGTTTCTTGATTTTCAATTTTCTTTTTACAATATTTATAACTAGAATTTGGCACTCAGAGAGCGCAGACCTCCACCACAGCTCAAATCAGTCACCAACAACAATAAGAACACCATATATACTACATTTTATTTCTCTCCAACACAAACAATGTATGGGAGAAAGCTGTTTGTTGCATGTTCATATCTCAATGTGTTGCCTCACAGTGACTGACACTCTGGAATCCCACTATTTTTGTCGGTTCTGGATCCTGGTATCCGGAATACTTCCGTGATCTGGATCAGCAGCTGATATCTCTTAGAGTCATTCAAGAACTTACACTGTAATGCTTTGCTAAGCCCCTTGTCATTTATTGTTGATTTATACCCAACTATGTCAAAGACTGCCTTATCTCTCAATGATAAATAATCCTTTAAAAAATTCCTGGATCCAGACAGTGATCCGGATCATTACCAAAATTTAATGGATTCTAAGTCAGCTCAAGACCCACCTTTCCACAAAGTTTCATTGCAATCCATCCATAACTTTTTTCCGTAATGTTGCTAACAAACCAACAAACCAACCAACAAACCAAAAAAACCGACATGATTACATAACCTCCTTGGCGGAGGTAAATATGGTTCAAGATCAGTCTGTCAAGCAATGATGTACTGAATTAAAAATGATCTCTCATAAAGTCTTCCCTTATTTCAAATACTATGTGAATCTGGTCTTGATTTTCCATTTGAAGAAGCGTGATATGGTTTCAATTTCACCCTGTATGATTCTTGTAGATGTGACTTCTGTCAGGGCTGATACAGCTTTGATGAACAATGCACAAATATAAATAATTTAATTTCATTTGGTTTACTCAGTGATCTAAAAAGAAATGATTATGTGGTACAATGCTTAGCATTGGTCACAGTTGAAATTTATTTGATGTATTTTTGGGAGTACTGTGCTAATTCATATTAAAGCTTAATCCTTTAATTTACTATATTATTTGGGGGGTGGCTTCTTAGTTTCCAAATGCTTAAAAAATATTTTGAAAATCATTTAGAAACCTTGCTTTCATTTGTTTCAAAATAGAGATGTGCTAATATGAATATAGATATGTTTACCATTCTGCCCTGTCATTTAGTCCATATATCAATATATCTATATGTATTGGATCCAATGACAGCCTTTTGCTTTTTACTGTTAATGAGGGAAATACTGAGTAACAACTGTATAAGGTCGAGTATATTATATGTTATTATCATCAAAGTAATACTTTATTTGTATAAACTGTTGTGCATTTGTTTGTTTGTTTGTTTGTTTGTTTTTTGCTAATTGAACATTACCTTGAATGTCCAAATGTCTTTTATGGAATTGGGTCATATTAACTTACAAGTTATTAGGTTGTGGCCCACACAGATAGACATGACTTTCTATGTGGTCCCTTAGTAGTAGTAAAGTTGAGCAGCTCTCGGTAGCGATTCCTACAAATAACCCATTATCACCACCAGGGGGAGTTTCTGGCTGGTGAGCAGGGATTTTGAGGTTGTGCTTCAGTCTGCTGGCTTACTGCGCTCATGGCGCTCAGTGCATCCTGTGGAGTTACAGTTTCTCTTTATTGGTTTGGCACGTTTCTTGAAACATAAATTACATTTTCAAAACTATAAGATTTTCTGGCAAAACGGTCTTACATTTCAGCACAACACCATACCTGCAAAAGCTCATATCTTTCCCAAAACTGTTCACTCATGTTTCAAAACTACATTTCTTTCCCATATAAACAATCAGTGCCTCTAAAATGCAAAGATTATTCCCAACAGTTTTGTGTCATTTCTCGAAACAGACCGGACTTTCTTATTTCTCTTGGTTCTCTTGTCAAAAAACAACCTGGACAGTTCAAAGATCACATCTCTTCCAAAACAGTTCACTCAGGTGACAAAACTAAATTTCTTTCTCAAACAATTTCCTCAAAATGCTTCGTCCTTTTGGCATTGTGTGAGCACTGCAAGTCAAAATGTTTAGATGGTTTGTCATTAAGGCAGAGGAAGATTGAAATATTGCTCATCTACCTTTCTGTCTGAGCCCAGTACTTCAGTCACAATCGTTCATGTGATAGTTTTTTTCTTTTTTGGGGGGGTTGTTTAGCTAACAGAATAAATATTGTATATAAAAATGAAGAGAAAAGGCATTTTACAGTAAGGAGAACCTTCAAGTTTTGATTCACACTTTGCTCTTACTTCCAAGCAAACTGTTATAATTTTTAGTCACACAAAAAGTAACTTCCATCCATCAGAGTAAAATAAACACAAAGAAACAAAACAAAAACAAAAAAGTAAAATTGTACGTATCTAGCCCACAGTGCTTAAATGAAGAGTTTCACCTCTTCACTAGTCCCCCCCCCCCCCCCCCCCCCCCCCCTCACCCTATACCGACTGTCCTCCTCACCCTCATGTCAACAGTTCCATGTCTGGTATTCATGCTATTGAAGTGTGTTCGTGACTAATTTTGACAGTTGAAATTATAGTTACTAAACGTAACTACAGTTCTACGAGTGTGTGCGTGCCCACCTACGGGCTTTGCTGTTATTCTCCCTAGTGCCAACCAATCACTGAGACAGATCTGAAAACTGACGCACCAATCCTGCACGCATGCTGTCACACTGCCACGCCCCTCACTAAGGGGATATAGTCAGTTTGCGCCTGCACAACTTCCTTCTTCTGAACAGCCCAGGAGAAATAGAAGCAGAACAGCTGGGCTTGCAGGTAGGTGGGCACGCACATACTCGTAGAACTGTAGTTACGTTTAGTAACTATAATTTCTACTTCGTGTGATGCTTAGCCCACCTACGGGCTTCGCTATTGGTACACTACCAAGGTGGAGGCCGTAGGGATAAATGTAACCCCAGCTGGACAGGCTGACAAGATTGGCGCAGAAAAGGAAGTAGGCAGGCCGTACGCCCAGTACCGCCACACCAAACCCCCAAGACACCTGCGGCAAGCAGCCTCGCACCGAGGCGCTGACTGCAGACGTGTCCGACAAGCACCGGCACACATAAGCCGGTCAGGACACCAGAGTCACAACGGCAGACAACAGAACCACACACGGCCGGAATCCACCCAGGGAAGCAGTAGCCGATCTGAACAAGAACCAACACAGCTAAGCGACAGAACCCCTGTTCTCGCTGAAAACTGATGGCCACAGAGTCTGAGCACATATCCAACAGATATGAAAGCACAAAGGTGGACACCGAGGACCAAGAGGCAGCCTAGCAGATGTCACTCACTGTGACACCTCTGCACAGAGCTGCAGAAGCAGCCACGCTCCGCGTAGAATGAGCGCAAATCCGTGAAATGGTTCCATGCCTCATAGGCAGCCGCGGTAGCACCCCCAACCCAGTGGGCAAGATTCGGGGAGGACAGCAGGGCACTGCGCCCCCTGGCCCCAAACCACACAAACAGTTGGTCCGTAGTGTGAAAGCCAGCAGTGCGCCCAACGTAGCAACGCAGAGCCCTGACCGGACACAGAAACTGCAGCCGAGGGTCGTCTCCTGACGAGCCAGGCAAGGAGCAAGTGCCCTGATCCGGATCACTCTCAACCGAAAGTCCAAAGTGATCACCTTGGGATGAAAAGCCGGGTTAGACCAAAGGTGAACCAGTCCCCCGTCCTGACTGAACGCCATGCAGGAAGGGTGGACCGACAGGGCGCAGAGATTCCCAACCCTCTTGGCAGAGGCCAACGCCAAAAGGAGGTCAGCCTTGAAGGAGAGAAAGCGGACATCCGCCTGCTCCAAAGGCTCGAAAGGGGGTCCCCTCAGACCATCCAGCACAGTGTGGATGTCCCATGGGGGAACTGCATGCCTGGGGGCAAGTCTCAGCCAACACACCCCTCGCAGAAAAACAGCTTCACCAGCGGGTGACTGCGCGCCGAAAAACGCCCAAAACCTTCGTGGCCCGTCGTGATGGCCGATGCAAACACCACGAGAGTGGATGCAGCGCAACCACTATCCAGCAAAGCCTGCAGAAATCCAGCACCCCGCCAATGGTGCAGGAGACAGGGTCCAGGCTCTTCTCCGAGCACCACGACGCAAAGAAGTGCCACCAAGACCTGTAAGCCCTGACAGTGGAGGGGGCCCTGGCACTCTGGATGGTGGACACCACAGCTGGGGGAAGATCTAGGCCAACTAGTCTCACCCTCTCAGCATCCAGGCCAAGAGTCTCCTGCCCAGGATGGGGCGGGACTGCAGGGCGCCAACTGCCTGCAGTAGGGCGTCGGGGGGGCCCGAATCTGTGCCAGAGTCGGGCTACCACCTGGGGGGACAGGCTCCACTTGTCAAGGAGTGGGCCTTCCTGAGACATTCTGTCCACGCCGATGTTGAGAACCCCAGGCACGTGTCGAGCTCTCAGAGAGGACAGGTGCCGTTCCGCCCACAACAATATCTCTGCCGCCTTGCGATGCATGGTGGGAGACCTCGTCCCTCCCTGTCTGTTCAGGTACACCACCACCGTGGTGTTGTCTGACCTGACCAGCATATGACTGCCCCACAGCCTGGCCTGGAAATGGAGCAGCACCCGCTGCACTGCAGTCATTTCCAGCACATTGATGTGAATGGGCGTGCAGTCCCAGGCACCGCCCACCGTGAGGTGGCCTGGTGTGCCTCCCCAACCTGCGAAAGACGCATCCGTGAACACCTTGACTTGATGCGAGACGCAGCCCATGGGAACTCCCTGCTGGAGAAGAATCGGATCCAGCCAGAACAGGAGATCCTCTCGAGCCTGGGGTGGGACAGAGACCTTCCTGAGCCTGTCCCGCATCCCCGAAAGGCAGAGGCGACTGAACCATTGTTGAAGCCTGTGCATGTGCAGAAGGCCCAAGTGAACCACGGGGTGGGCCACAGCCATCATCCCCAGGATGGTCCTGACCAGGTGGACCTGAACAGCGGGTAACGCGATCAGGGACCTCAGGAGTGACAGGAGAGAGGCTTGCCTCTCCTCAGAAAGGGGAGCCGTCATGGTGAGAACATCTAGCTCCAAGCCCAGATAAGCCATCTGCTGAGCTGGAACGAGTGCGTTCTTGCCTCTGTTCACCACGAACCCCAGAAGCTCGATATGGTGCAGGACCAGGGCCGTGTGCTATCTTAAGTTGCTCTAGTGAGCCAGCTTAGGCCTGTAACAGCAACAACTGATGCTACAATGGGAAAAACAAAACAATTAAAACCAGTATTTTCATATCACTGCACAGTGCGAAAGTGTTAGATTGAAATCTGAGCCATTGGAAGAATATGATTACTAAACAGAGGTTTGAAGACAGAACCTTATGGAAGGCCACCTTTTTATTTGTAGGTGACATATGTGATACTGATAATCACGTGGTCATGTTCGTGCATTGGTTATGCTTCTCTGTGAATGAAATGAACAATTCGCATCAGCATTCTCAGCTGCCATTTTAGTGTTCAGTCACTGTTCAATCAATGTCAGGTGTCATTGTTGAATAACTGTTGAATTTTGTTTTGATTTTGCAAATCTGATCAAGGTTGAATTCACCTAATTTCAAAGTCATGTTTTCAGTCATGAATCATTGTGCTTTTTAGTTAAACTGAGCAGTAAAGCACCAACAGTACAGAAAATTATAAATCACATTGACCACTACTGTAGATACTCAACCTAGCACACTCAATCTAGCTACAGTCTGAAGTTCAGGGACATTCCATCAATCATTTCAGCAGAGAATAAGTGAAACACTGAATTCAAACTCACGGCCTACTGTACACTATAGCGGCAGCCCTGTCTGCTAAGTTACTATTTAACTGAAAGCTTGGAAATGAAATGGGAATGGGAACCTGACGGGATACAGTCAAGTCGGCCCCATGCAAACTCGTGCAGGGGTTCTCAAGGGGCCGAGTTGGTCGGGGCCGACTTGAGTGTAAACCTTTAAAATGTTTTGTGTTTCACCCAAGTTCGCAATCATATAAAATTATGTATTTAACCGTTTGCAAGGCTCCTTTATTAGACATTGTTCTATCTTTACTAGACAATGACAATGGACTCAAAGAAAAAGAAATACAAGGCAGGGGTAAAATTCACAAACTATTTTTCAGTGGTAAATTGATCAGCGTTGTTTGGATGTTGAAATAATATTGTTTTTAATCTGATATATTTCAGCAAAATTTTTAGAAGTTATGATTGTAAAAACACTGATTATTACATATACATCTAAAAAAAGTTGATGTTTCAATGTTGAATCAACAGTGAGTTAATGACACAAATTCAACCATTTAGTGTCAATGTTGTTTTCACGTTGAATTAATGTTTTTATTGTTTAATTAATGTTTAAGGACATAGGCTATATTTAGCTGTAATTGTATAGGATTGTCACCAGGGGGAGTAGCCCTTGAGTGAGCAGGGTTTTTTGTGTGATTGCTGGCTTCCCTGTACTCAGAATGGCGCTAGTGGCAGATGACTGGTGGTGGAGCCTCCTGAAAGACCAGTGTAAATATGCATGAGTATTTGCCACTTATAAATGTGTGATTACATTTATAAGTGTTCTTTGGGTGATTCTCTGAATTCCGTGCTCTTTGAGCTCTCTGAGTATTGAAAAATATTCCACAAAAAAATGTGTTTCTAATAATTGCATCTGATGAAGGCATATTTGAACCTCAGAGAAAATAGAAATTCCCACCTTAGGCATGAAATCCAAATGAATGTGAAATATTATTGATTTAAAATGGACTGGCTGGTGCAACATTCAACCCCGTAACAGCGCTTCAACCATGTAAAAGTGCTTTTTTGTTACGGGGTTGAATGTTACGGGGTTGAAGATTTTAGCTAAAAGTAGTCACACATCCACATTAGCTAGGGTGTAGAGCATCATATACCATGAGGAAAACATCAAATTCATGTATTTTACCAAGACAATTATTTGCTTTTACTCAAACAATCGTAAGTATCATTTATGTATGTAACAGAGTTGAAAGGTTGAGCTTGACAATGTCAATCTGATGATAAAAACAATTAAATATCATAAAGAAAGTATGCTAACACTTTCCTCTCTTAACAGAATGTGCGGGAAAATGATGAGAGATGTCACTCTCTGGATGCTGAAGAACTTGGGCTAAACCATTATTTTGAAAAGGGGGAGGGTTCATATGGTGTTATGGGGTTGAACAAAACTGAGGGACATGGTTAAATATAGCCATTGTATACATTTTTAATGTATTTTTCTTATATTTCTTCAATTTAGGTAATAGTAGATGAGAAAATTATTATATTAGCAAAAAAAATATATAGTTACTGGATATTTTTATTTGGTTTATATTCAATGAAAAAGTAACTTTGATAAGTGGGGACATGTACATTTGGCAGACCTCGAGGCCTTGACAAGTCATAAAATTTTTCTAAACATAATTTTAAAAATATATTTGTGTGCTATAATGCAAATACACATGAATCCTTCAATTTCTTGATTTAAAATGCCTTTTGTGATTCACTTTATATGAAAATCTTTGAGGTAAAAGCGTGGGACACCAAAGTGCACCGAATTCAGAGAATCACCCCTTTGTGAAAAGCAAAATGTATGCTTGGTAGCTTTGAGAGAATCCACTTAGAGTGTTAACCTTCTCATGCACTCCATACTAAGCATTTCATTAACCTGCATCAACTGGAAACAGTAGCAGCCTTGTAGAAAACGACACATGAATTGGTAAGCGAATGCAACACTAACAATTTTATGGTCATATTCCTACGTTAGTTGTTCTTTCTTTGTGAAAGAAAAGAACAAGTCATGTATGACAGCAGTAATGAGGACATAGTGGATTCGGCTGCAGTTGTTCATCTTGGCCACCAGGGGGGGTGGTCTTGAAGTGAGCAGGGTTTATTGTGTGTTTGCTGGCTTCCCTGTACTCCTCAGCGCACCATATCTCCACCCTCTCGTTTCTCCTCTTTCAAACAACAGACATCTGTTGAAGATGTAACTCAGCTAACGACTTTTAAAAGTACTGCTAGTTAAAAATCTTACCTCTTTTTTGTTGTTGTTGTTGTTGTTACTATTGTTTTTATTCTAAACAATGTCTTTTATTGACGACATCGTGTGTCAGTAAGTGAACAACAACATGTATTAAAATACACTGAGCTAGCATTTATAAGAGCTTTGGGTAAGAGGGTCCCATACTGGGTTTAGGGACCACTAGACCACAGCTGTTTATCTGCTGAGAAGTGGAGACTATACCAGCTATGGGTAAAGGCACATTGAACAAGTCAGGTGTCCAGGAGAGGACAAACACATGTTCACACATGAGGAGAGTCTAATTTCATATTATGTATATCTTCAGAATTCCCCCCTTCTAGCCCGAGCAGACAAACTGTTACTTGCAAACTGGTCTTATAGTCTACCAATAAGCAATGCGCTATTTTTTTGAGTCCCAACCACAGTTTCCCGCGTGACATGATTTTATTTTGAAAATAAAAACCTCATGAAGATTTTCTCCTGCATTTACTTTAAACTTGAGTATTCCCCTGTGAAAGCATGGCGATTGTGTTTTACTCTCCTCCAGCACCATGTGCGGCCCCCTCCATCCCAAAGCTCTCCCTGGTGGTCCACTCCTCCTCCAGCAGGTCCGATCAGCTGTTCTCCGACCACCACATGTTCACTGCTTCACCTTCACAGGAGAAATGAAACGAGCATGCGTGAACCAGGGGCTGGACTAATCCTCCATTTTGGAGTGAAGATTGATTCTTCTCCCATTTCGGAGTGAAACATGTCATTGTGCGCATGTCTGAGCCAAATGAAGCTCACCTATCACTAAATGAAATAGTCTACTGACTTGACCGTCTTTCCAGAATAAGCTTATATACAAAAGCTCTGTCCGTCAGAGGCTCTCCCCAAGCCAGGTACAATTTCTCAAGTAAACCCAAGCCAATCAAAAAAAAAAAAAAAAAAAAAAAAATCATTTATCACAATTTAAAAATCAGTGTTGTAAAAACGTATCACAAATATCTTCGATCCCTCTCTCCCTTCACATTTGTGTATTTTTCATAGATACTACTACAATCATATGGGGCAGGATGGTCTTTGTTTACATTTCGCAACTTGCACCACGTGCTGCCACACCCCCTCCGAAAGCTCTGGTGGTCCACTCCTCCTCCAGCAGGTCCGATCAAATGCTCTCCGACCACCACATGTTCACTGCTTCACCTTCACAGAAGAAATGAAACGCGCATGTGTGAAGCAGGGGATACCAAGAATTTACCTTTCATAGTCCCTAATATCGAATTTAATAATGCAAACTCTGATGGTGTATCTATTTTATGTAAAAGTACAGCAGGACAGAATCCAAAATTACTACCAATTGACCCAACCAAACTTTAAATTGGTCAAATTTGCTTCTCTTCAAGACGTAACAGTAAATGCCTTATATGCTCCTTATTTCAGAAAGATGTATCAGTCCCATATGTGGAACACCTTGATCAATAACCTCAACTGGAAAAAGATCTGGAACTTGCCGGCTAAATTTATGATTAATAGTAAAGTTAAAGTATCTTTCAAAATTCTTCGTAGAATTTACCCATCAAAGACTTATTTTTTTTACAACGATTCCATAAAAATATAGAAGTAAATTGCACTTTCTGTGAGGGACACCCTGAAGATGTATTTCACTTATTTTGGTCTTGCCCTTTTCCACCAAATTATGGGAAGATATTTGCATCTTCCATTTCTAATCATATTGAACCACATTTTTCTCTTTGCTTTGAACATTGTTTGGATTTGCTGACTACCCATCTACAAAAACCCCCCCCCAAAAAAACCCAATTCTTTATCATAAATCTCATTATATTTTCAGTCAAATTCCATATCCACAAATATTGATATATTAATCAAAAACCACTGTTTCCCATCTTCGATAATGAGGTCAAATAATATATTAAAACCATTAAACATTCCACTAACATGAAAGCCATCAAAATTTTGACTTCTGTAGTGTTTTCAATGTATTTATCTAATGTGATATTTTAATATGCTGCTTATGAATGTTGTAGCCCCCTGGCGGTATTCATTGTTTTGTAATGTTTAGCACTGTTCTGCATCATATGTGTTAATAAAGTTTATTTTAAAAAAGTGCGAAGCAGGGGCTGGACTAATCCTCCATTTTGGAGTGAAATCTGACTGTCCACCATTTCGGAATGAAAAGTGTTCTTGTATGCAAGTCTGAGTTCTCCCCTCTCGGCCATTGTGCACGCGCAGCTAAAGCCGGCTTCCGACCAGTATATTTTCACGAATTCTGCTGTGGAATGCCAGGATAATAACGCCTGCTCATTGACGGATTTGATTGAAGATGGAGATTGGTGAAAATGAAAAGTTGTCAGTCGAGGGCAGAGTGCTGTCAGTCTTGTGCTTTTGTTGCTCTGTTTTGCAAACTTACAAACCCATTATTTTGTGCAGTTTGTGAAAAACTCCCACGTGGAAGCGTGTTTGGGTTTACTCTCCTGAGCCGGCACCATGTGCTGCCACACCCCTCCCAAAGCTCTCCCTGGTGGTCCATTCCTCCTCCAGCAGGTCCGATCAGCTGCTCTCCGACCACCACATGTTCACTGCTTCGCCTTCACAGGAGAAATGAAACGCGCATGCGTGAAGCAGGGGCTGGGCTAATCCTCCATTTTGGAGTGAAATCTGACTGTCCACCATTTCGGAGTGAAAAGTCTCCTTGTGCGCATGTCTGAGCCAAAAAAAGTCCATCCCTCTGTGATATGTGTGAGAGAAGCCGGTCCGGAGCGCATGAGAAGAGAACGGAGAGGAGAGTCGGGAGCTGCTCTTTGCGCTGCTGTTGGCTGGAAACACACAAGACTGTTAATATATCCATAAACACTATTTCAAAGTGAGACTGATTCTAAGCAGAGAAAATTTTATATGAAAAAGCACGATCATGCACTATGAGAGTACACATGCAAGTACAGCAATCACTATTATTGTGCATGAGGAGACACATTGCAAATACTGGCGATGGCTGAAAGATCAATTAGTAAAAAGACATTCAAATTTAAAGTATGTTCGTCTCTGGAGCTTATCTTCATACTGTTTTCTGTTATTGCAGACCTTTCCTCTTTAGAACATGGTCTTTGTTTACATTTCGCAACTTGCACCACGTGCTACCACACCCCCTCCCAAAGCTCTCCCAGGTGGTCCACTCCTCCTCCAGCAGGTCCGATCAGCTGCTCTCCGACCACCACATGTTCACTGCTTCACCTTCACAGGAGAAATGAAACGCGCATGTGTGAAGCAGGGGCTGGGCTAATCCTCCATTTTGGAGTGAAGTCTGACTGTCCACCATTTCGGAGTTAAAACTCTCTTTGTGCGCATGTTTGAGCCAAACAAAGCCCATCCCGGTCCGATTTTGATGCACATGCGCACAGACTCGCCAGTGAAGAACGGACGGAGACAAAGTTTCAGCTCCGTGATGCATAAAAGATGTTTTGAAACCAATTTAGATGCGAATATCATTCAGTGATCGATGCACAAAAAGCACGAAATCAATGTGAAAGTGAGGCTACCAACAATCAGAAGAGACACCCTCAAATTTGAGGGGTTTATTTGGATAAATGACCCCCAAAAGGAATATATCACGATTTGACTAATTAAACGAAAGGAAGAGATAGAAACTAAAGTCTCAAGTGTTCCTCCATCAGTGATTTTATTGTGTGCAGTGAGCAGCCTTCAGTAAATTTCCGTTCTGTTAGTTTCCAGAGTGTCTGAATGAACCTTGACACAGATAACAGAAGGCAGGAAGAGCAGAGTGTTACTTTGTTAATAGGTTACTTTGTTTGACACTTTTTAAACTAATGTTGCAACTCTTTCCAGGGTTTGTTAAAGATTGCTGAGACTCCCACGTGAAAGCCTGGTGATTGTTTTAACTCCCCTCCTCCAGCACCATGTGCACCCCGCTCAGTCCCAAAGCTCTCCCTGGTGGTCCACTCCTCCTCCAGCAGGTCCGATCAGCTGCTCTCCGACCACCACATGCTCACTGCTTCACCTTCACAGGAGAAATGAAACGCGCATGTGTGAAGCAGGGGCTGGACTAATCCTCCATTTTGGAGTGAAATCTGACTGCCCACCATTTCGGAGTGAAAAGTCTCCTTGTGCGCATGTCTGAGCCAAATAAAGCCCCTCCCTCTGTGAAATGAAAAGAAGCCGGTCCGGAGCGCATGAGAAGAGAAAGGGAGAGGAGAATCACAGCTCATGTCTGCAAAAACAGAGGTCAATATATTCATGATTCAAGAAGAATGATCGTCAAGTGTATATTATCACAGCTCACTTATACGAACAGTAATGACACGAAGAAATCAAATAAAGAAATTCATTTATTCCACTCCATAGTATGAGGGTCAAAACATGCTGAAAGCAACATGCTTCTCCTTCCATTAGTGTATACAGTCTTTGAGAACAGCGCAGTGCTGGGTGACTTTGCTGCTACATTTGGTGAATTTCCAAACTCCTGATAAGCCTTTTATGGCTTTATTTGAGGACTTTGAAGACTGTGTGAAAGATTTCTCGAAGTTTCTACTCCCCTCCTCCAGCACCATGTGCGTCCCTCCCTCCCAAAGCTCTCCCTGGTGGTCCACTCCTCCTCCAGCAGGTCCGATCAGCTGCTCTCCGACCACCACATGTTCACTGCTTCACCTTCACAGAAGAAATGAAACGCGCATGCGTGAAGCAGGGGCTGGACTAATCCTCCATTTTGGAGTGAAATCTGATTGTCCACCATTTCGGAGTGAAAAGTCTCCTTGTGCGCATGTCTGAGCCAAATAAAGCCCCTCCCTCTGTGATATGTGTGAGAAGAAGCCGGTCCGGAGCGCATTAGAAGAGAACGGAGAGGAGCAAGTTTGTAAATATATCCATAAACATTTCAAAATTAGACTGATTCTAAGCAAAGAAAATGAATTTGAAAAATAAAAGCAAAATCATACACTATGAGAGTGCACATTCAAGTAGATCACTCACTATATTGTGCATTTAACTGACGAGACAAACACTGGCTATGGCTGAAAGATCATTTAGTAACAATGAAAGTATTTCCCTCTCTGTGAAGCTTATCGTCATACTCTTTTATGTTATTGTAGACCTTTCCTCGTGACCGCATGGTCTTTGTTTACATTTCGGAACTTGCACCACGTGCTGCCACACCCCCTCCAAAAGCTCTCCCTGGTGGTCCACTCCTCCTCCAGCAGGTCCGATCAGCTGCTCTCCGACCACCACATGTTCACTGCTTCGCCTTCTCAGGAGAAATGAAACGCGCATGTGTGAAGCAGGGGCTGGACTAATCCTCCATTTTGGAGTGAAATCTGACTGTCCACCATTTCGGAGTGAAAAGTCTCCTTGTGCGCATGTCTGAGCGAAATACCTCTGTGAAGAAGCCGGTCCAGAGCTCATGAGAAGAAAACAGAGGAGAGTCACAGCTCATGTCTGCGAACACACAAGTCAATATACTAATGATTTATACAGAATCATTATGAAGTGTTATCATCACAGCTCAATCATAAGATTAATGACATAAATAAATCATGTAAAAATTCATTTATTCCGCTCTATAATATGAAAGTCATGCTGAAAGCAACATGTGCTTCTCCTTCCATTAATGTATATCTGAGAGCAGCGCAATGCTGGGAACGGTGACTTTGCTCCTGTATTTGGGGAATTTCCAAACTCCTGATAAGCCTTATATGGCTTTATTTTGAGGACCTTGAAGAGTGTGCAAAAGATTTCTCTTGTTTTCTACTCCTCTCCTCCAGCACCATGTGCTGCCACACCCCCTCCCAAAGCTCTCCCTGGTGGTCCACTCCTCCTCCAGCAGGTCCGATCAGCTGCTCTCCGACCACCACATGTTCACTGCTTCACCTTCACAGGAGAAATGAAACGCGCATGTGTGAAGCAGGGGCTGGACTAATCCTCCATTTTGGAGTGAAATCTGACTGTCCACCATTTCGGAGTGAAAACTGTTCTTGTGCGCATATCCCAGTCAAATCACCGCCTCCTCTCGATTTCTGAACACATGCGCAGATTAAACCTAGTGCAGCTCTCATCCCGTAAAGAACTGCCGGAGACAGCACAGTGTCACCAGTAGCACCCTCAACTGTGTGAATCACAACTGTCAAGACATACTCTCAGGAATGAATTTATGTAGCCTATATATCGATGGAGACATTGTGGACAACGGTCTGGAAGTGATGTTGTTGCAAATCTAAATTCCACATGATGACAAATTATAGTTTCTACCACTAAGCGCCCCCCCCCCCCCCCCCCCCCCCCTTAAAAAGAAGAAAAGAAAAATAAAATTGCACAGCACTGAAGAGATTAAATCAAACTCTGATCGTCCATAGTGCTGTTAATGTATAAAAGTTTTGATAACCTTTGAATCACTGTTTTAACATGGCTGGATGAGGCCTCATTCAGTTTCTCCATGATATTGTTTCAAACTCCACTGAATTTTCCTGATATTGAGCACATTTTAAAACCTCAATAAAGACTGTTTCGACTCTTTCGAGTCTTTATTGACTCGACATGATGTCGACATGAAAGGTTGGTATACTATTAATTCCTTCTTTGTGCGTCCCCTCCCCCTCCCAAAGCTCTCCCTGGTGGTCCACTCCTCCTCCAGCAGGTCCGATCAGCTGCTCTCCGACCACCACATGTTCACTGCTTCACCTTCACAGGAGAAATGAAACGCGCATGTGTGAAGCAGGGGCTGGACTAATCCTCCATTTTGGAGTGAAATCTGACTGTCCACCATTTCGGTGTCAAAACTCTCATTCTTTGTGCACCTGAAGAAGGAAATACCCAGCCAAACTATGCGTATGTACAAGTTTAAAAGTCTGTACAATTTAGCAGTATCAAAACCGGAATATGAAACCAATGAGTAGACTTAATTATGCTTGATGTGCATGATTAAGAAGTTAAGTAAACACAAAAACACAACATCCGTGATCAAATAAAACAATTTTCGGGTGGATTCCATGGTTATATTTGTTTTCACAACATTCCTCTATGAGAAAATCCTAAAAATCTATTAAATCATTCCTTTTTAGCTTATTAACGTGACATCAGAAGCAGTGTTCTTTGAAACTTTTCTTAGTGCAGTTTCCACCATGTGCTGCCACACCCCCTCCCAAAGCTCTCCCAGGTGGTCCACTCCTCCTCCAGCAGGTCCGATCAGCTGCTCTCCGACCACCACATGTTCACTGCTTCACCTTCACAGGAGAAATGAAACGCGCATGTGTGAAGCAGGGGCTGGACTAATCCTCCATTTTGGAGTGAAATCTGACTGTCCACCATTTCGGAGTGAAAGGTGTCCTTGTGCGCATGTCTGATTCAAATAAAGCCCATCCCTGGCCGATTTTGAAGCACATGCGCAGATCAAACCCAGTGTAGTCTCTCGCCAGTGAAGACCAGACGGAGAGAAAGTTTCAGCTCCGTGATCAACAATTTTTGGAAACCAATTAAGATGTTAAAATAATTCAGTGATCGAGGCACAAAATCAATGTGAAAGTGAGGCTACCAACAATCAGAAGCGACACCCTCAAATAATGGCTTGGTCATCTATTCCTTTTGGGGATCATCTATCCAAATTAACCCCTCAATTTGACTGAATAAATGAAATGAAGTGATAGAAACTAATGTCTCAAGTGTTCCTCCATGAGTGATTTTGTTGTGTGTGAGCAGCCTTCAGTAAATTTCCGTTCTGTTAGTTTCCAGAGTGTCTGAATGAACCTTGACACAGATAACAGAAGGCAGGAAGAGCAGAGTGTTACTTTGTTAATAGGTTACTTTGTTTGACACTTTTTAAACTAATGTTGCAACTCTTTCCGGGGTTTGTTAAAGATTGCTGAGACTCCCACGTGAAAGCCTGGTGATTGTTTTAACTCCCCTCCTCCAGCACCATGTGCACCCCGCTCAGTCCCAAAGCTCTCCCTGGTGGTCCACTCCTCCTCCAGCAGGTCCGATCAGCTGCTCTCCGACCACCACATGTTCACTGCTTCACCTTCACAGGAGAAATGAAACGCGCATGTGTGAAGCAGGGGCTGGGCTAATTCTCCATTTTGGAGTGAAATCTGACTGCCCACCATTTCGGAGTGAAAACTGACATTCTGCGCAAATCTGAACAAACTGGAGTCCGACCACTGGACTGAAGAGACCCATGCAACAATGATGTGTGGAAACATGGAAACACACGAGTCCATTGTGCCCTTTACAGGAACGATTTTTATTTATTTATTTATTTATTTATTTATTTATTTATTTATTTATTTATTTATTTATTTATTTAGCAAGATTATACGAGCAGGAGAAACGACTTGCTCCCTCAATGCCCAATTTTAAGGATATGACGTCTATATCAAGTTTATATATGATTGGCAAAACAACTACAAAGCCACTACAAAACAAATATCCGTCTATCAAAGATATAAGATGGGCCTCTTTGTTAGTCTGGCTTTTCCATCGAAACAGACTCCATTTTCCTGTGATATATGTTACTAATAACTTTGGGAGACGCTTGTGAAGACCCCTTGCAGCAGCACCCGGACCCGGACATGTTCACTCCTTGTGCTCAGAGGATAAATGAAGTGCGCTTGCGTGAAACCACTGCCCTGATCCACCCATTTTACTCTATGAGGCTTTTGATGATCTTTTTCTTTCTTTTGCAGCGTTTTTTTTTCTACATATACAGTAAATGTGTTGTAATTCTACATGAAATAAGCTACTATATTATTTTTAATCAGCTAAAGCTAATTTAGGGTAATCTGAATGTGACAGCAAATATTTTAAGATTGAGTGATGATAATTAAAAGTTAGGTTTTTCACATCTGCCACCAGAATAAGCTTACAAGACAACGTCCTTCATCGTTGTCCATAAATAATAATAATAATAATAATAATAATAATAATAATAATAATAATAATAATAATAATAATAATAATAACAATAACAATAATAATAATAATAATAATAATAATAATAATGCATTGGTTGAAAGTGAATAAAACAATGAGTTGACAATAAACAATGCAAGTTTATGGTGAACTTTCACTCAGGAGAGGAAGCTACTTCAGCTATAATCAATATCATTATGTGTCCACTTTTTAATTGGTTCAAATTTGGTCCATTTGAAAGACAAAGCTATTGTAAAAGAAGTTCAAAATAATTATATTTCGACAAATCTCAAATCAGTGTGATTTTTTTCCTCAACAGATGTCAATTGTTGAAGCCAGTTGTACAAGAAAAATAATAAAAAATGATTTTTTTTTTCAAAACATTTTTGCAGTCACAATCTTTCAGAGTCTCTCTTCACATGTTGGCCCATTGGTGTACATGCTGTGCCAAAGCTGGTTATCAAATCTGCTTATGACTGGGAGTGGAGAAAGGAAGGGGAAGAATGGGGAGATGGAAAAAGGAGGAAAAAATGACTATGTAGCTAGACAGACAGACAGACAGACAGACAGACAGACAGACAGACAGACAGATAGACAGATAGATAGATAGATAGATAGATAGATAGATAGATAAACAAACATATCAAATAAATAGTCAATGAAAAAAAACCGATATTGACAGGACTTTTTTTCCATATTGTCTCGATAGATAGATCAAGGCATCTGCTATGAAAAGGATGACATCAATAAATATCTGACAGCAATTTAGTATGCCTTTCTTGGCCCTGAAGTGGCCCAGTCTGTTTAGTTTCATTGAGTGTGGTTACATTGGTGTTTTGAATTCGGAATCAGTTTATTCTGAATTAAATAATTCTGGATTATAATTATTAGCTTCATATTTACATCGGAAAAATGAAGGATTAAATCCTCTTTAATACTGGGGCAGAGCATGTTTCTCTACTAACAAGTTTACTAACAAGATGCCAGAAACCAACTGTAAAACTGTATCTTACAACAAAAATAAAAATCGACACAAAGTTGAAATTTCTATGTATATTACCAATGAATAATGAAACTTATCATAATGATCAAATATAGTTATTGATTATTAAAATAATGGGCTCTGACATATATCAGATACCATCAGGAAACCATCCTTGTGAATGGAAAATAAATGCCAATTCATAAAATAAACTTTGGAGTACTAATTAAATGAATAGCAATCATCACGTTACAGATTTTTCAATTGCTAAAACACTTTTTCAAAACTGTACTTTTTTTTTTTTTCAAAACTGCAAACACAAAACTCCAAACATCACACACAAATTGCTAAACCCTTACATCCCCTTGCAAAGCAACTCTGCCATCAAATAACAAATTCACAAAATGGAACTCATGTTTTCATTTGGTAAACACAACCAAGTTTTCACATGACTTACACATACCATTCATTGAATAAACACAACTAAGCTTTTGGCTGAACACTGCCAAGCATGTAAAGAACAAGGTAGAGCAAAACTGAAGGCATTACACAAATGGAACACACTGCATTAATGACAATGCCCCCTTCTCTCATAGACAAACAAAACATCACATAAATTTTATTTTTAAATGTTTTCCCCCACCCCCATTCATGCATTGGCATCATGGGGCATCATGCCTCTGGTTTCTGTCTGGCCAGAGGGCCTCATCAACATCGCAGGCGATGTCCTCAAGGTCCAAACAGCGTTGGAAGAACCACCTCGACAGGCCTTAAAGCCCACATCTCCACAAGCCTCCTCCATTGATTGAAGCAGTGGGGCTTGGCTCTGTGGGTTCCTTTCATACACCTTCCACCTCCAGGCTGAGAAGAACATCCAGGATTCATAGAACCGTAGTTACATTTGTAACTTTTGATTTCTTTGCAGATTTTGACACAAATGCTTGAGGTCAGCTTGAGGAGTAAATCAAATTATTAATTATATATTATTCAATTAAAGTAAATTCATATTTTATTCATTTACTCTTGTTTCTTTCTTAGGTGATTCCTCCGCACTATGGTGGCTTTGGTCCTCGAGTCTCATGTTTGACACTGACATTCTACAGTATAACTGTGTACACAGAAATAATCCGACTAAATAAAATAAAGAAACATGACTGTGAGGATGTGTGAGTTGTTCCTGGTCATGTTATTGCTTCCTGCTGTTACTGATGTTCTTTGGTCTCTTACAAAGAATGTCGCTCTGGTGTGAAGCAGATGCTGCTGAGATGGTTCTGACAGCTGAAGAGCTGAGACAATTTACATGTGATGGTTAAAGGTGCTGTAGGCAGGATTCCGCATCTCCGCCATCTTGCTTAGGGTTACCTAAGCAAGATGGCGATTTCACCCATCTAAGATGGCCATTTGAAACCCAGCACAGTCAATCCGGTCCTGTTTTCTCTGACATCACGCCCTTACGCAAGTTAAGCCCCTCCCACAAGAACGTGCGATGAACGCGCCTCGACCAATCATGGTTAGAGCCTCATGGGCTCTTCTGATTGGTCAAAGATACCTGGAGCTGTCGAGATTCCTTTTCAGCTCAGAACAGAGACATATGGAAACGCTGCGCCCTCGCGGTAGTGCAATTATGCTACACTCCTAAAGGATTATCAATGGATACTCTAACATTTAATCCAAAGTAAACACAGAAAAATTAGCATTGACTAGCAAAATCCTGCCTACAGCACCTTTAAAGGTGAGTTTAGAGATTAAAGGTGCATTAAGGAATTTTTTAACTTTAAAAGAAGAGCCAATCAGCTGCTCCACCTACAGCAGTTTGGTTTTAGACCCGGTTACTCTACCGAAATAGCAAACTGCTGTTTAGTTGAAAAACTTGAAAAAGTCTCTGGATAGAGGCCAGGTGGTAGGAACTGTGTTCTTAGATCTCAAAAAAGCTTTTGAAACAGTCAGTCATAGTCTGCTTTTATCAAAAATGCCATCTTTTAACATCTCCACTGAGGCAGTGGGCTGGTTTGCATCATACCTTCAGGATAGAGAACAGTGTGTTAAAGTAGGCGATGATAAGTCCTCATTCCTAAAAAGTCAGAGGGGCATTCCTCAGGGCTCTATACTGGGACCCTTACTGTTTAGTCTATTTATAAATGACCTGCCTAAAACCTGCACTGGAGCTAACTGCGGATATGCAGTTTTTTATGCACCCGCCAAGGCCCCAGAGCAGGCAGCGGACATTTTGTCTGCATGTATGGCTGAGGTGAGTCAATGGCTCACTCAAAATCAGTTGGTGCTTAACTTAACAAAGACCGTCTCAATGTGTTTTTCTATTAGAAAACAAAACATAGAACAAAATTTCCAAATAAACTTAGAAAATAAGAAGATTACCACTGTAATAGAATTTAAATATCTTGGGTTGGTCCTAGACCCCCAACTTAAATTCGATAAACACATTGAGAAAGTCTCAAAAACAGTCCAAAGCAATCTAAATTGTTTTAAATTAATTCGATCTTACATCCCAAATCAGGCCGCCCTCCTGTACATGCATGCTATGATATTCTCACACATATCATACTGCATGACAGCCTGGGCCCAGGCCACTCCCTCAGCCACTAAACGCATAGGTTCATTATACAATCAAACTGTAAAAATCATGGACAAAAAGCCAATTCGTACCCATCACTGCAATATCCTTGAGAAGTATAAATTGTTAAGCTTTGAAAGCTTTGGAAATTTGTGTTTTCTCAAGCTAATATTTAAATGATTGACAATCTAGCACCTGAGCCACTGAGTTCATTTATTCAGAGTCAAAACAGCCAGAGGGTCACCAGAGGATCTCTAAATCACAACTGTCTGTTCCCACGTTGCAATACTTCATTTGGACAATCTGCTTTCTCTTTTAAAAGCTGTGGAATTCTTTGCCGACCGAGCTGAAGACCATATCTGAGTTTCAAATTTTCACCTCTAGGCTTAAGAGTTGGCTTAAAAGTAATCAAGAGTGTACTCATTTGTAAATAGCACTGTGAGTGAATGAGAAAACAAGTGTGAGTGCGTTACTGTTTATCCATGTTGTATATAGTAGGCTTGTGTGTGGAGGGGGTGTATGTGTGTAATCGTGAGTTTTTAAGCATCTTTTAGATCTTCCTGTCTGAGGGTGGATTGATTACATGATTAGTGTTATTTTGTGTAGAAAAGCCCAACAAGGGACGGGAGCTGTGAATTAGCTTTGGCTATAAACTCCTATGCATCACATCAGCCTCAAACATTGCTTTGTAACTATGTCTGTCTGCAATTGTCCCTACTAAATAAATAAATAAATAAATAAATAAATAAATAAATAAATAAATAAATAAATAAATAAATACTTATTTTCCACCATAAATATGTTACACATTTTTAATGATGTGTACAATGTGCCCTGACATATTCATTGCAAGTACCACGAACAGCGCTAAATTGTCACTTGAAAGTTGCAGTGCCGGTCCGGCACCAGAATTTTTTGGGGGAGAATTTGAAAGGAATGACGTAAGGCGCGCTCCGGCTGGCCTGATTTAGTTAGGTTTTGTTTTGTCCGCCATTACTCCGCCAGATGCTTAGTGAGCAACAACTGAGCAGGAGCTTCCAGAAAGTAAGAAAAGACTGGCTTCTGGCACTGCCACAGCTCCAGCACAGACTCCACCAGGTAAAAGAAACTTAAATTTTACTTGAGCGCTACTAAAAGAGCGAGGAAGGAGTTCCCCTCTTCCGTGCACGCAAGCCACAGGCACCAGTGTTTCACTAAGCTGCATTACACCCAAGGCCTGCAGGGGGCGCTGTTTCGCATAAAACGTGCAAACTCCTTAATGCACCTTTAAAGCAGCTCATCTTTCCCGTTGTCTTCTAAAATCCTCATGCTGACTGAAGTCTGATGGAGATGTCTTCTGGTACCAAACATCTCCAGATCACATTCACCATGAGTCACTAATTCATTTGAAATCATCATCCTCGTTTGAAAATATAAATAAGAAGCGAGAGCATGTCTTTACAATTATTTTTTTCCTGACTTTTATAAGTTTTAAACCTTTGTAAATTTAAACAAAGGTTATAGTTTAAGATGATAATTTGAAAGTTTTCAATGTCAGAAACTGAAAAAATTCATATTCTGGTTATAAGCTAAATGAACAAAAAAACTCAAGTTCTTTACTTCCATTACAGACCTTCTCAAAATTTTAAACAACTCTACAAATTAGACTGGGATGAAACATGTATAAAAATATTTAGGTATAAATATACCAATTGACCTGTCTGAGTTAGAAGAATTGAATTATGGCCCACTAAAGAAAGAAATAATCCAGGATATTAATAAATGAAATATAATTCCTTTTTTAAATGTTACTTGTAGAGTCGAAGCGATAAAAATGAACATTCTCCCAAGAATGTTGTACAGTCAATCCCTATCAACAAACCACACCCTTATTATGTGGAATGGAAAAAAAGTATTTCTAGGTTTATATAGTCTGGAAAAAAGCCAAGAGTTAAATTTAAAACCTTGCAACTGCCAAAAGAGGGAGGAGGTTTTTCTCTTCCTTGTCTTTTTAATTATTAGGTACAGAGCATCTCAACTACACCCATTAATTGGCTGGTGCAAACCTAGTTATAAAGCTGAATGGAAAGAGATAGAGAAGGGTGTAGCTGACAAATTTCCTATCAATGTACTTATTGGAGACCCATTAATGAAAAGTAATTTGAAAGACATTGATAATCCACTGATCAATGGTTCAATTAAGACTTGGTGTGATATACTAAAAGGTATAAATTAAGGGAAAAAGCAGAAATTTTTAAATGGTTTGCTTATGACTCAGACTTTGCACCAGTTAAAATGGACTTGAGGTTTAAGATGTGGTGTAAAGCCGGCTGACTACATACTTAACCTTGTTTAAAGATGGGACAACGATCAGCTTCCAGGATCTCAAGGATAAGTTTGGATTGACCAATCAGGGCCATTTTAGATATCTACAAATAAGGGATTTTGTTACTAAGAAATTTAAGCAACAATCAAAATTCATTAAAGGAGACATTCTTGACATTTTTCATAATGCATATAAAGATCTTCCAAATGGAAAGATGATTTCAAAAATATATAGTGCTATACAAAATTGTAAATCTTTTGATTCCTTACATATTTAAACTAAGTGGGAAACTGAGAGCAATCTGGACTTATCGGTAGACTACTGGGAAGTGATTTGCAAGGAACAGTGGTCCAAGTGCCCCTTCATTGCGGGAGTTCAGCTGCAAAAATGTGACTGATATTTTTGTACACCAGCTCAAAAATCTAGATATTCAGATTAAGTCAACTGTTTGAGGTCATGTGGGCAGCAATTAGCAAATCACTTCCATATCTTTTGGGACTGTCCAATCGTTGCTAACTTTTGGAAAGAAGTACACAGGGTCCTGGAAGCAGTATTCAAAAAGAAAATTAATTTGTGTTTTAAAACTATGTGTATCTGGGTGATCTGAGAGATACTCATCTTTTAAAAGCTGATTTATATTTATTGAAAATTTTGCAAGTTTCGGCTAAGAAGTGTATGCCACATAAATGACTTAAACAACAAACTCCCCAGTTCTCAACAATGGGCTTCAGACCAAGACTACTGAGGCTGAGGTAGAGGCTGCCATACAAAATTGGCTCAGGCTGAGCCAAGATCGAGTTGGAGAACGCGAGAGTTAGAGACAGCTACATAACTACAGAGTACTAGAAAGTATGCAGAATTACACAAGTTTTGACTGCTGCTCAGTAGTGTGCACTAACATTAATCACACATAAAAGCTGCATGAGATAAAACAACATTAAAACAGCAGAAATCCAGATATTAATAACTGTAAAAACAATAAAAGGACAATAAAACATGTCAGGTATGTTTTGACAGCGTATGTGTGTGATAATAGAAGAAACTTAAGGATGGTATTTTAACTGCCTTTAATAATAATAATAATATATTTTATTTGTATAGCGCTTTTCAGGACAGTCAAAGACGCTTCACAATACAGCAAAATAAATTAAAAACAACAGCATAAAATCAACAGCAGTAAAAAAAACATTAAACATTAAAAGCAATTTTGAACAGGTGGGTTTTCAGTTCTTTCTTGAAGGTGGGGAGGTCGGAGCAGTCACGGAGAGGTTGGGGCAGTGAGTTCCAGAGGGTGGGGGCGGCGATGGAGAAGGCTCTGTCTCCCCAGGTTAGGAGCCTGGTCCTACACGGCAGGGACAGCAGGTTGGAGGTGGAGGAGCAGAGGGAGCAAGATGGAGTGTGAAGGTGTAGCAGGTCTGTGAGGTATGGAGGGGCCAGATGATGGAGAGCTTTGAAGGTGATCAGGAGGAGTTTGAAGTGGATGCGCTGAGGGACGGGGAGCCAGTGGAGCTTGTGGAGGACAGGGGTGATGTGTTCACGGGAGCAGGTGTGGGTGAGGAGGCGGGCAGTGGAGTTTTGAATGTACTGTAGTTTATTGAGAGTTTTGGATGGTGTACCATAAAGAAAGCTGTTGCAGTAGTCGATTCTGGAAGTGATGAAAGCATGGATTAAAGTTTCAGCAGCAGAGAAAGAGAGTGATGGGCGGAGTCGAGCTATGTTTTTGAGGTGGAAGAATGCAGTCCGGGTTATGTGTTTGATGTGGGGGTCGAATGATAGAGTGGGGTCGAGGAGAACACCGAGGTTGCGGATCAGCAGGGATGAATAGAGTGTGGAGTTCTCAAAATTTAAGGTGAAATGTTGTACGGATTTGGTGATGTTATGTGGACCGATGATGATGATGTCTGTTTTGTCACTGTTTAGTTTTAGAAAGTTGTGATTCAACAATGTTTTGATGTCTGTGAGGCACTGGGTGAGGGTGGAGTGTTGGGGTGTATGGATGTGGTGGAGATGTAAAGTTGTGTGTCGTCAGCGTAGCAGTGAAAGCGGAGACCATGACGACGGATGATGTTGCCGAGGGGGAGGATGTAGAGGATGAAGAGGAGAGGACCAAGCACCGAACCTTGGGGAACGCCCTGTGGCAGGGGGGCTGTGGAGGAGGAGCGGGCCTTGATGTGGACAAACTGTTGACGATCGGAGAGGTATGACTGAAACCAGGACAGAGCGAAGCCGGTGATGTTGAGGGTGGATTTGAGGCGAGACAGGAGGATGGAGTGACTGATGGTGTCGAAAGCTGCAGTGAGGTCCAGGAGGATGAGGATGTTGAGATGGCCAGAATCAGAGGAGAGGAGGAGATAATTGATGCTTTTTAATAGAGCTGTTTCAGTGCTGTGTTTTGGACGGAAGCCGGACTGCAAGGGTTCGTATAGACTGTTTGAGCTGAGGTGGGCTTGGATTTGGGAAGCAATGACTCGTTCGAGGACTTTGGACAGAAAGGGAAGGTTGGAAATGGGCCGGAAGTTTGCAGGGTTGTCGGGGTCGAGACCAGGTTTTTTGAGGATGGGGTGATGGCAGCCAGCTTGAGAGACTGTGGGACAGATCCGGATGAGAGTGAGGAGTTTATGATTTGAGTGATGAGTGGAGAGATTATAGGAAGACAGGTTTTAATGATTGAGGAGGGAATGGGATCCAGGGAGCATGTTGGAGTTTTAATGCCAGATAAAATTTGTGTTAACTGAGCAGAGGAAATGGGTGAGAAGTGAGAGAACTGTGGACAGGAAGCAGGGGGAGGAGAGTCAGGTGGAGCAATGGGGGCGGCAGAGAGGTCAATGGAAATGTTAATGGTGTCAATTATGGACTGAAAGAAAGACTGAAAACTATTGCATTTGTCAGTGGTGAATGAGGATGAAGTGTTATTACTGGGCTTGAGAAGTGTGTTGATGGTGGTGAAGAGAGCCTTGGGGTTATTGGAACCGGAGTGGTTAAGGTTAGAGTAATAACAGGACCGAGCAGAGTTGAGAGCATCTTTGTATTGCTGAATGTATTCTGTGTAGATTTGTAAATGTACAGTAAGACCACATTTTTTGCACAGTCTCTCAAGCTGGCGCTTGCAGGATTTCATCTGATGGAGCTCGGGGGTGTACCAGGGGGCTGTGTGGATGAACGAGATTGTCTTTGTTTCGGTGGGGGCAAGTTCATCGAAGCAGGAGGAGAGAGTGTTGTTGTAATGAGAGAGCAGATCAGACGGGTTATCGGACGGTGGTGGAGGGGAGGTGGTCAGTTTGGTGGTGAGGAGGGCTGAAAGTGCAGGTGGATCGATGGATTTGAGGCTTCTGAAGGTTATTTCACGTTTTGTTTTGGGGGTGTGACCGGAATGTGTATGCTGAATGTGATGGCTAAGTGATCCGATATGTTTAGGTTATGGCTGGAAAGGTTGTGTATAGTGGGACCAGTGGAGCAGATGAGATCAAGAATATGGCCGTGATTGTGTGTGGGAAAATTTATATAGTGAGTGATATTGAAGCAGGTGAGAAGGTCCAGTAGTTCAGCAGCAGGTTTGGAGTTGGGATTGTCAATGTGAAAACTGAAGTCACTGAGCAGAAGGATGGATGAAGAGATGGCACTTAACTGGGTCAAAAAATCTGTGAGTTCTGATAGGAAGGAGGTGTTGGGCTTTGGGGGACGGTAGATGACAGCAGTGACAAGTGGAGAGGGACCGGACAGTTTGAAGGCAATGTGTTCAAGGGAGTGGGTGTTTGTGAGGGATATGGGAGATAAAGGTGCTGTAGGCAGGATTCAGCATCTCCATCTTGCTTAGGTAAACCTAGGGCGATTTGACCCATCTAAGATGGCGATTTGAAACCCAACACAGCCAATCCTGTCCTGTTTTCTCTGATATCACGCCCTTACGCAAGTTAACCCCCTCCCACAAGAACGTGTGACGAATGCCCCTCGACCAATCATGGTTAGAGCCTCAGGGGCTCTTCTGATTGGTCAAAGATACCTGGAGCTGTCAACATTCCTTTTCAGCTCAGAACAGAGACAGATGGAAACGCTGCGCTCTCGCGGTAGTGCAGTTATGCTACACTCCTAAAGGATTATCATTGGATACTCTAACATTTAATCCAAAGAAAACAGAAAAATTAGCATTGACTAGCAAAATCCTGCCTACAGCACCTTTAATTTAATGTCCTTATTGAAAATTATTGCAGTACCGCCACCCCGTCCATCTGAGCGGGGGTTGTCAATGTAAGTGAATCCAGGAGGTGTGGTCTGATTAAGTGCAAAATAGTCCATGGGTTTGTGCCAGGTTTCAGTCAAACAGAGAAAATCCAGTTTATTGTCAGTGATGTATTCATTTAGAATGAGTCCCTTATTATTGAGTGAGCAGGTGTTGAGGAGGAAGAAACTGAGGTGACGTGTGTTGGTTGTGTGCTGTGGGTCCCGGGGAAGAAGGCGGAGATTGGTCCGACTCACGTGTGGATTGTTGTGATGACGTAATGCGGAAGTGGCTGAACGATGAGACCAGATGGAGGGAATGGCATTTTCAGAGCCGATGTGGTAGGAAAATGAGCGTCCAGATCCACAATGAGGAGGACGGGAGCTGCGGAGGAGTCCGAGGTGCTGGAGAGAGGCGGCGCAGGCCGGGCGACAGCTGTTGTTGAGCCCACGGAGCGCAGAGGCGGAGGACTGCAGAGGCGGCATGCTCCGAGTGGCAGATGCTAGCAGGGAGCTAGCATTAGCTTCAGACCGACGGAGCTGGATACTGGCGGGATGAGGCTGATGATTAAATCCAGAGAGGCAGAGAGAGCTGACAAGAGTCCACAGGATGTGAGTCTTTGTCCAGCAAGGAGTCCGGTGGAAGGCCGAAGCCTGGGGTCCAGTCTGAGGACGGGCTGTCTGCATGGAAGTGTGTATCACTGTAAGGCTGTGGGACCAGCGGGGCACTCGTGCTACCACCGGACCGAACGCACCGGGATCGTGAGATCCTGGGCGGACAGTCAATGGGACAGAGGCCAGATTGACGTGACAGTGAGGGACACCACTCTGGATGATAGAATACAGGACAGACACCGTCAGATGGAATAGCTGTGTGGAACGGTTTATGGCCATTTCGTCTACTCCCATTTCGTCTGAAATTCCCATTTCGTCGACACCAAAACTCCCATTTCGTCTACTCCTAGTTCGTCTACTACCTTTTTGGCAAACATTCCCATTTCGTCTACTTTTCTCTACTTCAACATTAGACCACCAAAATAACATTAATTATGAAAGTTATTTAAGAAACGGGATATTTATTATGAAAACTGCTACAACAGCTATTTATTCCCCTAACCCTAACCCTGAACCCTAAACCTAACCCTAACCCTTTCAATGCCCTAACCCTAAGCCTAACCCTTGAAGTTTAGTATTTAAAAGGGTAAGAATAGGTCAAAATATGGCATTACAGCAAAACCTGTGGATCAGTAGTGAAACGTGGAAAAAATACACAGTAGACAAAAATAGACGAAATGGGAAAGTATGTCAGAAACAGAGTAGACGAAATGGGAAGTAGACGAAATGGGAGTAGACAAAATGGGATGTTACCGTGTGGAACAGCCACCGGACAGGAGCTGGTGGGACAGGAGCAGAAGCGGTAAGTGATTTATCCTGATGATCGTAATAAGTCCTTATCCAGGTTTGTTAGGCATCAAAAACGAGGCAAATGAATCGTGATCAGGAACCACGGTAGAGATGACGGTGTCAAATTAATGGCAACACAGACGGAGCGGCAGCCAACGCGCGCCAGCGTCCGCCATCTTCACCGCCAGCTTTGCTAACATGCATTCATGTTTTACAGCAAGATGACACCTTATCCAAGTTACATCTCAAAATTAGAATATCATGAAAGTTAAATTTTTTTGTCATTTATTTCGGGAAGTGAAACCCATTTTATATAGCTTCATTACACAGATTGAAATATTTCAACCCTTTATTTCTTGAACTGTTTAAATATAGCTTGTAGTTACAGTTTTTTTTCGATTGCTAAAATACGTTTTTCAAAACTGTACGTTTTTTTCGAAACTGCACACACAAAACTCCAAACATCACACAGAAATTGCGAAACCATTACATCCCCTTGCAAAGCAGCTCTGCCATCAAATCAGTTCACAAATTAGAACTCGTGTTTTCATTTGGTAAACACAGCCATATTTTCACATGACACACACATACCATTCATTGAATAAACACAACTAAGCTTTTGGCGGAACACTACCAAGCATGTACAGAACACTGTAGAGCAAAACTGAAAACACAATTATAGAAATGGAACACACTGAATTAAAGACAATGCCCCCTTCTCTCATAGACAAACAAAACATTATAACATTTTCAGATGAAATATTTTATTTTTAAATGTCCCCCCCACCATTCAAGAGGGTGGTCAACGGGCATGTACGGGCAAGACCAGGTCGTTGGTGGAGGTTTCATCAAATGAGTAGTTGAATTGGAAGTGCTGGTTGTCCAGATATTTGGTTTGGTTATTTGGTCATTTGGTTAAAATCATAGGTGAGAAAGTGTCTGAACCGTGTTGACACTGTACAGATATTATATTATGGTCACTGTAGAACCCCAAATCAACCATGGACACTTTATTATCCACGCATTCTGTTGCTCTAAAACATGCCTGTACATATTTCTATATATTATAGCTCCAGTTATATTTTAGTAGAAGTAGAAGTGTTTGCTGCTAAAGGTTTAGTTTCAAAGTAGTCTTAGGAATTGTGCAGGCTACATGTTTGTCAACAAGAGGCCAGCTCAAAAGAAGAGTTGGTTGGTGACAGGAGAATTGTTTTATAAGGCTGTATTTAGTGACAGTTGTGTTTAAAGCTGTAACAGGGTAATATTAAATCAGTACTGGCTTCTCCCTACATGTAGATGACACTGGCTCCACCTTGCCTTTCGCTCTTCAACAGCAGTCAGACTGAAGTATGTGTTTCCATAAAGCACCGTTACTGTAACGTGTCGCAGTGCAGAATTGTCTGAAGTTCATGATAATCACCATATAAAATATTCAAAACACCACCACGTACAACCTTTACAAATTAAGTTATTTCATCTCCATTCAGCATCACTACTTAGAAAGAAATGCCAAATGCAAAAACACTGCTGTGCTTGTGTTGAGCAACAATCTGAGAATTCAGACACATATTATATATATGGGATGAAAACTGTTTTTATTGGAAAGGACATCAACACCCCCAGTTGTTGAGTTGCTCCTGTGTAACGCTGGGTTCTCGGGGTCTGGACCAGCAGAGAGACCCGCTGCAGGAACTTCTGAAGGCCTGGCTCTGTTGCTGCTGAGAGGCCAAATCAGCCTCATTCAGCCTCACTGCCCTGCTTCATCTTCAAGGAACTGCAAGTTCAGACGCCGCTCCTCCTGCTGCTCCTCCTGATGGACACGCCGTTCATCTCGCTGCAGCTCCCAGCTCACCTGAAGCCTGGATTTCTGTCAGGGGCTCCATCAGGGGGAAAGAGAACAGTTAAGTAAGGCACTGCCACCCACACCCTGCATCCACCCATCAGACCCTGTGGTGGCAGGTGGTGGAGACGTTCCTGGACAGTAATTTATTTTTACATTTAAATTAGCTACTGGTTAGTATTGAGGAGGTATGATTGTCAAGTACCAAGTAAAAAATAAAAACTTGATTTATTAAAAAAAAAAAAAAAAAAAAAAAAAAAAAAGAAGAAGAAGAAAGCAAGTGCTGACAAACTCTGGAGCCTGATTGGACAGCTTAGGTGCAGGTGCTGTCAGACAGCAGCAGCTGATATCAAGTGAGTGGGACACACAGACAGGAGGACCTGATGTTGTGGAATCAATGGAGGCTGTTTGTGTGACCTGTAAAACTACAAACAACTCCTGACCAAGTCAGGATAATTTTATAACAGTGAGCAAGTATTACTGATGGATTTTGGATGAAGTGAATAGTCATCTTATATGTGACCATTGCTAAAACGGTGTTTTTCTGGACTACTTAAAAAAAAGGCAAAAAATCTTCGGAGTATTCTTTTAAGATATAGGTATTAAGCTCGAGATAAAAATCAAATCCAGTGATGGCATCCAGTGATGTCGGATTCAATACAGCCGAGTTCTATAATTGTTGTCTGTCTGCTCAGGCCTTCCTGGGTCACCACTGCCTCCCCGAGCGATCTCCTCAAAATCTCCCTGGCGCCCCGGGAAGTTTTGTTTGCGCCCCTGCCAGGCTTCCTGGTCGTGCACGGCCGCTGCGCCGACCACGGTGGACTCCCGTCCAATCCCCCTCTTCCTCCCACATCTCTCACACCGTCCGGTGAAGGATATGCAAAAACAGGTATGAAACACAATAACAATAAACTGAAATAAAACAAATAAAATAAAATAAAACACCCCAAAAACATGTTCTCCCAAGTGTGCAGTCGCGCGATATTTTCACCAGGTGTGGTCTTACTCAGGCACAAAGCACGCAAAATTTAAATAAAAGAGTGATCAATTGCTTCCCGGCACAAATCGGCTTCTCACAAACAAGCTGTTTTCTCATCAGAGATCGGAGCAGAAAGTACAGGCTACACCTCCAGCAAAAGTAAACAACAGACAACATGGGCGTGCACGTACCCATGCATGACAGGCAGACAGCCAAGGGGAGAAGGGACTTTTTTTTTTTCATTTTTATTTTTTAAACAACTTCATCCTCATGAACGCAAGTGTGATAGAGTCCAACTTTCCTTCCTTACCATTTTCTTCAGCACACTTTTTTTCTTCCCCCTTCAGGGTGGGTCCCCACGCAGCAGTGGGCCTGGGGCAGCCACCCCCTCAGCCCCCTGCCTGCTCCGCTATTGCTCTACAGACTGTTTCCTATGTGTGTTTGTGAAACAGTACAAGGAAAAAAACAACTCACTTTCACAATATATTTTGCTTAAGACTACCAGTACACATCAATGATACAGTGTCCTGGGAGACACCTGTGGTGACTGGGGAGATGTCTGATTTAAACCTACACTAAGGAACTTTTCAACCTTAATAAAACATTTTAATATCTTTTGTGATGATACTTCGACTTACAACTAGTTGAATGACCCCTCTGTCACGGGCTGAGGGCGTCAGTATTGCTTTCACTTGGACTAAGCAGCTGTGAGGAGGGTGGTAGGAATCCTGCACACTAAAAAGCTCCAAATGTGCAAACTGCTTTACGGCATGCGTCACATCTTGATATAACATTGTTTAGCCACCATTAGATTCATTTAGATTCATTACCTCGTCGCTATCCATCCTTCACACAGCCCCTGGAAACAAATGAAGGCGAGTTCAGTCCGACAGCATGCCCACCGGGAGCAGCAATTTACGACGCCACGCGCTAGTCCTCATGGGAACTGTAGTATTCGGTCAGCCAAAACACTACCACTTTTGTCCACTGGCGCCGCCAAAATCAACGAAAACTGAAAGTTCCTTAGTGTTGCTTTAAATGACTGAAGCTGAATGAACTGAGTGCGGCCTTTGAGATATGAGTGAAACCAGCTGAGGGGTGTGTGGATGATACCGATGGAGGAGAGTCTATGGAGGAGGTGGCACTGAAAGTGAGGAGGAAGTGGTCAGTGACATTGAGTTAATCGGCAGTGCAGTTGGAGGGAGCGAGGCCAGAGCAGCAGATTAAGTCCAAAAAATGTTCTTTTTTGTAGGTTGGGAAGTCAGTGAATTGAGCAAAATCAAAGCTCTTCAGACATGATAAAAAGTCTTTGGTGAGGGGGAGATTAAAATTGTCTATATGTATACTGAAGTCACCTAGTAGGATGACGTTAGGGGACAAGGTAGACAGGTGGATGAGGAGGATGGAAAATTCATTTTAAAAAATTACAGTTTGGCTTGGGGGTGTGGTAAACAGTGGCAATTAAAGTCAGAGAGGGACCAGGCAACTTAAAAGCCAGACATTGACATGAGGTGAGTGGAGGCACGGACACGGGGAGAACTTTCCACTTCTCGCGATGAAGTATCGCGATACCACCACCGCGTCCCTTGCCACGGGGACGGCAGACATAATTGAAGCCTGGCGGAGCAGATTCATTACGTTGAGTGTAGTCGTTAGCTTGTTGCCATGTTTCAGTTAAACAGAGAAAGTCCAGTCCACAGTAAGTGAGGATGTCCTGGATGAGATGTCCCTTGCTCGTGAGTGAGCGGATGTTGACCGATGTTGACTGTGGTGTCGTGCCTGACAGCTGAGTTAGCCGACCAACCGATCTTGGCGATGAAAATTGGAACGACGGGCCGACGTCGGGGAGACGTACGTGTGCTGTCAGGGAGAGTGCTCTGGCGGTCATCCGGGATTCATTGAACCGTAGTTACATTAGTAACTTTGTTCTATTTCATCCCTACTGACCGTCAGAGGTGCTTCTTAAAGCACTGGAATGACGTATGCCAACTCAGTAGCGAGGAATCCCAGGAACCCACCTCACTGAGATGCCTCTGCAGGGCCGAGCACCACCCGCAGTGAATGCGGAGGTAAAACGTCCAATCTGGAGAAGGTGCAGGGCGCCAGAACGCCATCTTGTGTGACTCCCACTGCAGCCCCGCCACTGCCTGGGGTTCAAAGGGAGGTTGACACAAGCTATCCAGCACCAGATGTAGATACCAGGCCACCGCCTGTGGGGCTCTAGGGAGGTGAAGCCTCAAAGCCCCCTCGAGGAAGGCCGACACCAGAGTGTGGCCTCCAATCATGCTGCCTGGGACTCGGGGATGGCGGGCCAATGTCACCGCCACATACACCCTCAGGGTGGATGGGGCCACCATCTAAGAGAGACTGCAGGAAGTCCAGGACCGTGGGGAACGGGCAGAGCACCGGGTCCTCCCCCTGGCTATTGCACCACTGTGTAACCAATTCCACCTGTTGGTAGATGGCGCCCTAGCATTCAAGATGTTCCGTCTGACCGGCTCCGAACAGCTACTCAGCAGCAGCTCGGGCCCCTCAAAAGCCAGGTGAATAGACAGACATGGTGAAAGCGGGGGTGCCACACCCGGCCCCTGTGCTGAGACAGCAGATCCCTCCTGCTGGAAAGGCGCCATGACCTGCTGTGAGACAGCCTGAGGAGCAGAGAAAACCATGTCTGCCCCGGCCAATAGGGGGCCACCAGCAGCAGCGTGTGCCCCTCTCGCGGCACCCTAAGGAACGTAGGCCAGAGCAGGGGGATTGGTGGAAATGAGTAGAGCAGGAAATGCAGGCCTCCTGGCCCAGGGAGAACCCGAGTGTGCAGTGGGAGGATACCTTGGAGGCACAGAGGTCGACCCGGCCCTGCCAAAACACTCCTAGATTGTATGTACCACCTCCGGGTGGAGGCACCATTCCCCGGACGGGGAGCCCTGGCAGGAGAGGGAGTCCGCCAGCTGATTGAGAGCCCCCGGTAGGTACGCTGCCCTCAGGCTGGCCAGGCGGGGGGCCGCTCATAGGAGTAGCAGCTGGGAAACCTGTAGCAGTCGGGCAGACCTGGTCCCGCCCTGGTGGTTGATGTAGAAAACGACCGAGGTGTTGTCATACTGCACGACCACATGCCACCTCCTCAGGTACGGCAGAAAGTGCCTGAGGGCCAGATACACTTCCTGCAGCTCTAGCACATTGATGTGGTCTGCGCTGCACTGGGCAAGGAGCCTTGAGGTATCCTCGGCCACCTGCGCCCGCGATGGTGCACAGATCAGCCAGTCGTCCAGGTACGGGAGCACTGCCATACCCTGCGCCTGCAGGGGGGACAGGGCCGCCTTCACAACTGGGATAAATACCCACAGCGAGAGAGAGAGCCCGAAAGGGAGCACACGAAACTGCCAGTGGCGGCCCCTGTAGTGGAATCAAAGGAACCCCCTGTGCTGAGTTGCAATCCGGACTTGGAAGTAAGTGTCCCTCAGATCAACTGACGTGAACCAGTCCCCTGGAGAGACGGCCTGCAATACCTCCTTCAGTGTCAGCATCCGGAACGGCAACACTTTCAAGCAGCGGTTAAGGCCCCTCAGATCCAGTATGGGGTGAAATCTCACAGTTTTCTTGGGTATGAAGAAGTACACAGAATAGAACCCCAGAAACCCTCTGGGGGGCGTGGTCCAGCAATTGCTGCCTGGTCTCATAAGCCCGAGCCGACCTCTCCAGTACCTCCACCACTGCAGAGTCAAACAGTTGCCTGGGCTCCACTGCCAAACTCCGGAGTGCCCTCTGGGACGCCTCCAATAAGCCACTTCTGGTGCCGTGCCTGAACCAGCAGGGACATCATCTGCCCCAGCTCCCTCGAAATGAGGGCAAAGGCCTGCAGAGCTACATTAAAAAAAACCCGACCGCGTAAGTGTCAAACCGGCCTCCTTGCAGGAATGCAGAGAGAACAAGCATGAGGTGAGCCAGGGAATTCCCTATACGCCCAGCCTGTGCCCCAGCATTATAGGTCCTCGTGAGAAGATTGTCTGTTATACGACGCTGAGGTCGGGGGCACCTCACCTCCGACTGGAGGGACTCCTCTGCGGACACGATAAGAGCTGCTATAGCCAGCACAGGTGCGCCTACGCAAATAGCGCAGGCATCACTACGCAATAGCGTGGCGCCTCCCACGCTCGCAGCGCAGCAAAGCTACAGCAACCACTTACCACGTCCCACCTCGTCAGCGGGGCCAAAAACCCAACGAGGCCGACCACACCGGCCACGTATCAATCAGCCCAGGAGCCAGAAGCACAACGGTGGAGGAAGCCCAACATCGCACCCGCGCAGAGGAGAAGCACTCCCCGCGGGGCTAATACCAAGGGGAACGACAACGTCCCGTTTCCTCGTGCACTTCCAAACAGTAACAGCAACTTTACCGTGATTCTGGCAATTGCAAAAGATTTCGCCACGGAGATGCCACAGCAACGACCAAGCGTCGCGTTGGAGATGGAACAGGTCAGCTACAGTCATAGTCTTTGGAGAGCATCTGCAGCTCCGACCAACACAGTCACAAGGCTCCCAGTAACTGAGCTATATAATGCTGGAATAGGCACATCCCGAACCTTCAAGCCTTGAACTGAACACGAGAAGAAAATAAGAGCCAAGCCTGGGTAAAAGACCGGAACTTATAGTGGTTCCTGGGTCACCCAGGGGTCACGAGTGACATTGTTGGTATATATACTTGAACTGCGCATACGCAAAGGGAGCATTCCAGTGTTTTAAGCACCGCCTCTGGCAGTCAGTAGGGATGAAATAGAATAAGTCAGACCATGATTTGGAGTTGTTTGCTTTTGCCATGACGCCATTCACATGCTGTTGTGTCTGTAACAATCATCATCACACTTTAATATATTGGTGTGTGATTTATAGTTTTGTTCACTTTACTCAATCACAATGATTCACAAATGTTCACATTTACTTTACTCATAAATGACTTCATGATTCTGCTCCTCTGAAGTCCAACATACAGTTATGTTCATGAACCATTCAGTCTTCTGGGGCCCAAAAAAAATTTAAAATCTGATTGAGATATGAGAAATGAATTCCTCCTGAAATATCTGCACCACAAAAAAAATAAAAAATAAAAATAAAAAAATAAATAACAATAACAATAACAATAACAATAATAATAATAATAATAATGATGATGATGATGATGATAATGATAATAATAATAATAGTAATAATAATAATAATAATAATAATAATAATAATAATGATAATAATAATAATAATGATAATAATAATAATAATAATAATAATAATAATAATAATAATAATTATTATTATTATTATTATTATTATTATTATTATTATTATTATTATCATAGAATGTGTATTAATTATGCATTGAGATGAACACATTTCTTTCGCATAAAGTGAATGTGGGATCGTCACAGCTGGTTTGATTTTTTTTTAAGGATTTATCAACAAAGGGAAGAAAGCAGAAATCCAATGTGCACATGCAAGTAATTGTAAGAAGTGTTCAGCACTGATATGATAGTACTTATCATAGGTTTTTAATTTTGCAGGTTTCATTACCCAAAATGTTAATTTGACAAAACGGGCAAACTATGTGAGCTTCATCCTTCTCTCTAAGATAATCCCCTTTAATGGATGTCATCAGAGATCCTTGTTTGGCTTTAAAATATACTTTCCAGTGTTGTGCTGAAGTCCTACACTATGCAAGGTGTAGTTTAAGGTCTGGTACTTCAAGACATAATTTGGTGACAAATTAATATTGGCAAAGTTTGGACACTCTGTATCATCTATATTGATGTCTTGGCATGAAGTGTGTATTTGTGTACACATTTTTAATGATATAAATCTCAATTATGACATTGAGTACTGAAAACTTTTGTGTACTTATTGTGAATGACCTGTCAGGTCGCACCTGCAATATCACTGCAGACCACCAGAGGGCCGCAGCTCACACCTTGGGAATTACAGCTGTAAAACTCAACTCAGAAATATAATTTCACAATTTTTTTTACATGTCTATAATTTTGTTTTTGTTTTTATTTTATTTTTTACATGTTTTATTGCTTTGAAGTAGATAATGTATCTTCTATGTGTGTTCATCATAAAAGTTCCCTGTGGTTTATAAACCTGCAGCCTCCATGTGACGACTTCTTTGAATCCTTCACCGCCCTTTACTTAGTTTCTTCTGTGGACTAGGTTGCACTTTTTACTCCTGTTTGCCTGTATATATCTATATTTTTTGTTTTCTGTTGATGTGAAGCAAATTAACCCATCTTACAAAATGTGCCAGGCGAATAACTTGGCCTTATTGTGACACAAAACAAACACTGATAATTTATTACAAATTTATTAAACCAAGAAGTTGTTGAAATTTGTTTTACAATACTGTTCTGATGATAACGCACAAAAGGCATGTTGAGGTGGCTGACTTTCAAAACTGCACAGCTGCTGCTGCTGCTACTACATCTACGAAGAATGTATTGAAATTCAGAATAAAATGACAAAGCTGCACCAACACTTCATCAGAACAATAGTTTTCCAATAAACTTTGGTTAACTAAAATGAAATAAAATGAATGAAAGGTGGGGGGGCCCATCCAGCACTTCAGTCATGGCTCCCGACGCAGCATGCAGGCACCGCGCTGCACTGCACCGCACCGCCCTGCTGACCTTTATCAGCAAACCAAGACCTATGTGGGGTAGTAAAACAACACATAATCAATGCAATAAGCATCAGGCACTGGGTATATACCTACATTTGTCCATCTTCTCTTCCACTGATCCTAGCCAGTTGTGGACGAGGTCAGGGTACACCCTGAGAGGTCCATCACAGGGCAAACACATGGAGACAGACCGACAAGCACACACACACATAAAAACTGAAATAAAATAAGACTTTTGCTTCACTTGGCATTGTGCGCCAACCAGCACAGACAAGATCATACAATGCGATTAAAATCACCACAAAGCAAATTAAACCTCCTTCACAAAAATACTTGTGTTATTGGAAGAGCTATTGAAAAACACTTTAAAGTTCCTCTTCCAAAATCTTGCTTTAGCAACCAAACTACAGCGGATGGTCATTTAGAATCAACTGCAGGTGAACTGGACCTACAGAATGAGGCTGCGCTTCACAGAGCAGCCAGCAGAGGGCGCTCTGACATGCTCAGACCCCTCAGAGGCTGCAGTCTCTATTCACATTTTCAGCTCATAGGGAAATGCTTCAAAGTAGAAAATTAGTACCTGAGTAATGTAGAAGTTCTGCTGAATGTGAACAGGAAATGCAAGACAATGTGTCAACTTTTCCCTCAGACAACATGTTGCCAGTTCAGATTCAGAGCTCAAGGCTGTCTTGTTTCAGGTCCCCCTTACATTAAGTGAAGTGACTGCATCCACACACACTTAAAAAAAGTTAGTTCTTGGTTTGAAATTTCACACTTAGTGACAAGTGAATACAGGTAAGATGTTTGCTGTTCGCATTCCCAATGCACCCTGCATCACAGGAGAAAAAAGTCAGCTCCCAAAAGAAGGACAGTATGAAAATCGAGAAAATAATGTCCTTATTAATTCTGTTCCGGTTTTTGGATAGATGTCTATTCTTGAAATTTAAATGCAATAACTGTTCCATCTGGAGGCGATGAAAGAGAATTACAGTTCACAGTTGTTTTTCAAAATGAAACCATGTCACTGATTGCATTCTCACATGGTTAACACTTTCACCCCATAGCAAGGTTGTTGTGAGTTCCAGACCAGGCCTCTCTGTACACAGATTGTTAGATTAAAAAAATAACCCAATTTTGACCCAACTACTTGTTCGGAAAAGGAAAACCCCCTTTTTGAGTTATTTTAACCCAACAGGTTGGGTTTTTTTTTTTTTTTTTAACATTTTTTGGGTGACGCTCCGTCAGGAGGAGGCGGAGGGGGAAGGGAACCACCGAGAAGCAAAACGGCAATGGGTTAAACACAAACACACAGGTTGGGAATGAGATGATGATGGGAGTAATTCATAAAGGCGACAATGCTCTGATTTCCCAATCTGATCCCAACCTTATCCTAACCCTAACCAAAAACCCATGGGTGGGCTCTTTGACCTCTCTTCCTCCTTCCTCGAATGACTTGTGGACTGGCACATCAAAGAAAAACAGGCAAAATCAACCAAGGGAGTGAAATGACCTTGGAAGCACTGAACTGGGAACGGGACCCCTGCTGGCCAAGATCCGTATCGATTGCAGAGCTGGGACTGCCCCTGGGGGAGTTACCCCACTGGCTCCCTATTTCCCACAGGTTAACGACTGCTTCTTTTACAGATCACACCAGATGACCTTTTTGGCAGAGACGGGAGCCTTTGGCGGATGCCCTAATAATTAATTAAATATATCCTCATTTATGGTTTCAGGGAACACAAGAGAGCTGGGGGAAACTGATCATCAGCTCTCCAGCAGATTATCTGGTGGTTGAGTGGTTAAGATGACAGGTTCTTGTAACCAAGGTTGTGGGTTTGATTCCTGAACAGGGATCTTGACCCATTTCCAACTGAATAAGATGATAACTGATGGCTACCGGCAGGGGGAATTGTAATGCTAATGCTCGTGTTTCCTCCTTAAAATGATGGGCCACAAACATATTGGAAAGAGGACTATAGAACATATTTTATTCACCACAATATTTATTATTTTATCTATTTATTGAAATATCTATTGGGTTTTTAATAAACATCCTTTAACCTCATTAGAGTGCTTCTCATGTCTTAACTATTTTAATTTTGAAACCACCTTTTAGCTTCAAAACCACAGATCTGCACACACCCCCGGGTTTATTGTTGCAATATGGAGAGTTTCTGTTGCCGTGCTTTTCTTTTTTCTTTTTTTTTTTTTTTTGAATACTTACCTCATCCTAACCCTACGCTGTATTGTGGGTTATAAAGCATTGTGGTCATTAATGAGTGTTTCTAACTACTTATAATGTGTTATACTGGGTTCTTCAAGTTGCCAAACTTATTAATAAAAACAAGACAAGACTCTAACCAAAAAATGGGCTGCTCTCTTTAAAACAACCCAAAAATGGTGCATAACCTTGAAAAATCAGAAAAAATTGGTTCAAAATGATGAGCCTACAACCCAGCAAATGGATTACTCTTTATAAAAATAACCCAAAACTCAACACTAGCAATACATAAATTGGTATACCAAAATAACCCCCAAATTTTTGGTGTGTGATTAAATTTTATATATTTTCTGAGTGCAAGAGGGTTTCTTTACATAATTACAAAAAATAGTTTTTGGGATTATTTTATATGTTTGGTGACTACATTTGCTGACGTTCAACAATGTGCATGGCATTTTATATTTCTTTCTTTCTCCTTTCAATGGTCTATTAAGGTACAACATTTCAAATCTGAGTTCAAGCAAAAACTAAGAAAGCGTTTAAGTCATTCTTGTCAATGATGATGCGTTCATGATGCAATGATGTCACACGTCCAAAACTGTTTTTTTTTCTCAAAAGTAAAAACAACAACCTTTCAGACAACCAGCATTTATTTTTGTATTTGATATAAATAAGAACTTTGGAATCTTGTGATTAAATTGGATCAAAATTATTAAAATACTGACAATTATTCAGTGTCGGGTGGTTTTAATAAGGACTGAAGTTGAATGACTGATACAAAACGTAAAAAAAAAATGTAATCAGTGTTGTGTTTTGAGCATCTTCGGCAAGCCAGGTTAGGAATCTTCAATAGATGTTGAAATGAAGTAGTTTGGCTTTGACAAAATCTTATTTCAAACAAATTGTGGCAAACTGAAATTTTGCTGCTCCTCGAAGTTAAAGTAACTAGCAGATATCAGTAGTGTAGTTGTGCTGTGGTCAGTGCACACCCCAGGAATTTCGGTCCTGCTGTATTAATATCTGAATTGTAAATGTGTGAAAGAAACTGATTTTTATATACTTATATTGAAAACAGCTGGACACACACCAAGCACAAGTCCTGCAGGCTATCACCAAGCCTAATTTTTTTTCAATAAATGCAGAGTAATTATGCACACTTCAGTGGGCTTTGCAGGTTCCAAAGCCCAAAATGTCTACTTGCAAAGCAAACACAATGGGTGAGACATGATGCCTGTCAACCTGCTGGAATGATTGGTATGCATTCAGGTGAGATGTTGACCAAAGGAGTTTGGATCTGGAGCAATAAAGATATGAAAAGACAAAAGACAGAAAAGTTCTGCTCCGCTAAGATGTGGTGTACCGTTACAATAACAACATTTAAATATTTTGACATATCATTAACATTTGTGAACAGTTAATGACATGATGAGAGACTGACAATGTACAGGCAGTTCATTGATTTTCACGATCTGACATAAGACATATCCAGTCCTAAATAATTCCATTAAAGGCATAATTGTATGAAAATAGTTGTGTCCGTCTGGAATGGAACATGTGTGGACCACTTCAGTTGACAGTAACCAGTTAAAATGAAAAATGCTTCAAACACAGAGCATTGTTGGCTAAGGAGTATAATAAGAGATTTTATCTTAAGGCCCTCGTTTAACCACAGGATGAATTGGATGAATGGATGATTGAGTAATATGGATTTTTACTGAGACATAAGAGACTTTTCTGCTGGACCAAACTTATCAAGTTAGCTGCCCTATAATATTGGTATTCCAAATAAAGAAGGTCCCTCTGACTTCCTGTCTTTTATGTTATACCGTTGGGACATTAATGAGTTTGGTACCCTGCGTTTCTAAAGTGAAAGCATGCTTACATGGATTAAAAAGATTAACCTGAAAAGAAGTTGCAGTGCAAATTTGTATATGAGCAAAAGCACCAGTGGCTCAGAAACTAAAATCACAGTTGAAAACTTTCCTTTTACTTCTGAACAATTTGTCCTGTACCTCAAAACAACACAACATAGCATATCATATAATATAATATAATATGTAACTTTTTTTTTTTTAGTTGTTAAAAATCATACTTTAAATATGTGAAAAGTGGAAGGGGCTCCTAAGGCTTGATCTTATTTTCAACTGCAGCTGTTTGTACTTGATTGTGATGTTTGAAGCTGCAATTATTTTGAAATATTTGTTTTAATCTTCTTCAAATTTAAAATAGGTGCTTCAATCTGTGGTAAACCAAACAAGCATTATCAAAGACAGCAATGCTGTCAAGATGCACATCTACCTTTCCTGTTGCTTGTTTCTTCCTGTATGATTGATAGTGTGAAATGGGGTTGAAGTGACAAGTCACTGACTCCAAAACCACAAGTCTGAAAAGGTCACGAAGTATAGCTTTTCTCACAAAAGGCAACACTGCAATCACAGTCGGCAGGACCCTTGAAGAGACTTGCATACTTCAGTTTAAGTGGTGTCCTCATTCTGTTCAATAGAGAAAGTGAAAGCTAAATTATTAATGTAGGTTATTTTGTGATTTAACTGTAATGTACTGCACTTTTATTTATATTTTAAAATATGTTGTTTTGCATTTCAAATAATCTTTTAAAGTTTATTAGGGGTATAGAACTTTTATTCCCAGTGTATGTTGGTGCAAAGCGAAAGTTGCCTTAGTAAATTAATCCAAACATTGTGACCCAGAAAAATGCTCTAACAACAACATGCTTATTTGGTCGTCTTCATTTGAGAAAAAATGAGCTGCAGAGAAAATAAACAGTGATTGTTCTGCACTGTCAGGTGTTGTACAGTGCATCCCGTGGAGAGAGTAATGAGCTCTCATGAAGTACATTAAAATAAAACACTAGGTTTAGTGTATTATCACTCGGAAACACTTGCAATGTCATCATGTTATTGGCATCAACATGGAAAACAACAAAATAAAAACAACACTGAACTGAACTCTTTTTAATTTGTCTTACCACATCTGCAACATTTTCAACACAGTGTCTTCAGTCCTTGGTTGTAACCACAGTTCCATTGAGAATGGTATAACAGTGTTGTGATAATGTGATCGTCTCATTTCAACATTTACTGTGTCTGCCTTTCACATGGCAGTTAAACGGCATCCCATCTGATATCCTGGAAGATAGATGAGCTCAACCTGCAGCTGCTTCTTGGAACGTGGTGAATTCAAACGCTCGCGGGACTGCTTTGGTTGTTGATCTGGACGCATCGGCTGGTAAATCACCAGAATGCTGCCGAAAAAAGCATGTCCAGTTACAGTTGTGTAAATGATGCCTGCATTGAAATCGTGTTGTTTGTACGTCATTGCCTGAAATAAACTATTAACTAACTAACTAACTAACTAAATTCAGTCGTGCCTGTGTGACATCGCAGCCTAATTCATATTCATCTTGAAAGACTCTTTCAGAAGGTTTCACAAATTACAGCATGTCAGAAAAGACACTTCTGAAGCATGTTTAATGATTCTTGAAATTCAGTTCCAAATCTGAAAAGGGCCCACAGCAGAGTTTTTCATTTCTTTTGGGAAAGGTTAGGTTATTCCAGGCTTAATATGTCATGTGGACTACTTGAAGGAATCTGGTTTGCCTCACTTTAGAATTTATGTTAAAAGTATTTTCCATTTGGACGTCTATTTATTGCTACTCTGATGAAGATTTTAGACACACTGAAGGTCGCTGGAAAAAAAGAAGTTAGAAGTCATAATGATAAATAGATGCCAGACAGATTCTAATGATATCAACACAGTTTTAGAGATCCACAACATGATGTGTTGTACATGTAACTGTAAGAATAGTGATGACAGTGTTTATAAATACACGATAGAATTATTCCAAAAATCTGACAGGTCTTGTTGATTTGGCCACACAGCCATCAGAAAAGTGACTACAGATGCATCATGGGACATAATTATATATCTTTCATACAAGCTAAGTCAGTAGAAGGGATGACAGAGGTTATGTACAGAATGCGGTCATGCCGCAGCTTGTTGTCTGAGTTGTAGCTGTTTTCAAATATACAGCACATCTACTGTATCACACCTCTGCTTCGGGCCTGTTGTGTTCTTTGTCATATAAAGTCTAACACACTAATCAAATGAATCACATTAAACTTAATCCAAATGCACCAAAACCAGAACAAGTGCATCATAGTGCATGTAAAATTATGGAAATATGCAGGAATATTTAAAACGTTTAGCAAAAAAAAAAAAAAAAAAAAAAACTGAAACAAAAAAAAAACCTAACTGTATATTTTTCAACTGCAATGAAAAAGCGTCAGTTTCACAATTCATTTTAGTTTAAATCATTGACTACAGTCTTTTTCATTGTCAGTGAAGTCTCATGACGTTACTTCAGAGCTGCTCTCGCGATAGGTTGTCGTAACGTGATTGGGAAGTGTGTTTGTGTCACGTGGTATTGTTTGGCTAGTGTTTTGGTCTGAGGCGTGGAGGCTGTGTCCAAATGGCAAGAAATGAAGAGAAACAACAGGGTCGACTGAACAGACTGTGGCTTCAGAAGGAGAGAGAAGGTAAAAAACAAAACCCCGGTTAGACCCAGTTTAACCGGACGATCCGGGATGATTCGTCTCATGAAGGAACAGGCGGCGGACAGCTAGCTGCTAACTTTAGCCGCTGTGTCAAGCAGAGTTGAACCTCCTCTGGAAGTTCAGTTTGTTTTTCAATATGTGCCTTGAGCCAAGTATACGGTAGGTAAATATGGAGGGAAAACCCAACCCTTCCACGTGATTAATGTTATTTGACAGTAGATAAAAACTTCAATTTAGCTGGGTCGAAACTCCAACAAATACAGACTCAGGTGGCAGCTCCCTGCTTGCACTGGTTGAAATTAGTACAAAAAGCACACATACACACAAAAAAACGGGTTCACAGCCATCAGTTTGTCCACGCACTGCTGATTTGAAGAAGGCAGGAATCACAGCCAAGTGTCTCGGGGGAAAGTTACAGTCGCTAGAAACTAGACTACCACACACAGACACACTGAGGAGAACATGCAGACTCCACACAGGAGAACCGGTCAGTATTTCAGCCTAGAACCTTCTTGTTGTGGGGCGAGGGTGCTAACCACTGCTCCACTGTGTAACCCATTTACACTCAAGTGTCATCCCAGTAATATATTGGGAAGATTGTTATGTGTAATATTACGCTTTATTTTTCTATAGAGGGACGCCTCAAAGATGTTCATGAAAAAAGACCCAGGCTGGTAAGGACAAAATGAATATTCCTATTGGTTTGTTAATATATCTGTTTTACTCGCTGCTTTCTCTGATGACGTTTCTTTCACAGTCATCTCTCAATTCGGCATCTTCTGTGAAGAAGTGGATCCCCAGCATCAAAAAGGATATTGAGTATTATCTACAGGTAAGCTCTTTGTGTGTCCTATGTCAGGTACTGTCACTGCCCACACAGCATTAGGTTGACCTTGCTGGTACAAAGTACCGAAGCAGCCCTCGCTCCACCCCCACCCCCACTAGTCAGATCCCTTCTTTGTGGTGCAGCTTCAACAAGGTGCTTATAATAATAATAATATCATGTACCGGTATGATTTTGATTTGTATGTAGGAGATGAGATCACTTACTTGCTACAGTTTTATAAGTGCTGCATTAACTCAGTGGATCTTCCATTTAACCGCATTTCAAAACATCTCTTTTGGACTGAGGTCTGGAGGCTGTGGAGGCCATTTCAGACATCCTGTGATTGTAGGCCACACAGTGCACAATTCTTCTGTTAGTAGGAGTTAAAAGATGAGAACAGTGTTGTAATATGAAGTGCATCCTTGGGTAACAATACTCAGAAAGGCAAATCTTCTCCTTTTCTGACCACAGATGGTCCTTTCTAAAGTGTGTCCATACCATAAATACATTCTGGTCTTTTGCTTAGTCTGCTAATGACCAAATTTGTGCTAATTCTGATCAAATTTTCTGTGTGTGTGTGTGTGTGTGTGTGTGTGTCTTCTGCAGCAGTCCCAGCTCTCCCATTACCCTGAGAGGAAGATAGCGGAGTTCCATCTACAGATTGAGACTTTGGAAAAAGAATACAAAAGCTTTGTTTCCAAACTACGAGTCCTTGATCCCTCATGTAAACATAAACCATGGACCCCTCGAGCATATTGCAAAAGAAGAGCAGACCCACAAGATTCTCTGAAGGATGGTAAGTGTTTAAGTATAACTAACCTCCTGCCCACAGGAAAAACATCTCATTTGCCTTTGGAAACCAAAATTTAAAAATTTTTTAAATATTTGTCCACCAGGATCTACAAGCACAAAATGTCAAAATAAGCAAAAAAACAAAAACAAATAATAACTAGAATTTGGCATTCAGAGAGCGCAGACTTCCGCCACAGCTCAAATCAGTCACCAACAACCATAAGAACACCATATATAATCACACAACATTGTGATCGGAGCGGAGCGCCGCTGCGTGCAGTGCCGCTGTCTGTCACCCTGTCATCCTCTCTCCCTGTGTGTGTGTGTGTGTGTGTGTGTGTGTGTGTGTGTGTGTGTTTATCTGAAAAGGAAAACCGAAAAGCAACATAATTTATGTTATTTTACTTGATTTTAATTTGAAAATTGACCGGATTCTCTCGTATTTTCCGTTCTCGACTTCTTGTCTGGTGCGATCTGCTCTGTCCAGCTTTACAAGTGGCGGTCCACGGCGCACGCAGCTCGCGGAGAAAATAGAGCGGAGCAGAGCGGCCGTGGTCCACAGCTCGAGCTGCTATGCATGCGGCGGTCCCCCGCGTCTCCTGTATGAACCGTCAGATAGGTTAACAGGGGCACTAATATGAAAGTCAGTGCGCAGCGCTTCCACTTCCGTGTCGGAAGCGGCGGGTCCTGTGTGAACCAGGCGTTTGTCCCCCCCTTGTCGGCGGGCCTGCCCAACCATGTGAAAGACTATCTCTCATTGATAAAGAATCCTTTAAAGGGGCTGTTTCATGCAAAATTCACTTTTTGTATGTTTTAACCTTGTTATATAGTTATGTACTCACCTAAAACACCCCCAAAGCGTTTTTTTTCCTTTGTGCCTGCGTGTTTAAGCTTTCCCAGTGTTTGTGCTGCTCAGAGAGGCAGCCCCTCCCGCACCCGTGAAAACGCTCTGTTTTCCCACATTCACGTCACACTGTGAAGATGGCTCCCCTGAGCCCCCCTCCCGCAGGCCCTCGGCAATCAGCGTTGCTGCTTTTTGTAACTCCGATTTCGAGGATAAACTTTGACCATCGTCTGAAAGCAACAGTCAAGCAAGAGCAAGAGTCTGAAGGGTCTGCGCTTGGTGAGTTTCTCACAGGAAAAGACGTTTTCACGTGTTGAGAAGCTAGAGCTAAAGAGCTAAAGCTAGCCAGCGTATTTGTTTTGAGGCGCTGATTGGTTGAAGTACGCTGTCAGTCAAAGTCCACAGGGGGAGAGGCGGGATTTTCAGTGAAACGGAGCGTTTTCTCTTCCGGGTTTCAGAATTAGCCCCAGAAAATCTTTTATTTCACACAAAATTACTTTTCCTTAGCGCCAAAAATAAACTATTACCATGTTAATGCCATTTCTAGGGTTTGAACTAGCTATAAAAGCATGATACAGCCCCTTTAAAAAAATCCTGGATCCAGACAGTGATCCGGATCATCACCAAAATTGAATGGATTCTAAGTTAGCCCAAGACCCACCTTTCCACAAAGTTTCATTGCAATCCGTCCATTACTTTTTCCGTGATCTTGCTAACAAACCAACCAACAAACCGACATGATTACATAACCTCCTGGCGGAGGTAATAAAAGAAAAATACAAAAAATGCAAAAACACAAATATATAAAAGTATAATATACAAGAAGCACTATTGACACACCATGGATTCACAAAATGCTGCCGGTGTGGACAAGTGAGGATATGCTTCCACTTGGAAAAGTGCAGTCTGTGTGAATGCGCAGTGCTGCAATACCCACAGCCATGTGTCTGTGGTCCCTGTTTGTGAGGTTCTGACTAGAGTTCAGAGTTCACAGCTTGAGGGAAGACGCTCTTCCTGAGTCTCTCTGTTTTCACCTTGACAAGGCGTCGGCAGGATTGCAGCCAGTTGAACAGGCTGTTGTGAGGATGTTGAGGATCATATGTGGTCCTGCTGGCCCTCGCCACGCCCCTCCTGTTATCCTGGAAGGTGGGGGCTGTTGTTCCCATGGTTCCCTCTGCAGGCCTCGTCGGTCATGAGCACTGCTGTTTCTGAACCACTGGGCGATGTTTCCAGTCAGTAGACTCTCCACCACTGACTTCAAAATTGTTAATAGTATGTGTATATGGATATTTTTGACAAATCTTTAAACAACATGGTCTCTTCAAGCCAATGCTGCACAAATTAGTTAATTTATATGAAATATTTTTCTTTTTAATTAACAACAGACATTTAGTGAAAGGCTTGAGACTTTTACTGCATGTTTAATAACCTGCCTTTGAACGACGGCTCAGTTTGTTATGAATATTTACTGCAATATCATTCGAGTTCAAATTGTGACATCGATTTGTTCTGACTTACTGTAAGAGTAAAACCATTTCAGACCATTGCTAAGATAGATTTAGAAATGCCAAGTGGAGTAGCAGCAGTGTGACCTTTTCATTGCTGTTACTTGTTTGAAGAAATGTCCCTTGAAAATAACAGTAGCTGAAATTTGTTTTTAACACTTCTGTGTTTGTGTTTACTTTCATCCAACAGAGAAAATCCCTCGGTGTACGGAGTCAGGTGACGGCAGCAGCAGCCAGCAGAGTGGAAGTGAGAGTGACTTTACCAGCAGTCGATTCAGAAGTTTGCAGTCCTCTCTCGCCGAGGGACCTCCCACCTTCTCACACACTCAGAGTGAAGCGCCTCTCAGTTCTGAAACCTCACCGCGAGTCTGTGCAGACCAGGACCAGCCCCTTTCATTTGACCAGACCCGGCTTGCTGTGGCTGCTGCTGCGTTTAGAGGTCCGTCAGTTCAAACCATTTCCTCTCAAACACAGAAACTCGCCAGGCTTTTGCAGTCTGGGCTACCAAATCTTAGTAATTCTCAGTCCAGACAGACATTACAGGAAAGAGACGCAAAGAACAGTGAGGTCTCAGCACAGCGTCCTGCTGCTGGCCACAATACGTCACACAACAGTAAAGACACAGAAAGGATATCTGGGAAACTTTCCAGTAATGGAATAGCAGAGGAGCGGACCGGTCACGTCCTGGGATTAGACTGTTACTCTTCTTCAGATGAGGACTGTGACACATGATTGTGAACAATTATGCATATTTTCTGTTCATTTTGTATTGCAGTTACTCACTAATAAATATTATTCAATAGTGTTGTAGTAGTTTTAGTTGTCATTTGACAGCAAGTATGTGCTGATTTGAAACCACCATTCAGGCTTTCTGTCTTGTGTTTGCATGTTCTCTCTTTCCGTTTTTGATTTTTGTTGTAATTCAATTCAGCTTTATTTATGAAGTGCCAATTACAACATAGTAATTTCTTGACACTTTTACAGAGCAAACCCAAGAGAGCCACATGAGCAAGCATAAACGACTGTGGAAAGGTAAAACTCCCTTTTAACAGGCAGAAACCTTTGCAGAACCAGGCTCAGAGGTGGCAGCTTTCTGCTATTCTGGTTGGGGGTGAGGGGACAGAAAGAGAAGACGATAGGACAGACAATTTCTTGTATCTACATACATTTCATGTGTAAACAGAGAGTGCATATGGTACAAGAGAAACAATAGTCAATGACATGTAGCGGTAACACTTTACTTGAAGCACCCGGTATAACACATAAGTAGTTATAAACACTCATAAATGATCACAATGCTTTATAACCCACTATACAGCATAGGGTCAGGGTTAGGTCCTGGCATTGTGATCATTTATGAGTGTTTTTAGCTACACGTGCTATAATGGCATTATAATGCGTTATAAATGTATTTAGAATTTGTTATACCAGGTGCTTCAGGTAAAGTGTTACCCATGTAGTAATGAAACATCACATTGAAATGAGAGAAAGGAGCAGAACTTGGAGCCAGTTCCACATGGTAGGAGCCAGGCTTGCAACCACTGGGTTATCTCAATCAATCAACGGATCAACTGCTTTGATTGACGCCCAATTATAAACTGATTGCACCTATTGAGTCAAGGTTTCTCATTAGATCAATGGATCAGCCACGACTGATGTTCTGTGTGCGATCCCTCAGTCACGGCTCTGGTCCACGTAAGAGACAGCCTCTTCGTCCAGGGTTTTGGTGTTCTGACTTTGTCGTTTAGTGGAATGAACCATCAATCCCAAAGGGAGGGAGGGAGAGAGAGAGAGAGAGAGAGAGAGAGCGGCTTACAGCAACAACACGAAAAATGGTCCAGGAAAGCCTGAACCAGCGCTAACTGTAAGCTTTATTAAAGAGAAGGCTCTTAAGCCTCCCTCACATAGACTGGGAGCTGGTTCCACATAACAGGAGCCTGATAGCTGAAAGCTCTGCCTCCTGTTCTAATTTTAAAGAACCTAGGAACCTCCAGCAGACCAGGACTCTGAGAACGAAGCGTTCTCCTAGGACAGTATAGGGACTAATAGCTGTTTAAGTTGTTTAAGATATGATGGGGCCTGGTTGTTCAGTTCGGGGCTTTATAGGTTAAGAGGAGGATTTTAAATTCTATTCTAGATTTATCAGGAAGCCAGTGAAGAGAAGCTAACATTGGGGTGATGTGATCGCTCCTGTTGGTTCTTGTGAGGACTCTTGCTGCAGCATTTTGAACCAGTTGGAAGACTTTTTAGGCAGTTGTTGGGACCCCCTGTCAACAGGGAATTACAGTAATCTACTCTGGAGGTAAAAAAATGCATGGATTAATTTCTCAGCATCGCTTTGAGTCCACATGTTCCTAATTTTTGAAATATTACACAGGTGAAAGAAGGAGGTCCTGTAGATCTGTTTAATGTGGGAGTTAAAGGACAAGTCTTGATCAACTATTGGCTCATTTCTATTAATGGGTGTTGTGAAGTGCCAGTTACCTTTTGTAAATAAATAACTGCAAATTAAATATCACTCCCAGGTTCCTTACAATATTACTGGGAGTTAAAGAAACACCATCTAGGGTCATTATTTGTTCAGATAAATTTTCTCTCAGGTGTTTTGGGCTGAATGAAAAAAAAACTTCTGTTTTATCTGAGTGTAGGAGAAAATTGACTCATTCGGGTTTTTGTCTTTAAAACTAGCTTCTAGCTTGACAAGTTAATCAGTGCCATCTGGCTTCATAGATAGATAGATTTGTGTATCACCTGCATAACAGTGGAGTTAATGGAGTGTTTCCTGATGATGTTCCCTACAGAAAGCTTGCATAATGTGAAGAGTATAGGTCCTAAAACAGAAACCTGTGGAACTCCATATTTAAAGGATAAGTTCGGTGTAAACACTTTTCACATTGTTTATAGAACGAAGTGGAACAATATATTCACCCAGAAGGGTTTTCTGATCCGATAAGTGGTTTGGGAGAAATTTAGATCCAAAGTCGAGCTGCAGACATCCATATACTGTTAGCCAATGGGGCATGTATGGTGCCGGCTCCCAAAACGACTTTAATCGTCCAAAAACTCATTAGTTTCACCAATATTTCCTCATGGTCCGCTCACGCTACTCCTCCACGACAGCCCGGAGTCGCAAAATACACGCTGTTGTGGTTTTACAGATCTCTGAAGTGAATGTGGTGATTAGGATGCAAACTGAAGTACATTCACCAAGAGACACAGTAGGTGGCGCTGTGCACCTAAGTTGTTGGTCGCCACCCGCTCCAAAGAAGAAGAAGAAGAAGATCTCTGAACTTCAAACATCTTCACCTTCACTTCAGAGATCTTGATCCGAGCTGAAGAATCATCATTAACATTAACAAAGTGGAACCTGTCTGCTATATGATTGAAACCAGTTTAATGGTGAACCTTTAATCCCAATAATATATTCTAGTCTCTGTAGAAGGATGTCATGATCATCAGTATCAAATGCAGCACTGAGATCTAACAGGACCAGAACAGAGACCAGTCCTCTATCTGAGGCTGTGAGAAGATCATTAGTGATTTTTACCAGAGCTGTCTCTGTGCTGTGATGAGCTCTGAAACCTGATTGAAAAGACTCAAATAGGTCAGTACTATATAAATGATCAGAAAGCTGACTCGCAACAACTTTCTCTAGGATTTTAGAAATAAAGGGAAGGTTGGATATTGGTCTGTAACTTGTTAGAACACCTGGATCAAGGGTGGGCTTTTTGAGGAGAGGTTTTATTATAGCAACCTTAAAGGCCTGTGGAACATAACCTGTTACTAAAGATAAGTTCATCTGGTCTACTGTTGATGTACTGATCAGGGGGAAAATGTCTTTAAACAGTCTCGTTAGGATTGGATCTAATGTACAAGTTGTAGGTTTAGATGAGGCCAAAATTGAGGATAAGATTATCCAGCTACTCACGCAGAACAAGGTCGTTAAGTTAATCAGTAATTCTGAGTATCACACAGGGATGAGTGTGACTGAGTTCCTTTGAGCTCTGTCAAGACTATCAATCCTGTTCAGTACCATAGCCTTCAAGCAGTGTTGGTATCAGCTCAATAAAACCTGTGTTATGCTGTGTAGTATTTGAGCTTTACATTCCATATATCTGTTTATTGGGAACATGAGATACAAGTAATTGTTTCATTTCTGAACAATCACATCTTAAAGAGTTTTTCTTAGTGGTGTGCGATTCTCTTTTGATTGATTACTAAAATAGAAAAGATAGATTTTGCAGTGTAATGAAAATTTTATTTCCAAGAAACCACGAGTTGTGCAATTTGTTTCACATTGAGAAATTCATTTTAATCTTTAGGCAGCTTGCTATTTGTCATCATGACCACAAATGCCTCCATTATGCACCAGAGGAGACATCGTGTGTGAAACTGTCAGTGTTTGAGATTCCTGCTGACTCAGTGATTCGTTTTATTCTCATCGTCTTGGTATGAAATAGTAACTGGAGCAGCAGACCCCAATGCACCCTCCCCAAACCCACTCAGCTGCTGCCGCTGCATAGGCTGTCACCACGACACTTCTGGGAAACTGACACAGTAGCCTGTCAGCTGCAGGCGCTATGTGCAGGTTATGGTTAAGGTTGACGTAGTTACCCTTTTATTCAGAAGCTGATTTTTGCTCTGCAGACGAGGTTTCCCTTCATGTCTGCATGAGTCTGGTCACATGAAACTTAACTTTCTCTACAGTGGGCAGGGCCAAAGCCTGACAGCTTTCTCTGGATTTTTCTAAAGTCACATACATTTGCTTATCTTTACAGTTGTACTGAGCCACTATAAGGCTGTCGACCAGAGTCTCATCACAGTAGCTGCTACAACGCCTCGATCTGCAACGGTGGTTGACGCCTATGACGAAAAAGATGCTAAAACCACAAATAAACGACCCAAGGGGACTTGGTAAAAATTACAATCTGCCTATCTTGATTAACCAGCAGTTAAGGGCAGATGTCTCATGGAAAATGTTCCACCTCACTGAAGTAGCTGTGTACTTTCATTGCATTCTAGAAAACCAACCTGAATGCGTTCAGAAAGACCACAGTGGCATGAGCTATTCTGTGAGTGGAGTGAAAAGCGGCATGTGCAGTTTCAGCTTTCCTGTAAACCTGTCTCTGAGGTCTTGGTTGGGGTTAATTTTCGCTTCTGTAAAGCATCAAAGTCCCCTACTATCAGCTCTTCTCAAGTACCCAGTGCAGAGGTATATGTGCTTTTCATGTGGCAGCAGCATCATCCCACCAAGACTACTCTGTCAGCTACTGAAACTGCCATCTCACTGTTTACAAACTGTGCCCCATTGAGATTTAAATTTATTTACAGAATTTTACAATTAGACAAATTTAAAGTGATTTTCATTTACTCAGATTTACTGTCATGACGTTTTATGTAGTTTTTAAAAGGTGCAGCGACTTAAAGGCAAAACAGTCACAAAGAAATCAGAAATGTGAAATAAGATGCTTCGAATGCAATAAACCTGTTACACTGTTAACCAACAGCACGTGATTACATAGGAAGTTGTGCAATCTTCCTTTGATGGAATTTGTGAGGTTTTTTTTTCTGAAGATGACTGAAAGGTGGTTACTGAGGTGAGGGTCAGCTGGAAGCTCAAGTTTCCTTTCCGTTCAGGCTCATCTGCATCTCTTTGCAAGCTGCACAAAACAAATTAATGTTTTTAACAGAGAAAAGTTAAGATATGCTGGAAAGTTGCATGAAGTTCTCAGGTGAGAATAAAGACCAACAGAGAAGGTGAGCTGTTGTATGAGTTGGTGGTTAATAAAGGTTGAAGGTGCTTGTGAGGCACATTTCAGAGCACATGTGGGAGGGGATTGTGGGTGGTGAGTGTCTTCAGAGCTCAAGTTGGGTTCTTTTAAGTCAGAGGTGCTGAGACAAGGACACTCCTCCTGTCTGCAGGAGAGGTTGATGCACAGAGCCTGTCTCACACTTGTCCTTGCATCATGAGTTGTGATCAGAGCTGCTCGTTCCCGCAGGTGTTCCTGGTGGACGGACGTCCACAGCACCCTCCCCAGCCTCCAGGTCATATGCCTTTCTGGTCCTTCCCACCTGCACAGGAGAGGGTGAGGCACCGCGGGAAGAGCCGGAGCTCCATGGGAGTCAGTGCTGGACTGACCGTAGTGGTCCTGCTGCTGTTCCTGCTGGTGTTTGCTGCCCTGGGGTTTGAGGCCTACCAGATCTTCAACATACAGAAAGAAGTGAGAGATATGAAAAAGGTAAGGGGTCACTTGACAATGCACAACTGTACAGAAGATGAATGCAGCTATGCCTGAAAATGAGTGGATCTTAAGATGCTAATGTAGAATTTTGAAAATATACCAGCACTCTGTCACAAATAAGAAATTCAAACTGTTATGAAGTAAAGATTAAGTCTTTTTTTAATTATTGTTTTGTGGTGTGGAGTAAGGAGGGTGTTTCGGCTTCCTGAGACCTTAATAGGAGTAAACCTGTAGAACTGAAAGATTTGGTGACTGAGGTGTGAAGTGGGAGTTTGGAAATATGCAACACTTCACTGGACTGGAAAGTTTAATAATTAATTCAGCCTTCAGTGAGGTATCATATGAACAGTCCATGCAAATCTGCTCTGCTTTGATGCTCTGACATTTAAAAGTGCAAAGCTAGGGTTGAAGTGTTCCATCTGTGGTCGCTGGTCAGTGGGACAGGATTTCCTCAGTGATGCTTGTTCTCTGAGAGCTCGCTCAGAAGCAGTGACTGTGGTGCAACATTAACCGTGTGTAATGAGGCGTTTCTTTTTTGTTTCTCTAAAGATTAAACCTGTGACAGATGTAATTGCAACTGAGAAGCATGTTGGTAAGTCTCCATTGTCAAAACACTTCTGAATAAATCAAGTTTTCCAGACTGATGTTTCTGTAAAAGAAAAAAGTTATCTAAACTAAGATTTATTTCAGGTCTTTTGGAACCAGGAAAAAATGAAGAGAACAAGAACAGTCGATCTGCAGCACACGTGATAGGTAAAAAGAAAAAAAAAAGAAGAAAATGAACATTTACTCTGAAATTTTCTCCGTTCAACAGGTTGTAAAATATTGTTTCTGATTGCAGGACGGATTGAGAAAGACAAATTTCTTCAGACTTTGCGATGGGAGTCAAGGTCAGGCCAGGCATTCACCTCTGGACTAGTGACCTACTGGGTTGAAGACGGCGCTCTGCAGGTCAACGAGACCGGGCTCTATCACGTCTACTCACGGGTGGAGCTTCTCCTGAGAGACTGCTCCCCGAAATCTTCATTTGATCACTTAGTTTATGTGAGGAGAAAAGGAAACACCCCACCTATCGTTCTGATGAAGGCGCACAGAGCCGGTTTCTGCTCTCATCAAACACCACGCCTGTCCTGGACTGCAGAGAGTTACCTGGGCTCCGTGCATCAGCTGAGGAAGTACGACAGGGTTTTTGTGAACGTCTCACACCCTGCTGATCTGAGTCACTCACATGATGGCAACTTCTTTGGTCTGTACATGATCTGATGGCTCTGAACACTGGACTTGTGTTTCTCAGCAGGTTGAGAACCGATCTCAACGTCTCAGGCCCAGAAATTACTCTTCACTTTACCAAGTGACTGGATGTGTTTCTATTTAAAAAATCATATTAACTTATCTGCACAACCTAGTATGGTGCGCTTTGTGCTGTTGAACTCTGGGAAATTGGGACGTTGCATATTTAAATTGGAAGCATAAGAAACAAGCACAGAAAGTACAAAAATAGATAAATGAAGTATTTTATACATTTGCATGAAGACATGTTGGACCTTTTGCTGGTGTTAGAAGAGTCAGTCAACACTAAGGTGCTAAGTTAGTTGTAGCATTTAAAGGTATTTATTATGGGTGTGAATCTGACGTTTGTGATGTCTAAATGGTTGTTTGTAAACAAAGTATTTCTTATTATCTTTTCCAAGAAAATAAATAATTTAAATACATTTTCAACTTACTTCTCAAGACTTTAATTTTCAAACGTGGAACTCTGTCTTGTGGATTAGTCAAATCTTGTGAGGAACACCTACATTAGGTTTGGTTGTGACTACGGGACAGTATTTGCATGAAGATGCCACCTCACATTTGCTCCTGATTATGAGTTTAATTTCCATATATTCCACTGATGCACACCATATGTCTCAAGCAATGATCAGCAAGAACCTGCCACTTCAGCCTCGCAACTGGAGTACAGACACATTTTCAGCTGAATTCTTGGTATTGCAGATTTAGAAACCGCAGCACAAATTAAATGAACTTGCATTTTGCAGTACTTCTATTTTTTTCCAGTTTAACACCCTCAGTGTACATTTCAGTACACCACAAAATGCACGCTGCGATCATTGCACGGTAAGAAGCCGTGCATGCTGGGCACAGATGGGGGCGACAAAGCCGTGCTACGTTTGACGTGTGTTTCCTTCCTGTGTGATTACCATGAGGGTCTTGCATGTCTGCAGATTATGATAAAACAGTTTGTGCAACTCTGAATTCTCCTCACAGCTTTGTTTAAGAAGCACTGGGATGCTCTGTTGAAAGAATAGTAATTTTAAGATATGAATTAGCATAAGGCAACGAAATTAAAAATATAGATTTTTTTTTATGTATCAACATAGCATTTTGATCGTTTCTCACAGTGTTCTCCTGTGCTATCTTATTGCTGGTATTTCAGCAATGCATCAGGGAAAAAAAAAATAACTGTCTGACGAAAGCAAAAGCTTCATTTTTTTCCTCAGTAGCATCGTTTATAATTTCCTGTGGTTTCGTCCAGGACGATGGTTCACACGATGATTGAAACTTTTTTTCTGAAACCACTGCTCTGGGGGCGTCCAAGGTTTTACTGAGCAGCATACTGAAGATATGTCAATTAACCACCATCTTGTTCACATTCCCTTCATACTCTACTTTTCGTCATGTTGTGATTTTCCTTTAGCCACATCAACCCTTTATTTTAAAACATCTGCTTCTCAAAGTGATCAAACCTTCTTCGCAAGCAGCAGGGACACAACTTATTTGATAAATGCATTTGGAAATCCAGGTAGTGCAGAGTCGCTCAGCTCTCGAGTCGGCACACATGGCAAACGAGTTCAGCTGTGTCAAACAGAAGCAATCATGATCTTCAGGTCTTCAGTTGAAAAGAGAGACAAGTCTACTGTATGAAAAAGACTTCAAGTCAAAGATCAATAAAGACCAAGCTGATGGGAAGAACATTTTGGATCATAAAACAAGTGTAACCTTTGGAGAGAAATCACTTTTACCACACGTCACGGTTTGCTTTCACATAATAATTAACCCAGTTAAAGCTGATTGATGTTAAAATCCCTGTCTGATCAGACTGGCCCTTCACAGTTTGTTCAGAAGAGTGTGTGCGACCCAATATATGATCAGATTCATTTATCAGCAGATCATTTTCACTGTTGGAGCTTTATGGATCTGACCTGGCGTTCAGTTACAGTATATGGGTTCATCTCCTCCATGTAAATCTGTGTGTGTGTTCGTGTGCACTGGTCACAATAGGCTTAAGTCACAGTGCAAAGCATTGTGGGATTGATTCACTAACTGCAGCAGATGACAGTCGTGGATATAAACCAGCACATCAATCTGATCAGTTTATTCAGTATCCATGTGAATAGAACAGTCAGACCCTTGTCATTAGCCCTAAGTTCATTAGACCAAAGTGGAAAAACATAATCAAGTCAAACTGCTTCTATTTGCAAGAAAAAGTTTATGCCTTGTTTGTGTCTTAATAAAACCTGGCAACAACAAACAAGTGACCCTTGAAAAGATATGTGATGGGGTGAAAGGTGACCCATTCTCTCAACTGAGCTAACCCTTTATTGCTGCCTCACACTGCTGCCGATACCAACGCCGCCGCTCATGTTGCAACTTCAGCGGCTGCCGGTTGAAGGAGGAAGGAGAGAGAACATTTCCTCTTGTCTTTATTGGTTTCTATTAGGTGTGCTTCTGATCTTGGATGTTTGACTAAACCTTGATGTGGTGATGACACTTTCCCAGCCATGAATGATTTTTTTTCTAAAACTACATTTTAAGGGCAAGTCGGTATCAATATTGTATTTCATACAAAAGTGCTAATTATGTGTGACAATAAAAGCGTGGATTCAGAACAACACATGAAAAACTTAGAAATCATAAACAAGAGAACCAAACTTAACAAATCAATGTAATGGTGCCAGTGCAGACCAAAGGTTAGTGTTCCACCACAGCGAAGTGAGTGGAACAACAGGTAATACAAACTCAAAGCCCCTCCTTCATAGGTCGAGAGGCTGGTCGCTGAAACTATGTCAAATCTGGAAAGTAACAAAGAATAACGATGCAGAAACTGACACAACCATTGGTGTTAGCGAGGAAGCAGTGTGTCATGGTTCATGTTTCATCCTGTCTGTGTTTGTGGTGTTTCTCACATTGTCTCTTGTTTCAGACTCTGCAGCGCCCCCTCCCCACATCTGATTGCTTTTCCCTTATGTCCTTCACCTGTGCCTGAAGGAGTCATTGCTGGTGTCAACTGGTGCCCTGGGCTTAGAAGGGTTTTTCTGTCTGTGTTGTCTTTTTCAGATCATCTTGTCGTCGAGATGCGTCTTCAATGTTTGAGTCTTGTGACTCTGATCCTGCCTCCCTTCCTTCTGTTGCGGCAGCTTTGGATTTTGTGCTTGAGTTTGTGGCAGACTCCTCCCTTTGTTATTGTTGTGGACATTCTGGATTTTTGTTTGTTTTTTGGACAATAAATATGACTTTTACACACATCATCTTTGGCAGTGACTGGCTCAATGGGTCCGCCACCCTGCACCTTCCTCCCTCACATATGACACAACGACCCAACCACATACTGGACTCAGCCAGCACTCAGTGTTCCTGCACAGCCGCTGCCTTCACTGACCCTTGCTTCAGGATGCATGAGTCCATCAAAGGTATGATAATAAAGCTAAATTCATACCAAAGTCTGCTTTATCTAGTAAGCCATATGCACATGACATTCACAGGGTTGAAAATGTGTGACTCTCAAATCCATGGCGCAACAAAAACAGTGCAATTCAGACAGTGGAAAAAATGCATAACTAATTGACGCTGATCTCCTGATGATCAACCCTCTTCTCTAACCTCTGCAAAACCGACTTCTACAATTATACACATGCAATGCAGAATTTTTCCACCAGGGGTCAGTAATTGACAGACTTCAAAGCTACACCATCAATCTTCAGGGAAATGTTTGTTTTAAAAAGTAAGATTTTTTTCATTAATTTTTATTTACTCTTTTTATGTGTTGATGAAATCTGAAATTATTATAAGAAACAATATAGTGAAACTGTGTTTATATGTACAACATTTATAAAAGCTCATTTATTTACACACCAGTCAATTAAAATACTACTCCACATCATCAAATTATTGCTATTGTTATTGTTGTTCATATTGTTGGTAGTAGTGTTTTGATGAATTCACATTATTGAAGATTGGGTGGCAGGTTGTTTTAATATCATGTGTACTGTCTTAGCAGTTGCTGTTTAAAACAATTTTCAGACTGATTTCAAACATTATACAAAAATGGATTTTATGTAAAAAAAAAAAAAAAAAGAATATCCTGTAACCTGAAAGTGAGTTTAGGATCAAGGTGAATGAAGCCTGAGAGATTAAAACCTACCAAATTGATTCAGATTGATTGTGAATGGTTTCTGGTGCCAAGGATCATATTATGTCATTTTGAGAATATTTGAACATAGAATTTGTTGAACATTGATAAATGTGTGCAAAACTGACATAATTTAATCAGGACACCAGTTTATTTCTCAAAGTTGAAAAGGTCACTGTGACATGTTGTACCATGTATTTTTAAGGTTGTAAAACTCCTTAATGCACCTTTAAGTAATCCCTTATGAATTAATTGAAAATAACGAGATACAATGATCAATGACTTTTCTGCTGGGTAAATCCCCATAATACAAAGCAAAACTATAATAAGTCATGTTTTCAGTTATCGATTTTACAGTTAATCAGGTCTTCAGGATTCACTTGGTTTGATGGGAGTTGGCAGCAGGTGGCATGGTAGAGAAGTCCTCTTTGTTGTGTTTGATCTTTGGCACTTCACTGGTGCCTGTTTCCTTTCTGGGCTCTTGATGTCTTCTGTGTGCATGCGGGATGCTCAAAATTCTAATTCACTCTCTACCCCAACAAACTCCTTGTATGGTTAACTACTTGGCGGAAGAATCTGATTCTGACTACGATTAATGTCTCACTACAAAGCCCACATCCTGCCTTCAGCTGCCTCACTAGTCCTGTTTACATAGGTTCAAAAATCCTCTTTATAATTGGATTGCGAGGTCAAACGGATTGTAAATGTTTCTTATAAACACCGAAGTGCATCTGATTCACTAGGCTTGGATGAAATTCCGGATCAGAATGTAAGAGGTATATCTACCCCGATTATTTGGTTGATGCCTAATATAAATAGCTGAAGACAGCGGATTGTGCTATACGAGTGGGCAACTCATGTGCGCAGAAAACAGCAAGCAGAAATTAGGAAAGTCAAATTCAAACGAGCAGAAGAACTGGACGTGATTGTGAAAAACTTTTTAATAAAAACCCTGACAGAGGAAACAGGTGCTGAGAGGCGAGATGGCCTTAAAGGGCAACTTCGGTTTTTTTGACATCTGAACCTTATTTATAGGTGTGTGCATGCTCATATACTCACTCAGACAAACATCGTGCAGCTCCGAGTCCTTCAGAAGTTATTTAGATCCAACCGATGTAGCTGCACTTAGCGGGGGCCACGGCAATGGAGCTTCAGCGCGGGACATAATCTCTGCAAAGTCGCTCATTTCGGCTGTATTTCTTCATCCATCGGCGCTGGGTTGACTTTCGGTCGGAAGGGGCGCCTCCGGCGGTGTCCCGCGGCCTGGCTCGGAGCGCGCATCCGCAGGGCGGCGGAGATCTGGATTCTCCCACTGAGGAGAGAGCTCCGGCCGCGGCGTGTCCCGCGGCCGGCCCGGAGCGCGCATCCGCCGGGGAGCGGAGATACGCTTCCTCCCGGCGAGGAAAGACATCCAGCGGCCGCGCGCGAGCCGCGCGCGAGCCGTGCGTCTTCGCCGGTGTCCGGAGCCTCCGTGGAGCAGCTGAGGGCCATTTTCCAACTCGGCCCCTGGAAGTCAGACGCCGGGGCACCGTGACAGCCGAGGTCGACTCAAAGTGCCTTTCTGCTGGGGAGAGGAGCTCCGCAACGTTCTCATCCGAGCTAATTGTGGCTAAGTTAGCGAAAACTGTCAGCTGACTCACCTGAAGACGGTAGACGTGCTGACTTTATGATAACAACTGGCGATGGATGAAGAAATACAACCGAAATGAGCGACTTTGCAGAGATTATGTCCCGCGCTGAAGCTCCATTGCCGTGGCCCCCGCTAAGTGCGGCTACATCGGTTGGATCTAAATAACTTCTGAAGGACTCGGAGCTGCACGATGTTTGTCTGAGTGACTATATGAGCATGCACACACCTAGAAATAAGGTCCAGATGTCAAAAAACCGAAGTTGCCCTTTAAATCGTGCAACAGCAAGTTTGTCATAGAGCTAGACAGACTATCAGTGGTCCGCCCACGGTGGGCTGCATATCACGGAAGATGTTTCGATGACTGAGAAGATATCAAGCAGATAAGAACACACTGTTGGGCGCTGAAGACTACTGACTACATAGAAAAAGATGAGAACCTGGAGAGTTTGAGAGAGACCTTTGCTGCATGTCACAGGTAATTCAGTTCAGCTGGACCCCATCTGAATGTGGGTCACTTTATTCAGTGTCCATGTATACAGGTCCTTTAATGTGATTGATTTCAACTAGATTAAAAAAAAATGGCCATGTAAACAGAGCAACTGTATGTCCTCATGCCTCCCATCCTACATGTGGCCAGTGTCTATGAGCTCCATTTCTGATTCTACTGGACCACTTTCTATCACTTAGCTGGAACCCCACAACCCCTGAACAGGATTAAGAGATGGTGTAATATTGAATCTATGAAATACTAACAAGGATTATGTTACATGCCAACATTTTAAACAATCACGTCAACAAACACTAGAGAAAAAGTGATTGTTTCCACTGCATGTTGGGTACTCATGTGCATGTTCCACTGGGCAGGGCTGCTGCTGTTGGACCTGTAGAAACCAATAGACCCCAGCAGAGGGAGCTGTGCCACTCCTCTCCACCCTAAACTTCACTGACACCACTATACGGGTTCCACTCCGCTGCTGGTTTCTCAGTAACTATCATCAATCCAATCCAGTGCAATTCACCTTTATTTATATGGCACATTTACACAATGAAAACCGTCTCCACAGTGCTGTACACTAAAAGAAAGAGCAGTAAATAAAAACAATGCAATAATAAAACAAAAATTCTAACAAGTAAACCTAGTAAAATAAATAAAAGACATAATAAAACATAGTAAAATCAATAAAAGACACACAGGACCACAAAACTCATTGAAGGTTAAAAGCCAGAGAATGAAAATGGGTCTTTAGACGGGATTTAAAACACTCCACTGTGTTGGCCGTACAAATGCTTACAGGGAGGGCATTCCAAAGTCTGGGGCTGACCACAGAGAAAAACCTCACCGACAGGCAGGACCTGAACCACTCCAAGGCGGCCCCCCCACACCCACACAGTTCCTCAAGTGGTCTAAAGGAATTTTGTGTTTGACCGTGTCTAAAGCAGCTGTCAGGTCTCAAAAACACTAAAATGGTGGTACTACCTGAATTAATCATAAAAAGAGATCATTAAAAACTTTCAAAAGTGCAGACTCAGTGCTGTAAAATTCCCTGTACCCAGACTGAAAGGGGTCTAAAGTGCCATGATCATCTAGAAAAGGGGTCATTTGGAGATGGGCCGGTAATTTGCAAGTGTCGGATCAAGACCAGGCTTTTTAATCAAGGGCCTAACAACCGCTTCATTTTATTTACTTATTTTTTTTTTACAAAAGAAGGGCACATCACCAGAAACCATCCTCACATTACATTGTCTTATTGGTGCCTTGACCCCCAATGAGTGAATGACTTAATATCAATAAACTACTTTCAGAATTAGTCAGATGTTTTCGTCATTCTCAGAAGCCTGGAAATACAACTTCATCCTATGTAAAAAGTGTTATTATCCCATACAATTACCTATTGCAAGCTGTAATATTTGTACAATGGAGAACAACTAGTAAACATAAAATGTAGCTCAAGGGCTCTAATTTCTAATTTCTTTTCAGTAAATCAACTAACATCATTAACTATCTCAGTCTAAGAAATGCAATTTAAAGAGCACTAACAATTTACGAAAGAATTATGGTCCCTCCAAGGTCTAGAAAAAACATGTGATCAAACATTTATACTCAAAATACACAATCTGTCATTCGGTTGTGTCATGCATCACAACAACTGTTTTATGCTTTTTGCAAATCAGATTTAAGAAACTTGATTTATCTGTTTACGAAATCCACCAATTTGAAAGGTTCATACTGTTCTTTTAGAGCAGTGCTTCCCAACATTTATTTTGAGGGAACCAAATATTTACCATTATAAACCTAGAACCGCAACCTTTTTAACCAAAAGAGCCATTATGAGATTCCCACCAAATCAAATGTACGTGGAACTGCAAAACATGTTCAACCTTTAAACTGAAGCTGACACAGCTTCAAAAGTTCCATAATGGTTTTCAAACACGTCCTAACACTGTATCCTATGTTTCATTTGTGAAGTTTCAACACAGTTTAGGATGGTAGACGTTCCAATACATTTTCAGCTCTTTTTTTTTTTTTACCTGATTTTAGCAGTTTCAACCTTTTTTCTAATGTTTTTCAGACAATTTTGCAAAAAATCCTCCAACTCAAAGACCAGAGTGGTCGTGGGGTGCGTTTGAAAATCAAGCGCCCCCTAATGACCATGTAATGTCACGGACATCACGCACTGACAGGGGTTTTTTTTTTTTTTTTTTTTTTTTCTTTTGAGCAGAGCGAGTTTCAATTACAGTTTTTCACAATTGCTAAGACACATTTCTTGAAACCTCCATCCATTTTCTCAAAACCTTAAACACAAATCCAAAAATCCACACTACATTCACAAAAACCTCAGACATTTCTGTCAAAATCGAATTATCGCCTCAAAACCAGTTCTCTTGTGATCAAAACCACACTATGCGTTCAGATCTCACACACAGCAAGTAAAAACATGTTCACCTCAGATCATTCATTAGACACTACATGAAATCACTGAGGACACAGCAGCAGTCCACACTTTTAAACCTGCTGGGTTATTTTCCCAACACATTTCCTGGGTAGTCCTAGATTTTGTGCAGATTGGGTCACTTTTGCCCCAAATTAGATGAATTGTGTTGACCCAGCAGAGTGAATTGATGATTTGAACAAAATCACCATTTTGAACACTCCTGCAACTCCTTCTCCTTCTCGCATCTGGAGACTTCTGGCAACAAACGCAACAGAAAACTGGAGTCCTGTGTTCTCACAGAGGATTATTGAAATGGCTAAGAAGGAAAAGACATATGACATCCCTCTCCTAATACTCATGTGTGGCTGTGCCTCAGTTGGTAGAGTGGTTGTCCAGCAGTTGTGACGTTGCTAGTTCAAATCTTTACATGTCAATGAACTGCACTGAACCCCAGCTGGCTTCCAGTGGGGGGTTTGACAGCCTTGCATGGCAGAGGGCACATGTTTCTGAATTCTAAGGGTTTACATTTTTACAGTAAAGTAACCTTCCCAGACCTGCTGATAAATCTTGACCCAGCATCAGGGTCAAAGCTTCAACCCAAACAGCTGGGTAGAAATAACCCAGCATTGGCTCGGTCCCTTTTGGACCCAGCACTGGGTTAACAATTCCACCCAATGTGGGTTATTTTTACAGTAACCCAGCAGTTTTCAGAGTGTGTAGTGCACAGAAATTTTTTATTTTACACATTGGAAATGCGTTTAGAAAAAAAAGCATCTAAGTCAAAGTGATATCTAAATTCACTGTCATAACAAAAAATAAATACGAACCAACCAAAACAAAAGCAGACTCCTGCATGGTCACGGTCCTGGAGATTCAGTCTCCAGCATCTTGTCTTTGTGCACACTTGGTCTGATCTCATCATTAGAAATATGTGTGTTCAGTTTTGAGCTGTTGTGTGTAAAAGATGACAGTTGTGTTGGAGTTGTGTTCACATTTTGCTGCCAGTGAGTACAATTTTGCAAAAATGTTGTGAAATGTGTTTAGTGACTGAGAATGTGTCTCAGGTTTTGCAAAAAAGAGCAGATGGGTTTTGCAAATTGAGCATAGGACCAGAACAGTGTTTAAGTTTTTGCCAAAAGAGTGTTTGATTCAAAAAATGAGTTTAGGCCACTGAGAGTTTGGTTCAGGCAATGGGGTTTAGTGTTTTAGCAATTGTGAAAAACTGTAATAGTTACATTTAACCACAAACACAATCCATCCTATAGATTATTATTTTGTTTTTGTTTTTTTGGTAATATTGTAACTTCTGATCTGTTTCAGAAACTATTTCAAAGGTTTTGCTCTGTTTTGAAAATCGAACTGAAGTCATCCAATGCAGAGAATTGTTTTTGTTATACAAAATAAATAAATAAATAAATAAATAAATAAAATTGTTTTGTCATTTTTGCATTTTTGCCCTTTTACCCATGTGGGGATTTCTATTTTTCCCATTTTACTTATTAAAGTACTTACTTAAGTACTTAAAGTATTTACTTTTTAAAGTACTCTATTTTTGTCCAAGAGACATTGTAATTTTGTAATTTTAAAAATGATCCGGGGTTGTAAATAAAATAAAAATCCGATACAAATTTATTTCTGAATAATTCAGTGAAAGCTTTAGGGAACCACTAGAAGAGCCACAGATTTGCAGATTCCTGAGCCCTTCAGAGGTGGTGTTGAGAAGGACATTTGTGTCAATTAAGACAACCTCTCCTTCAAATTCTCCTACTCCTCCTTCTTTGAGTATTTTTTCTTCTTTCCTCCTCCTCCTCCTCTTCATTCTTCTCCTCCTCCTTCTTTTAGTCCTCCTCCTTCTCGCTTCTTCCTCCTCAGTTTTTTCTCCTTCTCTTCCTCCTTCTCCTTCTTTTAGCATTTATTCTTTTCTCCTCCTCCTCCTCCTCATTTTTCTTCTCCTCCTCCTCTTCATTCCTCTCCTCATTTCTTTTCTCCTAATCCTGTTTCTTCTCATCCTCATTCTTTTTCTTGTCCTCCTCCTCTTTCTCTCATCCTTCTTTTTCTTCTTCTCCTCCTCTTCCTCCATCTTTTAGTCCTCCTCCTTTTTGTTCTTCTCCTCCTGTTCTTTCTCCTCCTGTTCCATCTTCTTCTCATTGTCCTTCTCCTTCCCCTTGTCTCAATGGAGCATAGAAGGGTGGAAATTAAAAAAGAAAAACAGTAGTTTGCAACATGAAAGTTTGAAGTTTTGCCACTAGAGGCCGCTAAACAATAGTCTTACAGTTTTTCACAATTGCTAAAACACATTTCTTGAAACCTCCATCCATTTTCTCAAAACCTTAAACACAAATCCAAAAATCCACACTACATTCACAAAAACCTCAGACATTTCTGTCAAAATCGAATTATCGCCTCAAAACCAGTTCTCTTGTGATCAAAACCACACTATGCGTTCAGATCTCACACACAGCAAGTAAAAACATGTTCACCTCAGATCATTCATTAGACACTACATGAAATCACTGAGGACACAGCAGCAGTCCACACTTTTAAACCTGCTGGGTTATTTTCCCAACATATTTCCTGGGTAGTCCTAGATTTTGTGCAGATTGGGTCACTTTTGCCCCAAATTAGATGAATTGTGTTGACCCAGCAGAGTGAATTGATGATTTGAACAAAATCACCATTTTGAACCCTCCTGCAACTCCTTCTCTTTCTTGCATCTGGAGACTTCTGGCAACAAACGCAACAGAAAACTGGAGTCCTGTGTTTTCACAGAAGATTATTGCAATGGCTAAGAAGGAAAAGACATATGACATCCCTCTCCTAATACTCATGTGTGGCTGTGGCTCAGTTGGTGGAGTGGTTGTCTAGATGTTGTGAGGTTGTCAGTTCAAATCTTTTCCTCTACATGTCAATGAACTGCACTGAACCCCAGCTGGCTTCCAGTGGAGGGTTTGACAGCCTTGCATGGCAGAGGGCACGTGTTTCTGAATTCTGAGGGTTTACATTTTTACTGTAAAGTAACCTTCCCAGACCCGCTGATAAATCTTGACCCAGCATCAGGGTCAACTCTTCAACCCAAATGGCTGGGTAGAAATAACCCAGCATTGGCTCGGTCCCTTTTGGGCCCAGCGCTGGGTCAGCAATTCCACTCAATGTGGGTTATTTTTACAGTAACCCAGCAGTTTTCAGAGTGTGTAGTGCACAGAAATTTTTTATTTTACGTATTTGAAATGCATTTAGAAAAAAAAACCCATCTAAGTTAAAGTGATATCTAAATTGACCGTCATAACAAAAAATAAATACAAAACACACAAAAAAAAAGCACACTACTGCATGGTCACGGTCCTGGAGATTCAGTCTCCAGCATCTTGTCTTTGTGCACACTTGGTCTGATCACATCATTAGAAATATGTGTGTTCAGTTTTGAGTTGTTGTGTGTAAAAGATGACAGCTGTGTTGGAGCTGTGTTCACATTTTGCTGCCAGTGAGTACAATTTTGCAAAAATGTTGTGAAATGTGTTTAGTGACTGAGAATGTGTCTGAGGTTTTGCAAAAAAGAGCAGATCGGTTTTGAAAATTGAGCATAGGACCTGAACAGTGTTTAAGTTTTTGCCAAAAGAGTGTTTGATTCGAAAAATGAGTTTTGGCCACTGAGAGTTTGGTTCAGGCAATGGGGTTTAGTGTTTTAGCAATTGTGAAAAACTGTAAACAATTCAGTTACATTTCAGCCTGACAAACTCTATAAATAAACACCACTCTGAAAGCTTTCTGTATAGATCCCCTTAAGAATGTTGATAACGTGATAGAATTGTCTCTCCTTATTTAACCAATTGTTTTCTTTTCATCTATGACATGGTAGTAGGCGGCACTCCCCATATTAGCTGGGGTCTTGCTCAAACAGTCATGTGTTAACCTGCCAGTAGTGGGGTTGGAACCTACTACTAAAGCTCACTCCTCTCAATGTCACTATGTGAGAAAGAGAAATTACAACAGTGAATCTAATATTTAAACTGCAAGATGTTGAGTCAAAGCAAGTGTGGGCTGAGGCTACAACAAATACGCAATTATTCACTTTACTTTTGAATCAGTACAAATTTCAAATATCTAATGGAAGGGTTATAATCATTTGGAGCTACTTTGCACAACAAACACTGACATCAACATTTTAACAACATGGGTAAACAGCAACAACAGGGACCTTTTTTCCAAGGTTGAAGATGCTTCTGTCTGTGATGGCTAGCTGGTTTTAAATAACAGGCCTTCTCCAGTGCAGCGATCGCACTGTGAAATTACACCTGTCAGAGGTTTAGCCGCAGGTTAATCAAAGTAGGCTCTTGCCTGTGGCCCCGAGCTGAAAGGGGGACCCCAGAGTAGCTGGCGTTTTGTCAGTGACTCTGATAACAATGTAACCTGAAATTCCCTCAACCGACAATGAAAGGCTGGGAATCTCCCTCACTGAGCCCGTCCCATGGCTGCTGGCTGTGTGCTGCCACTGCTGTAACATAAAGTGAAAAATGTACTTTAAAAGACAAGCATAGAAAAGATAGACAGTAAATAATACCATCTTCATGGGAGGCTTTCTAGGCAAAAATTCATAGTTGGTCAGAGTATTGTGAGTTTGGAGGAATTCACAATACTGTGCCAAATTTGCATTGAAAACATGCCTACCCAGGGACACGAGCCTCTCCTGACCACACCTTTGCCAGAGAGTCCTTGGCAGCGAATGGTAACCGATCTATGTGAGTTCCAGAAGGATTATCTCATTCTATTATTTCTGAGCCACTGAGAAAGCTCAGCTGTTATTGACTTCGTGCCATCAGTCATTAACAGGCTGAAAAGCTTGTTTGTCAGGTGGGGAATCCTGCTGAAACTGGTTAAAATAACACACCATTCCTGAAACACAGAGCCCTGAAACTAGTCTTCACAGTTTCAGGGCTTCAGCCAGGAGTATGGGTTTGTGCACACTACCTGTAGCCAACATTATCCCCAGGCCGGAGGGGACTGAGGACCATGCAGCAAAACACCCTGAAACATCCAGACTCGCGTCTCACTCTTAGGTGCTACAGAGCGCCCCCTAGTGCTGAAACCTGAGTAAACCCAGCTCTACTCACGGCTGGAAGACACGTTTGATCCACTCTTCCTATGCTGGGAGAGAAACTACTCGCCGCTCCTTTAGACAGATACCAGTTCCATCAGAGAAACATCGTTTAGCAAGTCACTTTATAAGTTCTTTAACAATCGCTGTCATTCTGCACTTCCAGTTCTACACCCCGAACAGGACATCAGGGTCAGACTGGATGGAGAGAGAGGGTGGAGAACATCGAGAGCCATCAGCAAATGCAATGAGCCCCTATCCAATAATGGAGACGGGCAGCGGAACGGTGCTGCCACACAATAGAAGGTTGTCCCACAGCCAGCAGCTGCAATCATCTGGATCTCCTGTGCAGCAAGCAGCTCAGCAGCCCTCTAGCTGTGGTCAGTCCAGTGCAGGCCAAACTCATCAGCTGATAAGTGAATACCACAGCCTTCAAACCCACATGAATTTGTGCAGGCAACATCCAGGGGATGAGTACTCAGAGTCCATGTCACACATTGTTAATAATTTGAAATATATAAACTACTGAAGGAGAGAGAACAATGCTCAGTAAAGGCTGTTTACAACACTACTCATTCTCAGACCCCTCAAAAAAAAAAGAAATTCTCCAAACAAAAGTCCATTAGTCTACAAAGCAGGACATAGGACCAATAGCTCACACTGGAAGGAATTTAATTGGAAAATGAAAATAAGATACTGTGATGACTTGTATTGGAGGAACGGTGATAAAATTTACATATTATGGGATATTGTCCAAAGCTAAAAACATTCTGGGAGCGAATTCAATAAATTCTAGGGTTTGATATACCACTTGATCCACAACATTGTATAATTTGGTCTACTGATATAAATTAATCACACAAAAATTTTATTACATCAAGTTTAGTACACATCTTGCTATTAGTGGCTAAGAAACTGAGCACTGTTTCCTGGCTTAACCCACTACCTACTCCCCTCCTCCAAAGGAGAGAAAGATTAAAGAAAGTCTACTTAATGAAAAAAATAACAGCAAAACTTCATTTAAGAATGGGAGTGTTCAGGGCTTCTTTATTTCAAACTGACATGATGAAAGTTGGGGAATTATTTTTGTATTTTTTATTTTAAAGGAATACCCCAAAAATTTTGGACCCACGCCCTATCCCTATCCTTTACAAAGTGAGATAAGCTCATAAATACCTTTTTTGTGTCTGTGCGTCCAGCAGGCTGACTCCCAGCTGTTAGCATCGTAGTTAGCTTAGCTCAGCTGCTGGAGGTGAAGAGGAGACAGAGCCGGACTGACGAAAGTGGACAAAATACTCCTTCCAGTGGTCCAGGGGATGGCGTATTAGCACGTGAAGTAAATCTGATTGGCTATAAAACATTTTAAAAGACGTGTTTTCTTTTCAATCCGTTAAAATAACGTTTTGATACACACAGATCTGCACAAGCATAGTGCTCCGCGGAAGGATATACCGGCACACAGTGGCTGAGTCTATGGCTTCTACTGCTGTGCAGGTCTCCGTGTATCAAAATGTTATTTTAACAGATTGAAAAGAAAACACATCTTTTAAAATGTTTTATAACCATTCGGATTTACTTCACGTGCTAATACGCCGTCCCCTGGTCCACTGGAAGGAGTATTTTGTCCACTTTCGTCAGTCCAGCTCTGTCTCCTCTTCACCTCCAGCAGTTGAGCTAAGCTAACTATGATGCTAACAGCTGGGAGCCAGCCGCTGGACGCACAGACACAAAAAAGGTATTTATGAGCATATCTCACTTTGTAAATGATAGGGACAGGGTGTGGGTCCAAAATCTTCTGAGTATTCCTTTAATCTACTCAAAAAGAAATATTGCGGTGTGTAGGGTGTATTTGACAGCCTCTCTTTATAATTTACAATAGATAACTGTAACAGCGACAAACTGATGTCCTACTGTAATGCGTCCTGTACTTGTGAGGGTGGTTGATGCCGCGGCCTGGTTTCTTTATATTATGCTGATTTGTTGCATGTTAAACTTTTGCTGTTGTTGTAGTTTTAATTTTTAACAATTTTATTCAAAAATTTGACATGCCTTTGCTTGGAATGTTCAAACATGTTGTATAGATAAGCCGTGTAAAGAAAATTTTGTATAGAATTTTGAGTTTGGAACAAAAAGATGAGAAAAAAAGGCCCATTAGTCAGTTGTACCTTGACATTAAAGGACCCTTGCTACCCAGTGAGTCATATGGAAAAAAGCTGGTAGAAAAGTCACAGCTGTAATCAAAACTTTTACATGATATTTGATCATTCCAGTGGCAGGAAAAAAACATTATCAGTTGTCTTTAACCACTGGTGAGTGGGAGTCCACTTCAGTTAGAGATGACATCAAATGATATGTAAACTTACCAGAACCCTGATATATGAAACTCTGAACCAATGAAAAGTGTCATTCAGGATGTTTTTACATATATGTAATTCCTCAAAATTGATTTATTTTACAGTGAGTAGATAAAAAAAAACACATACAATTTGTGTATGCTTTACTCATCATTTAATGTATGTAAAGAGCATTGCTGGCACAGGTCACCTGAGGTCACTTCCAGGTGAAGCTGCTGTAGGTTTAGGCTTCGCTGAGACCTTTTATAATGCATCAAGCTTTCCTCCTTTATTTCCAATACATTTACATGTCGGGATGCCATGCCTTGTGTGTCTCTCTCTTTCTGGAGTCCAGCACTCTGTCCGCTGTGTCCTGTGTCCATGTGACTATAGAACTGGACCTTCCTCATCTGTACCTCACGTTTCACTGCAGTGAAACAATTATCTTGCTGTGTCAATTTGCAATGGACTCTAAAAATAAACTATTGAATCCGGTGAAGAGCATTTGTTCCACTCATCTCATGTTGGAGGAGGAAGAGGAAGACCACATTAAATCTCAAATGTTTCCTTTCTTCTGACAGAAACACTAAAGATAATAAAATTGTAAGTAACATCAGCATTAACCTGTAATCAGCAATAGGCTACACATTAAACATTAAATCTGTGAGCTTTATGTGAAACTGCCTGTTACTGGTAATCCAGTCTGATCGATGAATCGATGCAGGAGTTACTTTTAAAGAAGCAAAGTTATTGCTTGTATAAATATGGAAAATGTGTAATTACTCTAATGGAGTACTCCTCTCCAACAGCTCGTACAACACTGACATTATTTAAATACTCTACATATTTTATCCCCGCTCGCCTGGTCACACACATCATGCATGGGGAAAGAACACAATCCAGAAAAATTCTGCTTTTTGAATGCAGTCAGCAGAAACACTGCCTCTCAATAAATGAACAAAAACATTGCAAATGTGACATTCTTCTTACGAAAACTAAGAACAGGCCAAAGAGAACAATTTTCAGTAAGTAAGTGATTAGAAGTCATTTTTGTGGATTTGAACTCATGGTGGCAGCCTTCACATGGATGAGGGCAGGGTGCGCCATGGACAGCTCACCATTCTGTCTCAGGGCCAACTTTAGAGACACACAACCATGCATATTCGCACCGTGGGGCAATTCAGGGTGGGCAATTAACCTGACTGCATATTTTTGGATTGTGTGAGGAAGCCAGAGTACCCACAGAGAACACACGCGCGCGCGCACACACACACACACACACACACACACACACACACACACACACACACACACACAGTGAGAACATGCAAACTCCACACAGAAAGGCCAGAACCCAGGACCTTCTTGCTGTAAGGCTAGAGCACTAATCACTGTGCCACCGTGCAGCCCGGATTTGACTTAATCAGAACTATAAAAATGTGTGTGCTGCCAGATCATTCAGTTTGCCAAACACTCCAGCAACTCCCAGTGTTTTTGTTTCTGATTTCCTGTTTGGACGTAGAGTCTTTAGGCTGGACTCCTCGAGCCGTGAGTAAAGTTCTTTTGAACTTTAACCGAGGTTCAGCCTGCTTTTGGGTCAGTTATGTTTGTGACACTAATGTGTTGCTTCTTCAGAATGTCTTGTCTTGCTAAGTTTTGATGGTCTTTTCTGCTCTTGCTGTGTTTAAGTTGTCTTGGTGTGTTTGTCTTGTCTTGCCTTGTTTCAGTAGTACGGTCTTGTCTTATTGCATCTACTCTTGTCATGTTATCTTGTGCCTTTTCTGTTTTCTTCACAAAGTAATTTCATAACTCATTTTATTCATTATGAGTCATCATGTAGTCTATTTGCTGGTGTTTGTAATGTCAAAGTCCTGTTAAAAACATTGATTTTACCTGTTGTTATCTGTCATGTCCTTTTTTCAACAATATGAATATGAATCAGTGACTGAAGCCCCTGAGTCCCTGAAGCTGTGGAGTATCCCTGCATCAAGTCATGTATTGTGAAGTTACCTTTAATGACTTTGATAGGGTGATTTGACTTTTCACAGCTTTCTGTGGTCACATCAAGAGGGGCTTTTTTTTCACCACAACCAGAAAACAGGATCTTCGATCACCTCTAATCTCTCCCATTAGGCCTGTGTGTTCACTGCAAATTAGTTTTAGCCAGATGTTCTGTCTTATACACTTCCTTTTTATAAGTAAATGTGCAATTTATTAATCGATACAAGCAAGTGAAAATGCTATGATCAACAAATGGGACATTTCAGTTTGGATTCTAATCCTCGAGTAGATTAATGTTCTCACAAGTTAAAGCACTTCTAACAAATCATTGGGATTATGTTCCCCCTGTGGTCCCGCCTACAGGCAGCCTGATCACTCATATCTTGAATTGATGGACTCAACTGAAACTGAGAGCCCAACTTTCTCCCAAATAAAAGCTACACATCATCTGCTAGTCTCAGGGACTGTACCTTTTTGTTGACAGTGTGTACACAGTAGCTTTCAGGGGCCCCACCACTTTTTATTATTTTAGTCAGCATATGTGTTACTGGAATTGAAAAATATGCCTTAAATTGCCATAAATTGCTCACAAATGCTTAGACAGCATTAAGTTTAATGCATGGCTGAGAGATTCATAGATACTGGCAGAGAGTGCACAAGGGGCCTTCCCCAAACCATCATAGCTGTGTGAGCCTGCTTGGAGGAGGTGAGTCTGAGCACAGCAGTTGTACACAGGAGCCCACTCATGATGCAAGATAAAGTGTGGAGGTGAGATAAACAAGACCCCCGTCACTGAACCTGGGGGAATCCCCAGCCCACATGGTGGGAAGCGTATCTATTTCTTTTCATCTCTCTCCTTCTTTTTTCTTTGCCGGCTCTGCACCCGCATCTGTAATTTTTAGTTTTGCCTGTCATTTCCTCATCTCTAGCTTGAGTCTGCCACATGAACTTTTTTTTTTTTTTCTTTCGGACTGAGAGGAGTGAGATGTTTTTCTAGGTCTCGGTCTCCTTCCCTTCTTCAGTGTCCCTCTGACATGGTCCTCTCTGATGTAATAAAAAGGGCTCATAATGACTCAGCCAGCAGCAGAAACCTGTTCCACAGAGCCATCACCATTGCAGTTTGGGGAACACTGTACCAAAACCTGTGGGTGTATTGTCCAAGAAATGTGCCCATCTCCTCCCTGTGTGAATGAAATGGAAAGTGTGAATTTACCAGAAATGTAGGTTGCTGATCATCGGATTAAATTAACAATAATTTCCAAAACTGAGCAGGTTTTTTTCTTTAATTTTTTTTCTTTTCTGCTCATTGTCAGTGAAAATCAATGTGATTGCAAAAATTGAAGGACATCATCTTTTTTTGAATAACATAAACACATTTTCTGCTAAGCTTGCAGGACAATTAGCAGTTCTTTCTCTTTCAAGGGGAAATGTTTTTTCTTTGCATTCACGCGATTACATTGTAGGAAATATATTTTTTTGTCTTTTACTGAATGGGATGTCACACAATTTTGTTGTTTAAGCACAATGACAATAAAGATTTTTTTCTATTCACTTCTTCATGTTTAAAGAACTTCATTGCACTTTTTTGTCTTTTTGCAATTAACCTTCCAGTTTATCTTAATTGGGAAATTGCAGAATACAACAAACCAAACATCGCAAAAATTAAAGTTAGATGGCACATTTCACGCTTCTTCAAAATCTTATCTTCGGAATCAAGTCCAATACTGCCACAACCCACATATAAACACACCACGACACGTCAGATTGAAATTTTCAAGAAAGGTGTGAAACTTTCAATCTACTTGCCGCCTATGTGCCACAGAGCAGCAGACACACAAACACACATGTATTTTTTTTTTCAGCACAAAGTTGATCTTTCAGTGTTTCTGAAAGATGATTGTTAAAGTTAACTAAATAACCAACTCCACAGTGATTACTTGAATAGTTTTATGGAAAAAATAAATAGTCAAAGAACCAGGAAGAAAACCATTAAAATGAAAAGTAATGAGAAAATCTTGTTTCAGCCCAGGAATCAAGCCGTCACTTCACCTATGTTTGGTCCTGAAAGTTTCAGGGAGAAATGTTCAGACTGGCACGCTTTGTTTACCGTCAGCCCTGGGCTGATAGTCACTGTTACCATCAAATGATTCATCCATGAAAGAAAATCCTGTATCAAACTCTACGACTCTTCTGTGTGGTCTGTCTCCTGTCAAGCTTGTCATGTTGACATTAGATGTGATAAACCCATTTTCTCACAGCAACGCTGCAGGGAAATGACTTTTCAATGCCAGATCAATATGTTCAGGGACACTAAAAACCAGATGTGCTGTTGTCAGTTGTGTCTTTTAATCAGTTCATTTTGTATTTGTTGTTCCAGTAAATCTTAAGACTACACAAATATTTGTGCTGCTTTTCACTGCAAAGCTTTAATGCTAGCTATACTGAACTATGGCCAGGAGATGCAAACTGAGTTTTTGCATCAGTTTGCAGACTGGTTCACAATTTGTGGACTCATTTTTACTTTGGAGACAGATATTGTGTGCTCGTGCATCTGAGAAACATTAGCCTAAGCATAGTTAATTGTGTATTTTTCATGTGTGAATTGAGGTAGTGTTGTATGTTAACTGAATTGATATTATTTTCAAAACATTGCAAGTTACTGCACCTTCAAGCATCCTGGAAAACTGAAGTAATCGGTGTTTTGTGCAGAAAAAGCTTTGATGATAACTATCAAGAACTGTTTGTGAATTCTGAAGAAATTCTTGTATTGACATCATGGAACAGTTGAAAAAAAATTAACCCAGGCCCCAAAAAAAAAAAAAGTTGAGCTTTCTGATTGTGGTGAAACTTCGATGGTTTCATCTGCACAAAGAACATATAATATGTTCGCTCTCAGAAACATCAAAGATCCTCACATTTACTGTAACACCCCTGTTTACCTGAAACATAGAAACGTTTGTGCTTTGGGGTGTATCACCTGCACAATTATACCACAAGCATGTTATTATTGGGAAATTGTCTTTATATATCAGTTTCTCTGAGCCAATTTATTAAACTCGTAGGAACCACTTCTTTCCCACCATTAACAATTCATCACAACATCCAAATTCCTCTAGCTCACAGTATGTTTCTGTGAAGGCATTTCTCTGACTTCAGTTTCTGACAATCTCCTCTTACAAGGTGAAACTGATAAATATTTAGGAGAAAAAGGTCATAGTGCAAATCTCTCTTTCTTTTCAAGAAAAAAAGCATGATTACAGGCAAAGGGAAGGTGCAATGAAAAGGTAGTTGCAGTTCCTTGTGGGACGACCCCCCCTACCCACCCTGGTAAGATAATACTTCTGTTCTTACAATAAATGAAAGTGAATTGACTCTTTAAAGTTGTCAATGCTTCACAGAGCTGAAATCTGAGCTTCTCAGCTTTTAATTGTATCTCGTAACAGTTTGCACAAAAATGTGTTTCTGTGACATGTTAGATGAGATACAGATAGACAGATGAGATACAGACAGACTGGCTGCAAAGACATTTCTAGAGCGGTGAGAACCAGCTGTTGTTGTCTAATAAAGAACAAACTTAAGGAATGTTGAGTAAATTTCATCTCAAAACAGTTTACATCTACAATCACCTCCTAAGGTTTCAGCTTTACATCGCTACATTATAGGCTCGACACAAGACACTGTTTAAATATGCTGCCCATGAATTTTAGCCAAGTGCCAAAACAATCTGGTGTATTTCAATAATGCTGCTCTAAAACACTGAACTTTTCTGCATGGGCAGGCCACAGAATGCAGCTTATTATATTTCTATGCCACAAGAACGAATCGCACAATCAGCGTGCCGAGTCCAAAGCCAACCAAGAAACCATGAAAAAGTCACGGCACGGCCGGAAGACGTTGGTGAAGCCTTGATTCGGAACGAGTTGAGACTCATCTGGATGCTGCGGAATCTGACAAACATGATGCTGAGCGTTGATGGTGCACATTGGTGGATGGTTGACGTCAATAGTGAAGACATGGACAAGGCTGAAGGGTGAGGAGGCGATGAGGGGGTGAAGTGCTGTGAATCACTGAGTCATCATTTCACCTTGTTACCCAACGAGCAGTGAGTGGAGGCCTGTTAGCCAAGGAAAACAGTGTGTGGGGAGGGTAACTGCATAAAAATAAGGTGTGACTTTAAAAATAAGTTAAGGTCAGATTATTTTTAGTGAATAATCTCGGAAAGTTTGTAGGGGGGAGGGTAAAAGTGACACATTGAACAAAGTAAATTTGTCATCCATTTAGAGATGTATCTTGGATATTTTGTGAACACACAGTCCTGATTCAGTGAATATATGAGCAGTACCGTAATTCTTCTGCAGTAGCAGTGACAGAAGTGTGAAGGCACACTAGTAAGAGTGGACTCAGATCACTGTAGGGACAAATAATTCCCCTTCAGGGAATTTATCAAATCTTTACACGAAGACATGTTTCAAAATTATACTCATAGGTTTGTAGACCTAAAATGTAAATCAATTCAGTCCCTTAGGGTGTGAAAACAAGTCATTTCATAATTTAGCTGTTTGTGTCATCTTGTTGACTTTGAGAGGAAAAACTGAGGTTCTCTTTGGGACTATCCAGTTTTTTTTAGGTGAAGATCTGTTTTAGGTACAGGCATTGATTAGGGTTAATGTAAATTTAATGTAAAGATTGAAGTTGAACAAAAAGGAGTTGTGGCTGTTTTGAGAGGAAGTGTGCAGGAAATCAGTTTAGGTTTTGTTTTGTTGATTTATTTTGTTGGGCCAAAATAATTTACCCTCAATACTTTCATATTGACTGAAGGTGTAAGTTTAGGGCTCAGTGGGTTTGACAACCAGCCAAGTTAGTTTTAGAAGGTTTAGGCAAAGCATTGTGTCTGTGAGAAAACTGTGTCTGTTTGGTGAATATATGGTGAAATTGAAAGTATTTACATGGACACCTTGTTCACCTGCCCCAAGCAAAAGTCGGCGTCACAGAGGAAGTCAGCTGACCTGTGTGGTGTGGTCTCGGTGTGTCATGACGGAGAGGTTTATGTGTCACAGCGGAAAACAGCTGAGATATGGTATACCTACTGTGTTCCAAACTTCACCACCCCCGGCAGAGGAAATATAGAGGAAATGGATGATGGTGGAGAGCCTGTAGGCGGATGCATAGACACAGTGGGGGGATATGCAGCGCTGATGAGCCGGGCAACCAGATGGACTGTGGTAGCGATGGAAAATTAAATGGCTCGGTGATGTACGGGAGCTCACCACAGACTTTTCTCAGTACCTAGGAAGGGAAAAATCAACTTGTAACTCCTACCTTTGTGCGCTGGTGCGCTGAAATGGTTGATGATCTGCTCAGTCAGTAAATCTGACGTCTCACACACAAACACGACCAAACCTTTCGGTCTCAAACCATATCCCTATGTTATCACTCTACCTCAGTTCCTTGTACGTGTGTGGGTGTGTGTGTGGGTGTGTGTGTGTGTGTGTGTGTGTGTCTTCACTCTGAAAATAATGTTATTTTGTACATGTAATGAAGTCCACATATACTATAAGTGGAGTATTAGTGCATTATGGGTTTGTTGTGTCCCTACTCCCCATAGTGAATCCTTTGGTCTGCAGACCAGTAACTCCTGAAGGTCTCACACACAAGAGTCGGATCCTTTCAGGCTGCCGCTAACAGACACTTGACCTTGTCTGTCCGAATGGCCAAGTCTCCGGACTCCCTCAAAAACAACTCGAAGACTCTATTCCTTGAAGCTTTTGGTTGATTATTCACCATAAAACTGTGATAACTTTGTGTATTGTCTATTACCTTGTTCTGTGCAGTGATTTTATATGTGATACAAATAAACTGTACTTGTGCAAAAAGGCATTAAAAGCAGTCTTTGATTATATTTTAGAGTAATTTATTGTCTTCTCCTAAAAAGTGGTAGACCTGCTTTGAAGAAATTCCAGCTAATGTAACGTCAATCAAGAAGACATGACAAGGCGATATTCATCACACAGGCATTGAACACGCACCCAGGCGCCATGACAGCCAGTGCCTCTCTGCTGGGGAGAGGAGCTCCAACGTTCCCATCCGAGCTAATAGTGGCTAAGTTAGCGAAAACTGTCAGCTGACCCACCTGAAGACGGTACACGAGCTGACTTTATGATAACACTGGCGATGGATGAAGAAATATAGCCAAAACTCCATTGCCGTGGCCCCCGCTAAGTGCAGCTAAATCGGTCGGATCTAAATAACTTCTGGAGGACTCCGAGCTGCACCATGTTTGTCTGAGTGAGTATATGAGCATGCACACACCTATAAATAAGGTCCAGGTGTCAAAAAACCAGAGTTTCCCTTTAAATACACTTCAGTGGAAAGTGATCAACAGGTTTAATTAATTTGTAATTTTCATATTTGTTCAAATTAAGACATATAGAGAAGAGAAAAGGTACATGTCCATGTCATGTTAATATGTTCAGTGAAAACTGCCTCTGCAAATAACTTGATATGTTTTAAATCAGAATTGAAAGAGGAAATTAAATAAGGGGGAGTTTACAAGAAAAACAACACAAAAACAAAAGACATAAAGTATAAAAATTAAGCATATTATTTCCATGCAACCAGATGTTTGTTCACAGCACAAAAAGAACTATAGTTTATTCTGATATTTCCAATATGGGGATTAATCCTTTGACAAAAAATACTTTAATCAGTTTCAATGCTTGGTGCAGGTATACAGATTTTGTAATTTGGATCATTTCATTTAGTGTACCAATCTATTTCTAATGCATATGCAAGTGTTAAAAATGGAAGAGTATAATCAATGCACCTTTTGAAGTAATCAGAAAATTGCATAGCTTTTGCCAGGAGGACCTGAAAGTTGGGTGACTGCTGCTTTCAGGCGAACAATCAGAAGAGCAACACGCCAAGAAAACATTACACTTTGTCTAATCTTTCTGTTGTGTTATGCAGGTAGTGTTTTTAAAAATGAACTTGTAACATCATTGTGAAAACTGAAGGCTTTGTAAACGGCTGTACAGAAAATTAATGACCATGGTTGAATTTTAGTGGAATTGTGTATATTATAACTTTGCAAGCTGCAAAAAATTCTTCAATTGCTTTTTTCAAAAAAATTCACACAGTGTTACTGTTTTCACAGCTGAAAAATCTCTGAGTATGACTGCCAATGTTGGCATCAGTTAAAACAGTCACACAGAGAACAACATGCAGAGACAGAGTGCAGGGACAGGCCAAGAATCAATACTTTCTCAGAAAGCATCTTTTAACATGATAATCAATTCTCGAATTTTCGAAGTATCGATACTTTCATATTACTTTGCTCATCGCTGGTCTCTGTACACAGTGATCAGCACTTTCAATCAGGTTTTGAAGGATAACTGTGTTTTGTAAACATGCTCATTAAAGAGACATTGAAGCTCTTGGTTTTGTGGACTGTGTGGTTTACTGTGTGAAGTGACTTGTGGAAGAATTCCTGCATTCACAGTGGTTTTATTGATGATTGTGTCACGCCCTGTGCCCCTGCACCCTTGTGGGGGCGCTCGGGTACTGTTTTGTGTTGGTCTGCCCTCATGTTCTCCTGCCTGGTCACCTGCCTGCTCCTCTTGTTCTCCAGTCTGGTCTGTCTCGTTATGTCCTAATGTGCTGCACCTGTCCTGCCCCCCTATTTAAGTCCCGCGCTCCTGGTGTGTCTTGTTGGCTCCTTGTTCGTCTGTCTGCGTGTGTCCGTGTCCCTGCCTGCACCTCAGCGTTGTTACAGCCTTTTTGAGTTTCCTGAGTTCCTGACCTCCTGAGTTTCGGAAATAAAGACCCTTTCAACTCTGCCTGCTGCCTGCGCCTGGGTCCTTCCACCCCGCACCCGTGACAGATTGATAATGTAGCGTCATCTGCATGGAATAAATTCATCAACACCTTTTTCAGCCTTTGGTCCTTTCTCTTACTTACAGACCTTCAGATTATATGAATCTTTTAGTGATGATCACTATTCCACACATTAAATAATACAGAATAAATTGCATTTAAGTTAAAGCATCAATTCAACATAATTAATTTACATAAGTACTGTTAAATATTAATATAGCAGTGACTTCATAGAAAAAATAAATTACCAACAAACACAAGGAAGGATCTCCTGTGGTGCTCTGTACTGTACTTTACCACCATGGACTGAACACCTTTGGCAAAGTGTGAGGAATGCTGAAGGAGCTCAGGCACCGTCTCTGGTCCGTCTTGTAAAGGGCTGTGGTGTTCCTCACCCAATCCAGTTTATTATAAATATGGACCCCAGATCTTCATATTCCTCCACAATGGCCCCACTGGCCCTGAGGAAGGAAACGGGGACACGAGCCTCCTGCTCCTCCTCAGTTCCACCAGCTCCTTGACCTTTGTGACATTGAGTTGCTCATAGTTCTGATCATGCAAAGCGACAAAGTTCTCCACAGTGTCCCTGGACTCGGTCTCATCACACTCACTGATACATCCAACTACTGCAGACTCATCAGAAAACTTCTGGAGATGTCAGGTCTCAGCACAGGAGCTGAAAGTGAGAGAGGACGTTCCCCTGAGGGGCCCCAGTGTTGATGAACACTCTTTCTGATATAGTCCTGTGTAGTCTCTCTCCAGGAGGCATCCGAAACCGAAATACATCGGAGCAAAACAAACACAAGGATTTGAAATTTTTAAAAACTGTGTTTCAGTGTAATTGGTAGTCTCATTTCGCTGGAAATTATTTATCACTTCTCCAATGCTAAAAGAAGACAGACAGAGGGAGGAAAAAAAAATAACAAAAAAGAAAAGAAAATGGCTGGTTGTACTGTTTCTCTCTCTTAAATATAAGGTGTTATAAAATGTTGATATTGGCACTTTTTGAAAGAAACAAATTAGCAAAGAAGAAGGAGAAAACATTGTAGTTTAACTCCAAGCATGCAGATGTATCATTGCAGGTGAGATTTTAATCATACATCAATTGTACTGTGAATACTTGAATTTCTGTGAGACGACTTGTAGCCAACATGAAACACACCTTGTCTTTTCAGACACTGATAATCCTTTGTCATGTGAATCAAATGTGCGTCATGCATGAATGAAACTTCAAACAGCTGCATCATTTCTTGCAGGGATCATGGTAAAGCTTGCAATTACACAACTCAAGTGATGATGACATACTTGAAGCACGACAATCAATCAAGACAGGCACTTGGTCCACTCTCATCTACTACCTTTTATTGTTTTTTAGATCATGCTTATTTTAAGAGTTGAAAAGTTGCAAAAAGACAAACCCACAAGCTCAGAATACAAAGTTCACTACTAAAGTTAAAACGAAAAATATAACCCCCCCCCCCCCCCACCCCACCCCCCCCCCCCCACCCCCCCACCCAAAAAAAAAAAAAAAGAAGGTTTCTCTTCAGAGTACAAGTTTGTGTTAAAGATCATCCCTGGTCACAGAGCATTCTGATAAAAGAAAAAAAGTAAAAGTCAAGTACAGGGAAATGCCTTTTCTGAGTATTTTTACTATAAAAGACAAGAAAATGGAAATAATTTAAGATTAAAAAATGGATCATTTTTATCAGTGCACACTTTTAATGCTGTATTCATTGTGAGTGCGATAGGGAGAGACTAATAAGAATGATTTAAAAAAAGCGCTAAATCATAACTGCAGCAGTTATAGATTATGGATGGATTTTAAGTAGTAATTACATTTATTTTAAAGAAACTAATTCTTTTTTCTTTTTTTTTATATAGATCCCAAAAGCTGTCAACAATGATATTTTACACTGTAATCATTTGTGAATAATATTAAGAAACGTGGCTTAAACTAAAGCTTCCTGGATGAAGTGAGAGACGGTCTGTCTCAGTGCTTTACTCATGCCAGACTCAGCATTGGCATAAAGCTGAATGATACACGGAGTAAAAAGGATCAGCAGGTTGAAATACACCAGAATACTCAACCTTTCAGATATGACACACCCCTGCCTATGTGTACGTTCTCTTGTGGATGTGCTTCTTGTCAGTATAATAACCCTGACAGTGTCAGCACAGGGTGTCATTATTAGATTATCATTATCAAATACCAGAGGCGTTCAACTCATTTTAGTTTACAAGGTGGCGCAGAGTGGCAATTCACAGCAAACAATACAATAATACTCAGAAAACGTTTGCAATCATCACACTAGACTGCTGTGTTTGTCAGAGCTTTCTAACAGAGGGTTTCTGTTGCAATTAGAGGGAATTTTAAAAAAAAAACTGAAAAAAAAACCTTTCACAGTGTGCCTTTGTCCTCAAACAATTTGCTAGCAACAAGGTTTCTTATTAGGTACCGTTAGTCTCCCAGCTATTTGTAATGTCTTAATAGAGTACGGCTCCTAGTTTTCAGATTTCTTGTTTCTTTCACAGTTCAGATGAAATGCTCCTGGGGGCCAACTTTGACCTGTGGACTACAGCGTTGACACCACTGCCCTATCCATCACATGTTATGTTTCCTGTGGAGTTTCTGATCCACATTACGGCTTAAACATTGACGTCCATTACATTAAGAAAGACTCTACACCATGACAAGTGGATATGATCCTCTCATTGGAGTGTCTTTTCACAGCTGTGTCAGTCTGGAAAGCCTCAGACCACAATGACCCAGACTGACCATGATCAGAGAAATCAGGCCACTGATTGATCTTTTAAAAGTTCCCTGGCGGCGAAGCAAACACTGTGCTTAAGTTTTGGTTTTGACAAGATAAGGCAGGGCCATCCGGGTGTGTGTGGGCGTACGCTGCAGGAGGATCAGTAGTCTTACTTCTGAGGTTTCATCATCATGATGATGACACACATTCTGCAAACAAACTTTCACTTCCTCTTTGCATAGGAGAGACTTGCAGCAGGCGCTCTCGGTCTGGAGGGCAGAGTCTGAGTGTGTAGGTATCAATAAAGACTGAAAGAAAAAGGGATTGTAAAGGACATGATAACAAGCTTTCTCTGAAACTCAGTTTTATTGTGAATTTACCAGTAATTTACCTTTTTTTTTTTTGGAAGAGTAAAATATAAAGCAATGTGCATGGAAGCATTTTCTCAGGAAAAGTGTGGCGTAAATAGAGGAATAATAAAGTTTAATAAAAGAAAAAGAGTTCAGGATTAAGAAAGTACTTCTCCTTATTTAATTCAAAGTGGAAGTTTGTGGTCTGAGCCATATGTCTGCAGGACGTGGATCTTAGTCTGATTCCTACTCCAACCAGGGTTTCCATTCCTCCCCACAGCCTCTCCATGTGTCCCGTGTTTTTCTCTCTTCCTATCTCCCAGCTTCAACTGGAACAGCCCTGATCCTGGTTCTGCAGGCTTCCTATTGATTAAAAAGAGCTTTAACTTTTCATCCTTGCTCGATCTTCTTCACGTGGAACTGTTGAGCTTTTCTTTGTAAAAGTATATATAAACTAGAATTTGGCACTCAGAGAGCGCAGACCTCCGCCACAGCTCAAATCAGTCACCAACAACAATAAGAACACCATATATAATAAAAAAAGACATTTTATTTATCCCCAACACAAACAATTTATGGGAGAAAGCTGTTTGTTGCATGTTCATATCTCAGTGTGTTGCCTCACAGTGACTGACACTCCAGAATCCCCCTATTTTTGTCTGTTCTGGATCCTGGTATCTGGAATACTTCCATGATCTGGATCAGCTGCTGATATCTCTTAGAGTCACTGAAGAACTTACACTGTAATGCTTTGCTAAGCCCCCTTGTCATTTATTGTTGAGTTAAGCCCAACTATGTGAAAGACTGCCCTATCTCTCAATGATAAAGAATCCTTTAAAAAGTTCCTGGATCCAGACAGTGATCTGGATCATCACCAAAATTTAATGGATTCTAAGTCAGCCCAAGACCCACCTTTCCACAAAGTTTCATTGCAATCCGTCCATAACTTTTTCCGTAATGTTGCTAACAAACCAACCAACCAACCAACAAACCAACAAACTGAAGTGATTACATAACCTCCTTGGTGGAGGTAATGACAGAGTCGTAGTTGGCGCAATAGAAATAAAAATTGCTTTGAAAAGTTAAGTAGAGTTACATACAGATGTTGCACTGATTATCGTATTGCTCCCATTTTCAGCTGCACTGCAATTTGGTTCGTTTGTGCTTGTAAGTCAGTGGTTTGGACTGTTTGTTGCAGACTTATCAATTATCATTTTACTGTGCAGTCAGTGTTTTCTGTTCATCACCAGGACAAGACACGGCTCACTTTCTTGATGAGCTCCAACAATAAGCCCACAAGGCGCAATCTTGTTTTACAGCAGATATCTATAGAATTATGGTAAACACATGGTAACATTTACCTTTTTCTGATTTTGCTCTGTGTTAAATCAATTTTGATAGTGACAGAACCCGTAGGAGATTCATGCAACATTATGCATTTGTCCTTTATAACAATGATTTTCGCCAACAGTTTTCTGCGTTTGAGATCATTATTATGAAACAAGTTTTAATCGAAAGATATTTTGAAAATTCAGTTGACTGGGGCCAAAATAGATACTAAACAGAAGGTGGACGTAAGTTTTAAAAAAGAAAGAAAGAAAGAAAGAAAGAAAAGCTTTGGGAGTGATCAAGATTAAATTCTGGATTCTGGATTAATTTGAAATTTTTGTTTGCATCTGATAATGATACATTTCATTCTGCAATATCTCGGTCTAAAATAGAAGGAATGGTAGAAAAATTGGCTGACCTCAGCATTGTCAACCTTTTTTAAAAGTTAGATCTGAATCCTGGTAAAATTGTGGATAATACCATCCACAACAGAAAGAGGGACAATGTGGCATTACCATTGTTATGAGGTGACAAATTAAGATCCAGATATACAAATAACACCAACCTGTAGCTGAGAGTCGACTGACAAGTGTCTTCAGTATTTATGAAACTACAGGCAGAAGGAAACTATCAATACATAAAAATCAACTTGCTGTGCTTTTCCAGTTTTGTCCCAAGCTGTTTTTTTCCAGTATGTTAAGTTTTTAGTTATCACATAACGCAACGTTTATTTATATTTATTGAGTGAAAAAAAAAAAAAACACACAGAAATCAAGTCTGACCAGATTCTTTCTTTCAAGTTACTTTCTGACTTTGTTTTTTTTTTTTTCTTCTTCTTCTTCTTCTTCTGTTTTCTTTTGTGGTGGCCTAACGGGTAGAGAAGCAAACTTGTGTTCAATAGGACAAATGAAATCATTTAGCTATACCTACTTTTTAAACTCATACCAAAGCAAAAGAATAATCGCTTCAAATCAGAAACTGCAATACAATTTGGCAACAATTTTATTTTACAATTCAATGTTCCATCAAATCTGGGCATTAGCTCAGTTTGTGAAGTGCACAACTGTGGTTATCAAGAGGTTGATCTTATGTACAGCAGTAAACCAATGACAACACACAGCTCATAAGGTACAAATTAAATACAAAAAAAGTCACAATTCAAAGCCATTTACAGACATTTACAACTATTTATATGAAGTTGACAGTTTTAAATCTCCGTCTGACAGTATTTACTGTGAGCTGTTGCAGTTTTTAAAACCTCAATAACATATGCATTGGATCGTTTTTACAGAGAAGTGTTTTGAGCTAGAAGGATCAATCTCAACAGGAGGACAAAAAACCGGAGCTCAGCTCTACAGGAGAGTCACTTCCTTTCTTCTGAGATTGTTGAAAAAACACCCACAAAGTCTTCAGTAGGCTCCACACAACCATGAAACTGCTTCACCTCTCATGAAACCAGCATGGTAGCACAAATATGTGACCAAGCAAGTGTACCACATGCATCCACAAATTAACACCAGCATTTTGTGTTTCAAATTATTGAGAGCAGCCTGCTCAGAGTTTATAGACACGGAAAAAGCATTCTGGGAGAGTACCTTCGAAGGAAATGCTTATTTTTCTGTTCGTGGACAGTTTGACTTTGTCGAAAAAAAAGACCACATCCTTGTCGCTGTACTTCGGTTCAAAGGTTCTCAGTAGGCCGTCCTGCTCTTGCCGGAGAGTGAAGTTTCGCTTGGTGCAATTTGGCGTCGTCACCCATCCGGAGATCTGGTAGCTTGCAGGTTTACTTGCTGTAAAGATGTTGTATTGACTTCCGTTTTGGTTCCCTACAGAAAAGATGAAAACATTTTCTATCAGCAAAGTAAACATTTAAATTGTGATTAAAAAAAAAAAAAAAAAAAAAAAAAAAAAAAAAATCACAGGCAGATGAAGCTGAACCTTACTTTCCGGGTTGCATGTTATGAATACTTCTTCTGAGATGTTTACTGGTGAAGCCCCCTGTAGTCAGACAGATCACGTTAGTTTACCTACATGAGAGAAGAACTCTGCTCACTCTTTCATTCATTGCTGGATGTTTCCTCACCTGGCTGCATGATGTGAAGTAATGCAGGATGAAGCCAGCCACCAGAGCCACAGTGATGATTCCCATCACTATAATGATGCACTTCAAGTGGCCGCGTGAAGCTCCAGGTTGTTTAGAACTCGCTGTTTCCACCTTGACCTCCATCAGTGTCTCGCATTGTCCTGCCTGATGTTCAGCCATAATGCACTCTGTGGTACCTGATGCTTTCGACTTTCTAATATAGCTCACGTGTTCCCACGCACAGAGAGGGAATTCCAAGATAGCCCCACCCCTAAGAGGGAAGCCCTGCAGACTTGTTGAATGATTACGCCATACTGTTTCTATCTTTAGACATGCCTTCTTGGATCTGTGCCAGGGACCTGAAACCTGATTGGTATTTCAAAAGTAAGTGATGTTTGTGCTTCCTTCTGAATGTGAAACAACAAGTTCAAAGGACATATCACGTCACAGTCAGGAGAAGAAGGAACAGAAAGGAGGACCCAATGAGCCAGGCATCACTGGAGTATCGTTTTAAACTCACATTTATTGTTTATAATAAAGGAGACAAAATTCAAAAAGTAAACAAATCCAACAGAGACAGGAGTCCACTGTGGACTTAGGTGCAAAGTCCAAGAAGCCACAGACCAGCAGGAGCACGCAGAAAACATGGACTAACACAGACTGAACACCACAAACAAAGCCTGGAGGCAAGACAATCTGACAACCAGAACCTAAACAGAGGGCCCCTTATAAACCCAGAGCACTAGATGACTCCAATCACACAACGCTCCTCCTGATTGGTGTTTAAAAAGCTTGTTGCTGGTAAAGTTGTTTTATGTTTTTCAACTGAGATTGGAGACAATGAAGAAGTTTTTTTTTTTTTTTTTTTTTTGTTTGTTTGTTGGTCGGTTTACTTTTGTTTATGGTTTTTGTTACTGTGTTTGATGAAAAGCCGATGAATTTTAATGACTGGGACACATGCTGCATGTTTACAGTACATTAGTAAATGCTATTGGGGCAGAGCTGAGATTCTGTCAGTTGGTGTCCATCCAATGAAATGTGTTTGTGCAACCAGTTTCACCTGAGTAGAGAGGTGGGAAAACACAGCCTGACTGAAACACATACACATAAAACCCACTAAAGCAGTAAGAAAAAAAATCTGCCTTGGACTGTCTTCCAAGAGAAACTAAACGTCGTTACATCATTGTTATTGTCTCACCCACGAATGGAGAAACTTGCATCAGCACTGTTGTTGTTGTACTGGCTTCTGTCCCAACTGGAGTACTGTAAAGTCACTTCCGCGGTTCAGTGAACACACACACACACACACACACACACACACACACACACACACACACACACACACACACACACACACACACTCATACACACACACACACACAGCGGGAAACACGCCCTTGTCCACACTCGCACTCATAAAAACACACAGCCGGACTACTACAATCACAAAGTCCAGGAATGTGCAATCCTTTATCTCCTGTGTGTGTGTGTGTGTGTGTGTGTGTGTGTGTGTGTGTGTGAGTGTGTGAGTGTGTGAAAGTGTGTGTCTTCAGTTTTACTGTCCACCAACTGGGGAAAGTATGTTCAACCAAATGATACTGCAGTCACCTGACGTGTTTCCATGCGGAAGCATCTCCACACTGCAAGTATGCGTACATGTGCAGATGATACACTGCACAAGGCAAGATCCTTCACGGTGCCCACATAACCTGCTTGTTAAACCTAAGATGTGTGGCAACTTGTAATCTCCCCCACTACAACTGGGTAAAGTAAATCACACGCCGACTCACATGCCACATTGATTTACCGCCACAATAGTGCCTGTTAAACCCAATCAGTTGCTATAAAATGATCTGAGGTAGGTGGAAATTGTTCCATGAGGATTTTTCTTGTGATATGTAACTGTGTTCGCCTGCAATTTTTACAATCATATGACAACATAGGAACAACTGAACACTTCGTAGAAGTATTGAAGGAAGCAGCGTTTGGAGATGGTTGGTGTAACAGTAGAGGAGGCAGGAGATGAAGCGAGCGGCAGATGAGCTGCTGCATTAACAGCTGCAGGTATGCAACACGAAAGAGCAATAAAAGCAATGACACGAAGAAGCCTCAATTTTAAAGATGCTTTTCATTGCTCAGGATGGATGAAGTGTGTTATCAGGCAACTGCCACCACACATGACTACCGAGTCATTTTGAGATACACACTTTCAAGTGGCAACTCAAACTCATCAGTTGTGTTTCTTCTTTTTGATTTAACTTTGTGAGCTTTTTACTTGCAGCTTTCATAAGAGATTGATGGACATCTCATAAATGCTGATTGTCTGTTGACTGTTTTCCCTTCACTTTGTGGTTAAGCTCTTCATTCACTCATATCTGTGTTAAGACAGGTACAATAATTTCCCTCCATGTAGGTCTGCACAGTTTAGCCCCGTCGGTGCCTTTAGGGTCTCATACTTGTGCTAAACTGCAGAAGTCTGAGTGTGAAACGGAGTGTAGTCATATATCCAAGTGTTCACTACAGACTTGACTTGAAAATACAAAGCTGTGAGGACATTGCGTCTCCACATTATGCATTAAGACAACGTTTTGTGACGGTTTTATTTGGCAAATGTAATTTTGATGAGTCAGTTGTGAAGAACTGGTTCGGGGTGGGGGGTGGCAATGCGTGATGCCGAACGATGCCGAGCAGTGCGCTGCTCACACGGGCCGTCACGGCGGCCGCCTAGTTCGCCTGTGCCTAGAGCCGGCCCTGCCACTACGTGTATAGTTTCCATTGAACAGTCTAGACTGAACTGTTTTATGTTTAAAGATGCAACATCTCAAGTGACTTTATCTGTTTCTGCGACCCTGTCTGTCTCCTTTTTTGTTTTTTCTTTTTTTCCCCCCCAAGAGCCATGCTGGGGAGTGGGTAGGGGGTTTTGACATTAATATTTGCATTGAGATTGATTATTTGTATGTTGTGTGTGTTTGTTTATAATGAAGAAAAGTTGAAAATAAAAGTATTTAAAAAAAGACACGATATGTTTGAAGTATTAGTAGTATTTCTTGTATTCTAAAGGTTCTGTAAATTTGTACCTGTGGCCACACATCTCATGTGAAAGAGAGTATTGATATTAGTGGATCTTAATGACTGAAAAAAAACAGTTGATTTGGAGAGTAGAGTGGAAAACATCCTTTTAGCATCTTAGAGACCTGTAGCCATCAGTACAGTGAAGGTGCACCATGCGGTTATTTGCCCGTCAGGGGAGAAGTTGTACTTGTGCAATAAGGGCCATCCCCTGCATTCGCACTCTAATGTCAGTGACATTAATCCTCTAATTTAAAACCTATAGTCTTCAAGGTACAATAAAAAGCCTATAAAATAATAAAAACTCAAGCCTGAATGCAGCGTGAGCAGTTGTCTGTGTCATGACTGTTTGTCTAAAAGTCACGACGAGCTGACTCAGGAATCAGACAACACCAGCAGCAGCATCGGGGAAAATTCATTACAATCATTTTAAAATAAAAACAAATGGATTTTATTCAAATAGTGATGAAATAGCCACATAGCCACATAAGGGGTTGGTGATTGGAGGTGGGCTTTACGGAACTACTAAATGTCAACCACGAAGCTTGGACCCTAAATGAATTAAATTAAAGTCATTGATAGACTGCTACGGGTATTAACTGCTGAAGGAATAACTCACAATTCGCAAGGTGGCTGTGCCGAACATTGCAGTTTCAGATCCAGTTCTCCTCCAGTGGTCTGCGTGTTGCAGTGTCCTTGGGCAAGACACTGAATACCAAAAAGCTCCCTCTGGTGCATGTGTGTGTGGGAATCAGTGAATGTGATTAACAGTGTAAAGCACTTTGGCCAAAAAGCACAATATAGATCTCTTTACCTGCGTTATACAAAATAATTATTCTATATGTAAGTTACATTTACGACGACATAACCTCACTGACTTTATAGATACACTAATATAAAGCACGTATGTATAGCTATGCTAAACTATGGTCAAAAAACAACTTTACTTGAGCAAGAGTTTTGCATTCTTCCAGTCCTTTATTCCTGCACTGTTCAGCTGTAATCTCAATTTGAGAACATTGAGCAGCAGCACTAACTTCTCCTGAAGTTTTTCTCTATTGACTTTCAATTTGGAAAAACTGTGATTTTGACAGTTTTTCTGGTTTTTATCCTTCATCCAGACTTCTTTAGTATGATCATTTATCATAATATTAATTGGATATTTCTTCACATTTGAACCATTTTTCCATATTAAGAGTTCACAGTTCACAGTTTTAATATAATATAGTAGGTGAGTGATTTTCTGTTTTTTTTATCCTGTTTGGAGGCTTTGGTGCTTTTGGATCAGCTGATCCGGCATGGAGCCTCTGCTTTCATTTTCCGTATACGTATCTAGCAGAACACTAGCAGATGAACTATTTGAAGTGGGTTGACATTAGTCTCGCGAACCAGCCCTGCCCACTCCAAATCCACATTTGGATTTTGGAGCTAGAGTCCAGCTCCAAAATCCAAATGTGGACGAGGAGTGGGCGGGGCTGGTTTACGAGGCTAGGTTGGCATCATGATGCTAAGTGAACTATATGACCTTCACTTTTTAAGTTGTTTAGTATTTGAGTTGAGTTTGGAGCATTTTAAAATGCCTCATATATTCTTGTAACCAAGCTTCTCTTGGTTGATGGTGAGAAAAGTCTGTGCTCTCACCTCTGAGCAACAAGGTCATAGCTTGAAATGATGGTCAGGCCTTTCTGTGAGTTTCCATGTTCTCCCTGTGTTCTGTTTTCTCTCAGTAGCTACTCTGATTTCCTTCCACAGTCGAAAACTCTACATGTGTGTTTAACTGGTGACCTGAAGTGGCCCACATGTGTAATTCTGCCTCTGTGTTTCCCATGTGATTGGACAGCTAACCTGTCCAAGTGTACTTTCACCCATCTTCCCTTGGACTGGTTCCAGCACCCTGCAATTCAGAGACCTAAATGGATTTTGCATATAAATGGATTGTGTATTTTTTCAAGGTGTTTGAGAGAGAGTTTTTGGGTCTGCCGCCTTATTGGAGAGCTTGTTTTTTTTTTTACACAAATAGAGACGATGAAAGATGAAAGCCTTTAATCGTATTCATGAGACTCTGTAGTTTCATCAGGCTGCAGTACAAACTAGCCAAAATATTTTCCAATATGTTTTTTGGGTGTTGCCTTTTAATCATCACCACTTTTGGTGCCGCATTTCCATAAGAACTGGTTTCATTGTCTTTCCACGTGTGACTGGATCTGAGGGGATGCTTTGAAGTCTGGCTGCTTTGCCGGGACGGAAAGTTTCAGAAAACAGGTTTAGCAAAGCTAATAATGAGGAGTGGTTAATCTTTAATGTGGCTCCGTTCATTCACACACACACACACACACACACACACACACACACACACACACACACACACACACAAATGAGAAATGTATGAATGTGTTTAGATTCTTAATTGCTCAGTCTGATTTCTATGAACTTGTCCTTTGGGATTTTGTTACTCCACGTACCAATATGGCAGAAGTGCAAACTAAAATTCAGTCAATAAGAAGGCAGTGTGTGAGAGACAATGTGAGAATTATTTCATACCTAATCACATAACATTCTGACTCCTAATTGCTTGCATTAATGTGTTTCTTTTAGTTGTTTTTAAATAATTGTGAATTACATTGTGTCTGAATGGCCTCTACAAATAAATTTACCTTGCCTTCTTGTATTAATTTTTTTTCAAGATGTAGGAAACTTTTTCGAGCTTTTTTCAATATTATGGTTGATTAATCATAATGCAAAACAAATGTTTTTTTTAATGCACTGATTAAAGCTAACGAGCTTCTTTAAAACTAACTTAAAACTAACTGAGCTGCATGTTGATACGAATGCCGATGTGAGTGCTTATCAAATGCACCAGTTAAGCTATGCTCAATGTGCAAAGGCCTCAAACCAACCCTCTGTCCTACAGTATGCTTGGGACGGTGGTAGTGCCTGCTCCCTGTGTGTGCTGTACACCAGTGGTTCCCAGTCTGCGATCCACGCCCCGTTGGAAGGGCGCCAGAGATCACAGAGCGTGGCAAAGTTTGTCTGCTTTGAGGTTGTGATGTTTCCAAAATTATATTTTTACATATTAAATACAAAATCATAATCACAAACCTCCTGAGATAATGAAAAGCCTGTATATTACCACTTACAGTAAGAAGATTTTTTTTTTTTTTTTTAATTCAGCATTTGTAATTATCAAAGCTCTGTGACCTGTTGGCATGAGCTGCGCCAACGGCTTTTTGGCTACGGGCCATGAATGAATAATGTCTGAAAAAACTGTGAATGTGCCAACGACTCATCGGTATAAATAAAGGTAATACGTTGAGAGTTACCTGAGCTGTGGTTTTATTAAAAGAGCACGACAGGTTTCAGCCAGAATGGTTGATTTCTACGTGAATCAAGCTAAAGACAGCATGAAGCCAAGCACTTGTGTCGACACAACCACCACTATAGACGATAGGCTGAGGGAAAGTGTCTGCTGTGTGCTGCACACACACACACACACACACACTCTGCCTGCTGTTAATGCTGTTAACTTTAATCAGGTGCAGGACATAGCGTCACTACGCTAGCATGTGCTGTCGTATTGTTTGATGCCTCAGTCCGTTGCAGTTCCTGCTGATATTTCCCCAGAAGGTTTAAGATATGTGGCGTTAACAACCAAGAATAAAGCAGTCAACCAGGAACATGGTTAATGTTTAATGAACAGTCATAAGACACGTTAGTTTTACCCTACTGAAGATGTGCTGTTGCAATAGTAATCCTAGGAACACTAGGCTTGGCAGCGAGGATGAACAACAGAACGTGAAGTTAAATCTGGCATAAAGGGGAAGAAAGGAAGGAAGAAGATGATGGGGATGTTCTCTTGTTTTCCGACTGTATAACTCCCTCTGATTTGTCGTCCAACTCAGCTAGTGGTGGTGTGTTCTGGCAAAAGTGTCTAAATAGTTTAAAGATCTATTTAAACCCATCAGGAGTTTGTGACGCCGCATAAAAGAGAGCTTTACGACTCCACTTGGCAGGTGCCGAAGTCCGAGACATACTCTCACTGTAGGAGACTGGAGAAAATTATTGTTACAGCGCAGCGGAGAACTAGTTGCATGAGTATTTCACACTCCAGGTAAAGCTTCTTGATGAGACACATGTGTTTAGACAAGCAGAGCAAGAACTAGGAGGGTCAACGTACAGCTTTCTAAGCAGCTGGTGTCCACTTGTGAGTTTTGAGAAAATTGGGACGAATTCATACCAGATCAAGTTATTGATAAGAGCAAATCAGAGCAACAACTACGCAACAGCACAGACGGCAGTCGTGTGAGAAAGATCCGTAGTTAGCAGGACTCCAAGAAATTACAAGAGCAGTAACAACAGCATATCGACGAGCTTCAATTGAGAAATGAGCAATTAGAGCAGGGGAAATGAAACCAAGTGAATAACGGTAAGTTATCCCTGTCTTGATTTGGGTCACATGAGCTGAGAATGCACCTTAACACAGGGCAATAAGGGTAACGAGTGTGGGAAACAAACACTGCAGTGGGATTAAAGTCAAGAGTTCCAACCACAGTTGCAGAAAATGGTGCCAATAAAAAAAGGTGGTGGTCTTGTGCAGTATTGATCTGATTTCACCCACTGTCATGGAGCGTTGACGAGCAACAGCGTGAACAAATGATAACATTACGATGTTTCAATTAATTGAAATGAAATCAGAAATTTATTTAAATGACATCCACACACACACACACACACACACACACACACACACACACACCAAAACCACACTGTACAAACATGGGTACGTTGTTTATGTTCATGTCTTTCTCCCAAATCCCAAATGTAAGCCAGTGAGTTTTTGCACAGTTGCTGTCTACATAAACTATGATTGACTGTTTCCTCAGTCACTCCTTGATTTATTCAGGAAATTCTTTCAATTCATGCCAAATTTAAGGCACATTATCTGTAAGTATGTTTTTCCTGCATGACGCAATTGCGTCATTATAGTAAAGGTGTGGAGAGAAAAGGAAGTAGGACTGGATGGGAGAAGAGCTCGCACATGACTGCTCAGTCTATGTTGAATGCTTTTTGAACTCCAGTTCCTGCTAAAAAAAAAAAAAAAAAAAAAAAAAAAAAAAAAATCCTGGTGTGGGTGAAAATTTCACTGAACAAGTTTAAACTTGACTGTGGCTCCTTGTTTCTTGTTCCAGGCAACAGGAGAAACTGTTTCTCACACATTTTAGTGAAACTTTCTTAAAGCGCGTTGGAAAAACCGTTTAGTTTTCTCCGGTGAAACTACTGAGTGAAACATTTTCTTTTGTTTGATTCATGTTTGGTTATCTTTAATGGACAGGCACAGATGCACTGCGGCTTTTTTCCACAGAATCAGTAAAACTCAAAAATAAAATACACATGCAACTGTACATACATACAATTGTGCACAGATTAAATTTTTCTCATGCCGTTTCCATCTTCTTTTATCCTACAAGGAAAATCATTCATCTGTTCTCAGAGTTTCATCAATTCATTGGTCCAAATGGAGAGCCGATGAATCCAGTAATATAATAATATAGTAATATAATAATAATTTAATTTAATAATCATTTAATTTAATAATAATAATAATTTAATTTAATTTAATAATCAATAAGTGTGTCTACAGAAAGACAGACATGCTCTTTGTATCATAACAGGGGTTCTGGTAGTCTGACCTTGCAGAGCTTTATGATTTTATCCACATGATTGGAAGAAAATGTCCCAATGAAACTTTTTGTTTCCCGTGATTTTGTCTCCTTTCAGTTTCTTAATCGGCTGCATGAGCTACTTTATAATGGGACGAATAAAAAAGAACAAACATCTGTCTGACGTCGGATAGGCTGGAGGGCGTGACCACAGCTGAACCTGGTTCACTTTCACTTGTAAATGCCATTACATGATGATGAAACTGTTGATGATGAAACTCTCTCTCACTCTCTGTCTCTCTCTGTCTCTCTCTCACTCTCTCTCTCTCTGTCTCTCTTTTTCTCTCTCTTTCTCTCTCTCTCACACAAACACACACACACACACACACACACACACACACACACAGAAAGAACACACAAAGAACACTCAGTTTGAGCATGGATACATTATTTATGTACCTTTCTTTATTCCATAATCCAAATGCAGACTTGTGATTTTTTGCACAGTAGCCACTTTTACATTAACTGTGATTTTGTTTTCTTCAGTGTGTCATAAAAGTTTACATAAAACTCAGTTTTAGAGTTTCAGTCCACATTTTTTCCTCAGCCACTCCGAGTTTATTTAGCAAATTCTTTCTTTTCACGTCAAAGTGACATATTGTTTGTAAACATGTTTTCACACTTTGCTGTAATCATGCCATTATAGTAACGGTGTGGAAAGAAAAGAAAGTGGGACTGGATCAGAGAACATCTCGTGCGTGACTGTTGAATGTATTCTGAAAACATTTTCAACTCCAGCTTACAATCTTGCTAAAAATAAACCTGAAGATGTGGGTGAAAATCTCACTGAACAAGTTTAAACTTGGCCTCGGTTCCTTGTTCCTTGTTCCAGACGACTGAAGAATCTGTCTCCCACATATTTTAGGGAAACTCTCCTGAAACAGGTTGGAGAAACCGTTTGGTTTCCATGTATCTCCAGTGAAACTGTTGAGTGAAACTTTTTTTTTTATTATTTTATGTTGGGTAATCTTTAACGGATGGCCAAAGATGCAATGCTACTTTTTTTTTTTCCACAGAATCAGTGAAGTATGAAACTTGAAAATAAAACGTCTACTTCTTTCCCTACAAACAAAAGTGCTCAAATTAACATTTTAAGTATGTTTTTATGCCGTCTCCATATTTTCTGTCGAGAATGATCAGCAGGACATGTTTGATTTAAAAGAAGTTTCATTGGTTTTTGAATTTTACTACAATAAAAAAAATCCTGAGGAATTATGAAAATGTCTTTTTTTCTGTTTTGCATCAGACCAAGTGTTTTAGCAGCAGGGGACAAGTGAATGCTGCAGTGGTTTTGGTGACACTGTGGCGAATACCAACAACGTTATTAGAAGTTTTTGCAGTACTGTCCTCCTGTTGCAGTGGGTTTGGATAGACGTCCCTCCACGCTGCGCTCCAGACATCAGTGTTCTGTCTGATTCTTTTAAAGAAAACTACTTTTGATTAAAAAAAAAAAAAATCCTTGTTGCAGTTTATCTCACAACAACTGGGCAGGGTTGTTTTTTGAGTGTTGATGGCATGCGCTCCAGCTATTGGAAAAATAACTGATACCTTGTTTATTTTATTGGTGCTTGAGTAATTTAGATGGTTGCTAATCCACACAAACACAACGTTTAGTTTTCACGCTGTACAAAATGCTTTATTGAGAAATCACCGATCAGTGCAAACTGGTCAAAACAACAGATGCAAAACATCTGCCTCACATTACAATCATTACAACAAGGCCTTTCAAATATCAAGGTTTAAGGGAAACAGCAGTGGGGCACCAAACAACACTGGCCCAAACCTGTCAGCTGTACGAAAATCAAGGACTCGGAGCACCCGCAAGAAAGTGTGCAGTATGGTGACATCAAGTGGAAGTGTGCACACTGTGAATGTGAGCAAACAGTCAGGAATCAGTGCTCCCACTTCACTCAGACTCTCTGTAGTATTCACCAGAACCGCTCCAACATGTGCTAAACACCAGGGCGAGATCCATCAAGTGGCGTCCAACAGCATCTGATGAAAAGGAAAACATGGGCGCACACGCACGCCAGATATCTCTCTCCCACATACTACTGCTGTAGTCTGAAAGTCCACGTGAGGTAAAAACGTGTTTTGGCGGCCTCGTACAGCACACAGACAAATTCATGGGAGTTCAATAAGAGCACCAGAAATGAAATGCACCAAGACAAAAAAAAAAAAAATACATTCTTTAGGTACAAATGATACAGTTGAATAACATACAAAAGTACATAAGTTACAGTGAAACAAAGCACTGAAAACTGTATAAAAAAGTATAAAATACCTGGGGAGTGCATACACTTCTAAATCATTTCAACAAGCAGCATCCTAGAAACCAGAAAGTATTGGTAAGATTAATTACAATGATAACCTGTTAAATACTGAACAACTACAATAAATGTAGTTGACACATGAAACATAAAAGCGATAAAAATTGTTCCTTGTTCACTAGTTGTTGCTCAGAAAAATATTTCTGTGGTTATCAAATTTTTAGCGGCTGCAATAAAGGTTCACAGATGCTCAAGTTCAGTGTCAAATTAAAAAAAAAAAAAAACTTTATATTTGAGGACCGTGAACCATTACAGCTTATATTTATCATATTTACTCTTAAATAACAACTGAAAACCAGCTATAAATGTTATTGCTTAATCTGCTCACCTGTAGTGAAAATAATTTAATTTTGTGGTCGTTGTTCATTTAGGTGACAACAGAGTTTGTTAGAGACTGCTGTTCATTAGGAATTTGAATCATTTACCTTGTTTAAAAAACACAAATGGTCACATTTTAGCTAACTTTATTTCTACCTTGGTTTCCCAAAGCTTCCAAAAGGTTTAACTAAAACATGACCATGTTTCAATGACTGTGAGAGTTGATTGATGCAGGATGTGACTGCATGCTCATTTTTTTCCTCTTCAGTGAAAATATTTTAAAGTTTTCTGATATAAATTCTCAGATTTGTGCTTTCATTTATGTATGTTTTATTTTCAGTAAGGCACCAGTGATCCAAATGTTTCGATTTTATAGCAGTGAACTGACAATAAATAACTTCATCCATTCGCTGGGTGAACAGAACATGTTTGTGCCTTTTATGATGCTTTACAGAGCAAAGTGAATGAAACAACTATTAAATATTTTCACTGAATTGTCAATGACATTCTGGAGGATTAAGCAGTATATAGCTCAAAATGAAAATGAAGCCCAATTTTGGGTCTTCTGTAGGAGAAGGCTCTGGTTGAAGAAATGAGATGGTCTGACTTTGTGACTTTGTTGCTTGAGATATTTTATATGTACAAAGTGAGACCGTCCATCATCACCAACGAAATGCATGTTGGCTTCTGCTGAGAACTGCTGAAAAATTGTGCAGATTTCTTGCTGACAGTAAAACTGTCAGGCTCAGCCTTCTTCTTGGCTGCAGTAATAAATAAAAGACAAGAAGAAGAAGGCAGGCAGGCACGCCGTCAGGGTGAGTCAGGCTCAGTCTGTCGTTGCAGTGCAGATGAACTCAGATGCACATTGAGCTCCCTTCCTCAATGCAGAAAACTGACCTTTGTCTTCTGAGAACTTTTACAGGCTCTTTATCAGTCGTCACACTTTTTCCCCGACAGGGAGTTCATTTCCACAGACATTTTATTGATCTGGAACTCTTTCTGGACGACTAGATTCACACTGGCCTGCTGATTCTTCTTGAGGTAGATGATACTGTGGAGCCCTCTGCAGTCGTCCTTTGCAACATCCAGAGTGAACGAGCTGACAGGAGTTTCACTGCCCGTCACCTTCAGCTGGACCGTCCCAGTCGCCGTCCCCGTCCCCGTCGCCGTCTCCTTGCGGCTCGCGCAGCATATTTGCACGAGCCAAATATAGAAACCGGTGCATTTGATGGAGATGTCTCTCTTGTTGGACTTCAGGTCCATCAAATAACTGCTGGTAATGGCAGTAAAATTCACTGTTCCATTGTGTGAGAGTGCTGGAAGATTAAAAGGAAAAAGATGTGTGAGCCAAAAGAGGAAAGAAAGAAAATGAGCGAAAGTCACTCAATTGTCAGAAAGATTTGTCAGATTTGTCAGAAAGTAATGCAGTAAACTGAATCTCTTACGTCTGATGGGACTGAGTTGTATGTGCACAATATTTTCTGATATCTGAAAAGAAAGACAAATTGTCATTAGTCCTTTGTGTCTATTGGCCTTCTGCTGCTACCAGTATGACTGTGCCATTAGAAGCGTGGCTCAGTCTAAATGTTTTTTGAAAGGTCAAGCAGATCTGCTCTGAGATCCGTGAATGTTTGACTCTAGGAAACACACGCTCGTTTGTTTGTCTGCGGTGGTTAAGTGATGCGAAATAAAGCAGGCTGATAGAAACCAGGGAAAATCTCACTGCGGAATGATTAATATCAGTAGTGAGAGTAGCAGAGCAGCAATGAACAGCTCAGACTCAAAATGGAACAAATGTCAGTCATTAAATTAGCCATCAATATACAGTAACCATGTAAATATGTCTAGATCAGTTATTCAGGTCAGAGTCTCCTCCTCTGGAGAGAAACTACAGAGAGACTTCTGTAACAATGAACTGAGCAACACAGTAAAGGATGGATTTTCATTGACTCATATGTGCATTTTTTCCCAGAGAGCAACTCTTGGAAAAGCAGTTCTTCTGTATACAACTCAGACTATAGCTGAAGGTCAGATTAACCATGAACATCAGTTCACATCCCAACAATAACTAGTCCAACTGCAGATCAGTATACATATACATATATATATATATATATATATATATATACATCATATGTCAGCCTTCAGCCTGTTATCCCTGTGGTAACTTTTCTGACAAAGCCAACACAGATTTCAAAGATGCTGAGGGGAGCTTACCACAAGAGTAACCTCCTCTTTTTCTTTTTTCTAAATGTGGGCGTATTTGAAGAATCGCAAAGTGTTTTCCTTCACTCTGCAGCCCGTGCGCACATGTATCACAAACACATGTGGAAACAAAGCTGTTCTGAAGAGGTTTCCCTAAGCTGGACCGTCAGACCTGCTCCACATCATCTTCAACATCACTGCCATTAGATTTTTTTCTTCTTCAGTCAGCAGCCTCCTGTCTGCAGGTTTCACTCTCACTTGAAAGATTAACACGAAAGTTGCAAAGAAAAGAAAAGAAAAAAAAAGTATCATAAAGGGAAGTGGTGTAGCAGAAAATGTAGGTTTGAGTTCATGAGATACATCTGCACAGCCTGCTGGTCTCAGGCGACATGCTGACAGCTCTCGTTGCATTAAGTGGAGACAGTCCTTTTTAACGAAGCTAACTCAGTGGACGTGCGGAGGACGAGGCCACAGGCTGCGCCTCTCGAAGTTTACTCACCTCCGTCAGAAAGTCGGCTTTATTCGCCTGAAAGTCCCGGTAAACGTAAAAAGTGACCAGCAGACAGACGACCAGCAGCAGGTTCTGCACGGCCACCACCACCGCCAGCTTCGAGATGCGTCTGTTGGGCTGCACGGCGCGCGCCCCCTCAGCATCCATCCTGCTCCGGTCCATGACCCCACTGAGCGCCCCGCGAGCCGCCGGGGCTTTATAACGGCGCGGTCACGAGTGGGCAAAATGAAAGGAGGGGCGTGACTGGAAAGGAAACGCTCATCATCCACGCTTTATTTCTTCTCTGTTTTTGTAGATGTGTGGGTGGGTGAACGCAGCCGGCAGCGCACACACACACACACACACACACAGACACGCCGCCAGCGTAAAAAAAAAAAAAAAAAAAAAGGCGCACCGAGATGTGATTGGCTGATAGTGTGCGCCGTGAAACGATGGCGGTGCATTTGGCTTCAACAATTTAAGGCTTGCTATGGCATTTGCACTACATGGTGTCTTTGCGGAGTGTAGCCTTTGTGATCAGTCTGCTGTGTCCGCGCCAAGAATCACGTGTGAGAAACAGAGCTGACAAATAACAGAGACCGTCCACAGCTATTACACACACGCGCGCGCGCGCACACACACACACACACACACACACACACGCCTCAGAGTAACTGCTACATAATGTTATCTTCAGAGAATGTTTTCGTTTTTTTGCAGTAATAAACTACAGAACAGAGAATTAGCATATGGTTTGTATCACAGAATGCTGGGGTAAACAGATTCAGTGCTTATTTATTGTTGTGTATTTGTTTATTGTTGTGTATTTATTTATTGTTTTTTCCAGATAATAATTGGTTTTATTTGTCAGAAAAGTGCCCATCAGTCAGCATAACAGTTATATTGGTCTCCAAACTGAAGCCATAAAGTGGCATCAGTGGAAAACAATTTAACAATCTATTATGAGCGAAACAACATCTACCCATCCCTCCAGTCAAGCATATAGCAGCCTTGAGCAGAGCAGGTTGGCAGTGTGTGTGTGTGTGTGTGTGTGTGTGTGTGTGTGTGTGTGTGTGTGTGTGTGTGTGTGTGTGTGTGTGTGTGTGTGTGTGTGTGTGTGTGTGTGTGTGTGTCCTGCAAATGGAGGCCACAGTGAGCCTGAATTGGGCAAAATGGTACAGAGTTGAGAATATCTATGAGCTGATTTCATCCAAACCATGAGCCGCAAGGTCTTTTAAATGGGTCAACAGAAATGACAAAACTCCAAGACATGGCTCTGCTTTATATCCCAAAACATATTCTGTGCAAATACTCTGCCTGTTTTTTAATGTCTTTATTATACACCTAAGGACAAGATGTTTGGTTGTTGTTAGTTGCCAGGCTATGTGCTTCCTCCACTGTAGATTCAACATAGACAAAAAAAAAAAAAAAATCAGTGGCTTTTGTTTGGAAATGTCAAGATAGTTTATTCGGTTTGTACAGCCCACAAAGATCAACTGGATGACAGTGAAAAATAAATAAATGAATGAACTACAAACCAAGTTTATAGTCAACAAGTTCCACAGATCAGTAGACAGCGAGCCCGGGACCCCCGAGGGACGGGACCCACCTGCAATATGCGACTGCTGATTCATGTGTGTTCCACAACATGCTGCTGCACTTTTAAATCAAGTCATAAGTCATATCAGTAATCAAACAATGTTTGATGATTTCGCTGTGAATAGCCCACGTAACTTTCATTTTTCAATACACATCAGTCATTTATGGTGTACAGTGTTCTTGTGGCGCTGGTTGTGAGTCATGATGTGCTTCATCTTCATCCTGCCGCCGCCGCCGCCGCCGCCGCCGCCGCTGCTGCTTGGTCTCTGTTGCCCATCACAGAGGATGGTCATGCTCGAGGGGGACATCTGGCGTTTGTCATGACGAGATCATCCAGCACACGTGTTCTTCAGGTTATTTTATCAGAGCAGTGACAAGCAGGCATTAGCCCCACCGGTCATCGTCCATCAATCTGCTTGACCCTGTGCAGTTTCACTGGGCTCTGGAGGCAGGACACACCTGGACGGGTCACCAGTCCGTCACAGGGCAAACACACCGAGACGGACGACTACACAGATTTACACTCACACCTCGGGTTGATTGAAGGTCACCAGTTAACCTCACATTCAAGTGTTGGGGCTGTGAGAGGAAACCGCAGTACCTGGAGGAGAGGGGGACTCGATATTCAAGATCAAACTACTCTCTAAACTGGACTTTTAATCTGAGCAGGACATAATAATTTAAGGGAATTTTGTCCAGAAGGATCTGCATAGGAACTTCATTTACAAGTAAAGGTAAAACAGCTACAGTATGTCGTTTCATTTTTTTCAAATATGTGCATGTTGCAGGCTCCAGTTTATAGATGCTTGTTGTTTACTCTGTTTTCAGTCAGTCATCTTACTACCTTTGAACTTGCTTCATCACCTTTTGCTTCTTTTTTCCCAGTGTGTTGGCGAGTTGTATTCGTCGCTGTCCAGCATGTCATTTATTCCCCAGTCTTGACAGTAAATGGAGCACCTTTTTTTTGTTTTTTCTAAGGTTGGCTGTCTGGCAGGCTTGTTTACAGAGATCAGCTGACCGCTTTTTTGTAAACAGTTTCTATCATCAGGCCCTCCACTGTGTCTATACTGTATTTATTATTCATTTGTCTTGCAAATATTATTATTTCTTGTAATATTAATATTTACTTATTCAATATTTTGATATTTGAATATTCTACTAATATTCTATTCTGCGTGGAGCAAGTGATGAATTTTCCTCTGGGATAAATGAAGTGGAGCAGTGGTTAATGCTCTCATCTCACTGCTAGAATGCCAGGGCTCAAACCCCAGCCGGGGCCTTTCTGTGTCTAATGCACTCTGCTGGAAGCACCCAGTGAGCATGAAGCCTCTGAACCTGGTGGGACCACATGACTGCATGTTCTCCCTGTGCATGTGAGGGCTTTCTGCGGAATTAAACCTTTGAGGTTTATCGATGACTCTAAATTGCTCCAAAATGTGTTGGTATTGTGACTGGTGATCAGTCCAGGCTCTGTCCGGGGGCCTAGAGGGGTCGACGCTGATTCCAGCTCACTGTGGGAACAGGCAAGGCACACTCTGGACACACCGCCAACCCATCAGATAGCTGATCCAGCCTGCTACATCAAATTATTATGATTTTATTATTATATCTTATATCAACTCCAGGCTTGTTTTCTTCTTTGAAGTGTCTTAACTGAGGCCATTTTTAATCTTTTATTTATTTTAATCTCTTCCAGGGCTCAAGTGTTAAAGTTCAAACCTATGCAAGTTAGTGATTAGTGATACAGGTGGTGGCCTTTTGAACCAATTGATTAAACAGCACGTAGAATAGATTAATGTATGACATGAGTGGATCAGCAGATATCCACTCCTCTTCTAGTATCTGTAAAAGTGTGTTAGGTTTGAACCTGAGTGTGTGAGAGAGGCCAGTTCAGACTGCAGTCACTGGTTTGAATGGTTTCTTTAATTCAGATTTAGTTTCGATATTGTTTTATATTTAATGTGTTTTCTCTCACTCTCTCTCTGGCTCAAACCAAACACTGAAAGTGTTCCAACAGCTTGAAAATATTGGCAGAGGAATGTTGCTGTCTTTTCATCCCGGTTTTAAAATGTGTTTGCTTATTTGAACTCGTTTCCAGCTCCACAAGTTATCAAGCAAACATCTTTGTTGTTTTTTTTACAACCTGCACCCTGCTTCTGATTTTGCGAATTCGATGGAAGCAACTGCCAGCAGATCAGTGGAAGCCGTTCAGTCTCTTTTTCCAGTATTTGAATGTGAGTCAGGCATTTGTTAACTTTGATACATATAAGGCTAAATCCTATGAGTCCAGAGGAAAATATTGTAGGCAAAGTCTCAGCAGTTCAAATGGTTTCAGCCAGCTTCAGTCGATTTAGGGCTTTTGTTGTGGCTTTAGTGCTGCAGAAAATCTGTAAACTCCTGTTTATGTTTTGTACCTGTTTTAAGCTCAGTTCTTCTGTAGCCTGTTGCTGCATTGTTCAGACATGTGTCGAATGTCCAAGCTTAATTCACTCAACACCGCATGCCTGTCATCCTGAGAGGTTGGCACTGAGACTGAAAAAATGAAACACTGGGTTGAAGTCAAGGAACCAAAAAGAAAAAGGAGTGAATGCGGAAAAACTGGTTTCAGTGCGAATGTATGTTCATGAAGGGAAATTCTCAGATATATGTATTGAATATGAGACACTTGCCGTGAAAGTCTGAGTATGATTCACAAATGATGAACCTTTTCATGGGTGTACATCCTTCAGCACATCTCTCCTGTGGACGTTGCCTGCCCCCCCTGCTGCCGCCCCCCTTAATAGTTCAATCAGTCAATTTGTCATTTTTCAAAAGGAAGCTATTTGTTTCATGCTTGTTTGTCTCATGAGACACGGTAATGCTGACCGCAGAGGAAAAAGAGGAAAGGGGACTTCCACACTCGAGAGACCATGAAGTCTCCACACTGCATACTCCTGTTCTGAGCCAAGAGTGACAGCGACTAACCTGCTGCGTGACACCACCAGCCGATGTTGGTTACAGTGGTAAAAGATGAAAATAAAAACGAATGGCTGGAGCTGTTCGTAGCAACAAAAACCAAACTGCTCTTCATATCCAAGAAAACAAGAAAAAGCACTCATAAATGATAAAAGCTGAATGTTTCATGGATCTACTTCAGTGAATCACGACAGTAACGAATTCAGTGTTATTTCAAAATGTCGTCAAGACGCGAACGCTGTCAGAGCTGACTTGCCCCTGCATGTCACAACATGATGAACACTGTGGTTTTCATCAAAAGGTTCAATGTTTTGGGACGTTTCCCATGTGAAACACCTGCTTAGCACAAACGAAACAGGTGTCCTACATCATCCGGCATGTTGCACCTACACAAACACAGAGGAGGCTGGATGCGACAGCAGCAGCCAGCTGAGCAGAAACATCTGCCGGTGGGGAAGCAGAAGGGGGGTACCGGCCACATGGTTTCACAATGAAGCCTCCTCTCAACAACTCAGATCAGAGCCGCGGAGTACCAATAATCCCCACCACCATCACCACCACCACCACCACCACCCCATGTGCAGTGTGGTGAAAGATGGCCTGTAAACAGAAGCTTGGCTCGAATGGGGAAGTACATAGCCTTAGTGAAAAAAAAGTGTTATTCTATTCCGTCCCTTATCTGGTGTGGGTTTTTTTTTTTTATCATTATTATTATTCTGCTCTTTAAGATAGGGATGAGGAAAGTTTGAGGTGATGGAAGAACATCATGATTGAGGAAATTAGCAGCAGCCGCCCACATTCAAACCGCTACGGCGGGACTCGGTCAGGCACAGCCGAAAGTTCCCTTGCTTCAAATAATCTTGGTCGAAGTGAGAAGTCGGCGGCCAAGTGCCAGTCATACGTGTAATGTCCCATCAGGCAACCTCACACTATCAGAGCAACCGATGATAAACGAGCTGTATTCACATTCACCAACTGTTTCTACGCCTCACACGCGAGAAATTGATTTATATGACTTTCATGCAGACCACTTGTCTAACCCCAGTCAAAGTACGGCCCTTACAAAAAAAAAAAAAAAAAAAAAAAACAGGAACGCACACTTCAGTTTCATTTCATGTGGTAACTCCACAAGCATCTCCTCTACAGAGAGGCTGAAAATGGAAAAATGGAACCAGCCTTCAATCGTGGTTGCCAACATTGACCCGAATGGAAACATAAGAATATCATAACTTCAGAAACGTGATAATTGACTTAAGAGACAGGAAGAGACCACAGGACCTGTAACATCACTGACCTTACTGAAGTCCGCCTGCATTTTGATGGACGATCTCAGTGTGTCGCTGCTGCTTCTCTTTCTTATCTTTGCCTTTCAGTAGATAACAGCTGATGCAGTGCAGTGGGGCGCTGCACTGAGCTGGTTCACTTGACTGAAATTATAAGTGTCGGTAATCAAATGATTGTAATCAAATAGATCTGATGTGTTGACATGGAGTCTTTGACACAAGAGTCAAGCCTTCTGTTTGTTTTCCAAAAAGCCGTTGAACAAGGTCTCAGCGTTAAACTGTCCAAACGAGGAGCCGATCTGCGCTCATTTCATCCACACATGAAAGCTGATGTGTTGAGTGGACAGGTGTGTTAATCGTATATTAAAGCAGCTCTTATTATCTGAAAAAGTATTTTTCTGATCACTTGAACAATGTGATAATTCCAGAAACTGGAAGTTGTTTAGATTTGTGTGTGTGTGTGTGTGTGTGTACGGGTATTTCTGTCCTTGTGGGGACCAAATGTCCCCACAAGGATAGGAAAACCTGGCACGACCTACCTCGTGGGGACATTTTTTGGGTCCCCATGGGGGGAAACAGTGTTTTCTTGGCCATGTTGTTGTTACTGAAAAAAGTAAAAGTGCAAAAACATTTCTTTAGGGCTATGCTTTGTTTTGGTGTGGGTTAGGGTTAGGGTAAGGGTCAGGGTTAGGAGTTAGACATGAATGGGAGTCAATGGACGGTCCCCACAAGGATATAGATACAAACGTGTGTGTGTGTGTGTGTGTGTGTGTGTGTGTGTGTGTGTGTGTGTGTGTGTGTGTGTGTGTGTGAGTGTGTAAACGCTCAGTGCAGCAAACACGATTGCTGGTTTGGTAAAAAGCAGATTTTGGTGGTGTAGTTACAAATGTTACCACTAAAACTACTATTTTTTAATAAGTCTTTGTTAAATGTTAATAAGCTTTGGTTTGTCGGTCAAATCCAACATTGAGATGCTAAATTTGAACCATTAAAGTCTACTGAAACTTTCAGAGGTGATTTCAAAATATAAAGTCAAACACAAAGTGAGAGAACAGCTAAACGATCAATGTTCAGCAGAAGATTCAAAAGAGTAAAGAGAGGAGAACAAAGTGCCTTCAAGCTCACCATTTGTGTCTGTACAAATTAACAAGCTGTGCTTCACTGTGGTGAATCTCCTCACAACAGACAAAAATAAACAAGTAGAAAAAAAATGTAGAGAACAAATTAAATACATCATAGTTTAATGATGAAGATGAACCCACACACCCCACCTCTGTGTTCCCTCTCTTCAAGTCATTCATGTCAGTAGCTTTTCCTATTTACGGCACAAGATGGCACTCATCCGTCGTTCACACACCCACACGTGGAACAATCTTGTTCCACACGCACACACACACGCACGCACGCACACTTACTTTCTCTCTCTTAGGTTGTTTTTATATTATAATCCACAAATTTATACTCTTTTGTCCCATAATTCTATCACTATGAAGGTCATTATGTACACAGATGAGACAAAGCTGAATCAATTTTCTTTTTTTCCAAAGTTAAATTTGAATTAAAAGAAAACAAAGTCAGTTTAAACAATCTTCTGTTGTTTCAACAAGAAAAAAAACAAAACAAAAACCCTTGTGTTTCTCGGACTGTAAGCTCCAGGACGCCTGAAACTTGGCTTGGCGGTCTCCTTTGTCAAATGTTTGATAGATTTTTGTTCCCCTCCTTGGCTGCGTGTTAATCTCCATCCTTGTTTCCTCGCTCCTCAGAGGAAGTGTGATGGCAGAGGAGGACATGGCGCAGAGGCAGGAGCGGCGTGGAAACCAGTAGTAAAAGACAGAAGGATTTTTACAGTAGATCCTGTCCTGTAGTGCACAACAATCCTGAGACGAAGTTCGTGTGGTTGAAGATGACGCATTTCCAACGCAGTGATTCCTTGGAGGACGACTCCTAATGAGTCAAAAACAAAAAAGCGGGGCAATGGACCGACACATACTGAGGCGCTTACGCTCCACCCGCCGACTCGTGTGCTCGCTGCGCGCCTCCTTCCTCACCAGGGATCATCTGGCTGCTCAGGCTCGGGAGGTGAAGTCCTGGCTGTTCTGTCCTCTCTGGCTTGTGTGTTTAAGGATGAGGGAGGTTCATTCGGTCCTCTATGAGCGTGTTGTCCGGACCCTGCGCCTCCATGCATTGCTTCACAGTCGCTATGACTCCGGACAGACGGCGATCCAGAGCCGCCAGGTGCGGCTCGGCCAGAGCCGGGTGGATGGGATCGAACGCCAGGGCCTGGCGCATGGCGGAGCTCAGCGCTCCGCCCCTCAGCAGGTTCAGTCTGTTCCAGGTGGAAACGCGAACCCTGGCGGACAGACGGAGAAACACTGGTGAGCCACGCGTCCCTTTACACTTTCATTTCCCAATTTCCCTCTCTGACTTACATGCAGCACTGATAGAGAGGCGCGAGGATGCTTCTCTCATCCAGAGCCGCATTCCCGAAGCTGCGAAGACACAAAAAGACACGAGATCAAATAAACGGAAGGAACGGCACTAGAGGCCGCTTGGAACGTGACTAAAAACGCGATAAAAAGCCTGAGCGCTTTTTGCCGGACAAGGAGCGAAGTGTGAACGGCTGACTCAGAAAACAAATGTGACGAGAGAAATCTTCATTTGAAACAGCAGAAACATTGCGCTCCCGTCCACAGCACTCGCCACGAGACACTTCACTGCAGCCTAGAGGGATTCAAAGTAATTTTTAACTAAATGCAAGAGCGACTTAATAATAATATGCGAGGCAGACGTGTTTTTATGAGAGCAAGGGTTTGCAGGCAGGACCACATGAAAAGCTGGTCTTGATATTTTTATCAATCTACTCGATTGTATTTTCATTAAAGTCTAATTGAAGCATAAATCCATGCTGGATTAGCTTCGACTCACAGTGTCGTTATGAAAGCCACACTGCAGATTATTCTTTTTTTTGTATGATTTTCAGCTTAGCTTCAGAGCTGCGCCACAAGTGGGAGCAACGCTTTAGGGTCAAAGAGCCAGAATGTATTATTTCAAGATGAACCTGAGGCGTGTTTGTTCTCAGGTGAGGATCTAAGCCTGAATGTCAACCCCACACCCAAAAACAAACTTCTAAAAAATGTTCTAAATGTCTAAACACCGGGACACTTTGATTCTGTCTCTCTGGGAACATCTGACTGTATTTAAAATAAAGCTGAGCCGTGTAGAGTAATCAGCCAGCTGAAATTAATATAAAAAAAAAAAGGCCTGAATGCTTTTGCTAGACAAGGAGCGGCGTGTGAACGGAAAGCAACTGTGGTGAGAGAAATCTTCACTTGATACAACAGAAAAATCACCTGATTCAGTTCATTTCTCCAAGTGGAACGGCTCGTCTCTGACCTGCTGTAACCTCATCCTGCCGAGTCGAAAATGTTCCACTGTTGGGTTTTGATTATCAAAAAACAAACCATCTTCAAAGATGACCGGGCAGCTCAACATCCTCACTTCATGACGGGGGGAGTTCACCCTGAGTCACTGAGCGGCTTCCACAACAATAAGCACTTTTTTTTTTTAAATGGACAAAGTCTGGAAAATTTTCAGAACAAGAAATGAAAAAAAATAAAAATGAAATTAAACAATAAGAATAAACAGAACTCTTGGGAATCGTGTGTGGAGCTGATTTATAGGATCAATTGCAGAATTAATTTCTCAGGTTAATGTTATAAAGCAGAACTCGCTGTGATGTTTAGTTGAGATTGTTACTTTTATTGACGAGGGAAAGACACTGTCCTTCCCCTTGTCGGAAGAACAGGAAAAAGAAAAAGTCAAGCGTCTAACCAGGAGAGAGCCAATGAAACAAAGACAACTCAATTTATTAAAGTGATCAACCTTTTATCTATTACATTTTCTTATAAACTAGCAGAGATTAATTCAAGAAAATACTTAAATACAGAGAAAAATAGTTGCATTTATTATTGAAGAAAGTCAGATTAAAAAAAAGTATTTCCTAACACTATGACAGTGTCAGAGCATCTCATATTTAGTCGTTTTACCTTCAATATCTGAACAGAAAATGTGGAAAAAAGTGCGGGCACACATGTATCTTAGCACACACTGCACGACCAGACACGATCAGCTCCACAAACACTCGGACCCTGACGCCGTGATCGCCACTGCAGATCTAATCTCAGAGTATTTACATCAGGTTTATGTGTCTCACACTTTCTTAAGGGAGTAAAGTTATTCGGACAAAGTAATCTGATTATAAATCACAGTGTCCGTTTTAAGTGAAAACCCTCGCTCTCTGCCGACACCTCCAGTTATCAATAGAATAAATTCTAAGATGACTGAGGCAGTTAATTCCACTCACCATGCGCAAAACCGCCGTCAGCATCGGGACATTAAAGACCTGCGGCGTGACAGGAAACCCACTGACCTCTTTGCGTTGTCGAGCAGGATGAGCATGCTGGCTCCTCCGTCGTCCTGGAAACTCTCATAGTGGTGCCGGTCCGCGTTCCCGATGAGATAATCGAAGATGGCCGTGTCGATCACGTCCAGCAGCCTCGGCCCGGCGTCATACGGGGACATTTTCTTCACCGCCTCACAGTAGCTTTCGTCATATTCCCACCTGGATGATCGACGCACATGAAAATCCTCAGACATCGGATCACAAACTCGCTCTCAATAAACACTGTCAGAGAAACGCTGAGCTTCAAGTCCAGCACCTCGGTTCCTGCTGCTGGTATGTTACAACACAGACCTGAACTGAGACCTTTGTTAGACGTCGCTGATCATTTCTTCAGTAATCCGAGACCAAAAAGAAAAAAAAAAAAAAACCCAGTCCACGATGACTGACTTCTGACAAGACTAAAGTGACCTGAACAACACGTCCGACTTCGAAATATCACTTGAACTTCTGCAAGTCCAAAAAAAACCCAGACTCGGCAGGGAGCATCATTACCACGGGGGTTTTTTTTTTTTCCCCAGTCGCACCACAGCGCCGCACTCACATTTAGCTTCAAGTCAGCAGGTGCACTGCACTTAGGTGAAATTCTGTCAAATTTCAGGCCTCGGTTATCCTTTAAAGTCTGTGTTTGCTGAATATTTCATGACCAGTGAGACGGAATTGTCACGATGAAGGCAAACTCCCTCTGATGATCTGTCAATATTATGTGCTGATGGTTTCTCTGCCCCGACATGAAAGCACCTGCATACAGAGCAGCTCTCCCGACGCGCGGCGGCCAGATGAATTCTGAAGCCACAAAGAAAGCCAGTCCTGCTTCGTTACATCAGCCCAGTGTTTCCAACGACTATCTGACTTTTTTAAATAGTTTGGAGCGTTTGATTCAACTTTTAATAAAAATCCACAGCATTTCTGAACAAGAACTATTGATCAAAAAAGAGCCAGGTTTATACTGTACTACAGAAGTATAAATTGATTATCTGTGGTCAATCTGACGCAAATTTACAATTGTGCCGACTTCCAGTCCACATCCTCTTCTTTTTAGTTTGGATATCAGTATTTTATTAAGGTTACTAGTTTAGTTACTAGCTAAACAATGAGTTCAGCTATTTTGCCCATTTACTAAAAAACAAATACAGCTAATTAATGTAGTAACTTGCTACTGTTCAGAACAACCCAAACTACTGTGATCATCAGTATAATAATGTGAGCACAGCTTCAAAATTAACTCATTAGATTCAGCTGCAGTTATGAAAGTTATGAAAGGGACTTCGATGCTGGTGCGGCCAAATTAGTTTGGTTTTATTTCAGTTGGTCGCTCATTATTAAGGTCGAGTGTTTTCAGCAGCAAATGCTTAACGCCACACGCTCCCGCGAGAGGGGCAGGATTTCCAGGATCGTGAGGAACTTGGCACAACACCCGTTCATGAAACAAACACGTTTATGAACCAATAAAACGAAGCAGCAGCAGCAGGATAACATTTGAGATGAACCATCAACACGGACAGCTTTCATGATGCTGTCAGGGGTGAACTGGATCAAGATCGTTAAATCGCGGCACTTCCAGTGACGAGGACGTCTAGAATGATGCGATGTAGACGAAACCCGTAGGTGAAGCTAAACAGTGGGCAGAGAGAGAGAGAGATTACTTTTCATTACTGCCAGGCGGTATCTGATGACGACACACGTCACCCAGCCTTCCTTCGCTCTGCACAAACTCCTCAAGCCGGGGAAGAGCCGGGCCCCTTTTTAAAGATAACCGCTGGACGAAATATGCTCCAATAATGAGAGCTGATGGCGTTCCAGCAGAAGCACAACCAGCCCCTCAGATCCACGAGAGAGAAACAGTAATTGGTCTCACCTGGCCAGTTTTCCTTCTCTGTATGTTCGTCCCCACGGGTGTCTGTGCTTCTGCAAGGGCCAGACGTCGGGCAGCCAAAGAGTTAAGGACCCCTCCATGATTTCTCCCTCGGCGCACGCCGGCTCGCTCTCCCGACAGTAGTAGCACTTCCCGTAGAAACACGTATTATTGTCTGGGCAGAAAAACAAATCGGATCAGGAATCAAGGCTCGTCCTGGACTTTAATCCACTCTGTCACATAAAGATGTGTAAACATGGTTTAGTAACAAGCTGCGGGGTGTTTGCAGAATTATTCAGGAGGAACAAACAGTCGGTAATAAAGTGTGAAAAGACTGTAAAACAAAGTCTTCACACACGGAGCTGGACGAGCAAAGGCTCAAACACACGCCTGTACTTTTTGATAACATACATATTCATGTCGGCTTATCTGCTCTGACAACACTTCTTATTTCGGGCGAAAGCAAACAAGTTTTCACATGTGAAAAATGAAAACAGAAAATCTTTGGTTAAATTACCAGAGGCTGAATTTAATTTTTAACCATCCATGTATCTTGTACATTTAGAGGCCAGTCACAGATTATTATTTCTGCTCACTGACAAACTGCTTATCAAATAAATAAACTTTAACCTGGGCTGAGAGCAAACGCCAGCACAGCTTCACAAGGATGCCCTGTGGTCACTTTAACAGTGACTGAAGGAAGAAGATGCAGAAACTACTGGTAAAACAGATCAAGTTAAAGGTCGGGGGACCAGTAGGTTGCAGGTTTGAGTCCTAATACCATCGACAGATTCTCTCAGCTACGTCTGTGATGCTTTCTGACATTTATCACTGACATAATTAGAGATACTGCTCTTTTCAGATGTACACCGCTTTGGGCGAAAGAAAACAATAAATAAAAATACAGAGAGTCTAACTTCCAAAAGCTGATCTGTGTGTTCTGCCACCACCAGCTTGCAGCTGCTTGCTGTCGTCTGTCTTGTTCTTCTAGGTCAGGATTATCCCCCAACCACAAGCAGCTGATTATTCAGCATGAGGGTTTTTTTTCTTCTTCTTGTGGTCAGAACTTTTGATCAAGTCCTTCATCTCCACTGTCACTGCTGCATGGTCACCTGGCATTTGAGGGTTTTTTCTAATATCTATGTTGAATGCCATGAAGTCATTTTAATAAAAATTCAATTCAATTGATAAATGAAAGACAACAAACAACAAGAACCAAGTATCAATACACTGATTTATATGATAACTTACCTATTGATAATATGACAGTCTCAAAGAGGTTTGCTAAAAGACGTGATTTATTATTGACACCTTGTAGCGCTCTCGCTGACCACTAGACCACCATGGTGCAGTTTGACAAAACACTTTCTAATTTACTGAACATAAAGATTTTGTGGAGGTACTGACTGCTGGGGCTCCAGCTCAACGGTTCTGCTTGTGTTTTACTTCCTCCTGCTTCATTACTTTATTTCTTTGACTCTTAATTCCTTCAATTTATATTTTACACTTGAGCCTTTTCAACCTGTTCTTTCTTTTTCTATGTTTGCACCAAAACAAATTCCTTGTATAGGCTACTGTACTTGGCAATAAACCTGTTTCTGATTCTGATTCCACCTGACGGTCATGAGTGGCCCTGCTGCCGTTTCTCTTTAGAACAGGTCTTCATGTACTTTACTTTTGGGTCTTATCTTATTACTTAACGGAAGCCCGGCCTTGTTCTTTTACCAGTTTATTGTCCCTGTCTTATCATGCTTTTCACAGGTTTTTATATTGGCATTTTAGTGCTTCTTTCATTTATTTATTTGTTCTTAATCGTGTCAGTGAACCTGTCCAGAGGGCCTGTCCATGTCAATGCTCTGTGCTCGCACTGCTTCTAAAGTGTCCGTGCTAATTGTCGGACGCCCTCTCCAGCAGAACTAATCTATGGATGGGAACTGATAAAAGTGACCTTGGACCTTGTTGTCAGGCCTGCTGCAGAGCACAGCTGGAGCAGGTAGAACCGTGAAAACCAGCAGGACGCTGGCTCTGAAGAACCGTCACTCAAGTTCTTTTGTCCCAGAACATCCACAACTGATTTATGCAGATTATTGTACCAAACCAAGTTATCTAGCTCCAGCAAAATGCAAGCGACAAAATAGAGCGCCGAAACCTATTACATTTTCAAACAGATTTTACCCATCAGCAGCCTTATTCGGCGTTATTTTAGAATACAAACTTCAACATCAACTGAAGAATTTACAAGTGCGTGTGCAGTATGTCTGTGCAGGTGTGCGCCCTGCTTGTGAGGCGGCAGCACCGCTGCCTGCAGGGTTTGTTTAATCAACGAGCGTAAATCAACTCGAGATCTCAACTAAGCGATAAGCTGCAAAGACAGGCTGAACAGCTGTCCAACTGTATTTGAACGGCAGTCCGGCTGTGACGTCAAATAAAGGTCATCACCACGAGCAAACAGGTGGAGACAAATTACTTCCGATTCAAAAAGGAGAAAAGTTCCTGAAATCCGTCCTCTAATAAAGATCGCCAAGCTCTCGGCATAAAACGAATCTGAACCAAACATCCCAAGAAAAAAAATGTCTGAAAAAAAATGTCTGAATGCTCTGCAGAAAACAAGAAACACAATGAGACAGCAGCCTCACAATGAATTGTATAAGTTGTTTTTTGTTTGAGATGGTTGCGTGTAGGACCTGTGCAGGTCTCATGAACTAAAACAATAAAACCACTAAATGCTGTGGCGCTTTTCTCTCTGAAACCATCTTCACATGAGCAACGCTGCTTTTATCAATACATGCTAATGGTTTCTGTGTCATCAATAACGATTATTTTATGAAAATAAAGCATTCATTTATGGTTCTGGAATGTTTCTGTTACAGATGGAAATTTGGCTGTACGTTTCCATAAATGTGAGGATACAGACAGTGGGGACGGAGGGGTACGCCGATTTCTTTGGTTGTTGACTTCAAATATTAACATTTGTCCACAGTCTTGAACTCAACTCTGGGTTTACTTGACTGTCATCAGGACCTCTACACACAGTCTGCTGTCGTTGAAAAAGCAAACAAGAAAAATAGTTTAACCAGTTTGGAAACATTTTTTTAGGGTTAGTTCTGAGAGTCTATATTATAAATACAGAAGCTGCTGAGACAAAGAAACTTAAATACTGGTCAAACCTGAAGCGGGCAAGGCCTCCTGCAGAGTATTGAACAGCGGAGCTGCACACCTTGTTCTTGTTCAACGCCTCGTCATTCACAAAGCCAAGTCTTCTTTCACTCATTTGCAGTTGCCAAGGCCGAACCGGGCCAAATATTTAACACTTAAAAACTTAATACAAAGACCCAGAAAACAGTTTTTTTTTTTTTTAATATATATTTTGTTCCTCATGCCTGGTGATCTGAACTTTATGCGTATAGTCACTGCAGGGAGCGTCTGATAGAGAGCGTTTATTGCTGAGTTCTTGCATGAGTATGCAATACGTTTCGAGGTGTGTCTGCTGTTGAGGCTACTGCCTGCAGTCTTTTATTTCCTTCACAATGTTTTTTTTGTCACACAAGTTTAGGAATACCCACCCATCTTTGCTCTAAGACGAAAATAAAGACAAGAAGCAGAGAGCAGGAAACGCAAACTTATCTTACTGTAATTTCAATATTATGTCACTATTAAAGATGGTGAAAATTAAAATGGAAAAATCCAAAAACTACATCACAAATTTAATTTGGCAAATCTTATGCTGGTTCTGAAATCTGCTGCCCATGCTGCCAGCTAGCATGTTTTTACACATTCGCCTTTACAGCACGGCTGTGGCGATCAGTCTTTGCTAGCAGTGAAGCAGCTCGCTTTCACCTCAGCACCACTGATCCCTTGACTAGAGCCTCGTCGCCTCTTGTCGACTACTCTAATCAGCAAGCACAGTAATTGCAAGAACATATACAAAGGCTATTTTGAAATTTTTATAAATTTACTAAGAAAGAACGAGGGCTTTGACTGGCCGGGTTCAGGCTGTAGACCACATGTTTGACACACACACTGTCTTGTTTTGATGGCACTTTGTATCAGTTGTTATTGTGATACTATGGACTGAGCCACACCCACAAATCCAGATTATGAAGATGCATTTTATCAACTTAGTGTGCTGACTGAAAAAACCAAATGCAAGAAAAACAAGAGGAAGTGAGACAGACAGTGAGAGGACAGCTGAGGACAGGATAAGGAAGACTGCCAACATAAGAGCGTCGGTAGGGAATAAAACAGGAGCAGAAACTCACTGTGTGTGAGGAACGTGCTGAGCAGCTGGTCAGTAGCCACAGGTTTGATCTCTGTTCGCAGGTTGACGTATCGACCAACTACCAGAGGTGCTCTCCTAAAGCCGAGGATCCTGCAGAGGGGAGGAGGCAACCGGACACAGCGCCCAGAAAATACACATAAAAAAACCTGCATAAAAACCTGTGACGTATAAAATGCACCACTGTGCCAACCATCAGAATGCTGTATTAACACACCTGTCGAGGTGGAAAGCCGCCACCTCTGCATTGTGCCTGTCATAGCCTGCATATGGCTCCCCTTCAATCACGTAGTCCCTCTTGTATCTGAGGAAGGATGGAAGAAACAACATCAAACAGCCAGGCTGAGGTCAAAGACCAGAGTGTTTTATTTTATATTCTAATCTTCTCACCTCTTGGGTTTGAAGACCACTTTCTGTCCTCCTTCCAGAACAAGCAGAGCTTTAAGCTGTGTGCCCTTGTAGCCCACGTCTGCCCGCTCTATCCGGGCAGTGCTGAGGGCCGTGAGCACAGCAGCCAGCTCTGGCGTCTCCTCGGGGTACACCTCTCGAGGACCCACCCACTGGCTTGCTATTTCCCATGGAGACTGGAGGGTGTGTGTGAGTCGAGCTCCCCGAGACAGAGTGAGACCGGCTTCCATCTGTTGGCAGATTAAAACAATGAAAGTGTGGGTAATTGAGCCAGATAAAGATGGTGCGAATACATCATGACACTGCTGTGTACAAGCTTTAGGTGATGGAAACCACATAGTTTGACAGTGCCATGTCAACCTTGAACGAATGCCAGGTGACAACTACAGCGAAGCATCATAAAGGAACAATAACGTCAAACGGGTGCCGTCAGCAGGTAAATAAAACAAAGGAACTAAGAATGGAGCTGTTCTTAAATGACTGGGGAAACAGCGAGGAATAAGAGTACAACAGGCACCTAAACTAGAATGCTACCTTTTTTAAATTCCAACTATTATTTGGGTGCAGCAGTGGTGTTTTCAAACGTCTGCTACATTTTTAATTATATGCACATAAGCAAGGCGCGTGGCAGTCGAGCTATGAGCTGTAACCAAAGGTTAAGACAAAGGTTATAAAATATTTTCAGGCCACCTTGGGTTGTGGGACTGTGAGAACAGTCCTTCATGAAACCCCCTCACTGCTAAAACCCACAGAATTAAAGCCACAAAAAAAAAAAAAAAAAATTAATTATAACTGGTCATCTTTTGTATGAAACAGATGAAAATCACAGAGTACACCCCCTCTTGTCTCATCTGCCGAGTTCCTTTTTGAGAAAAACTTTGTAGACATTGCACTCCAACCTTGCGAAACGCTCTGAGGTCCCGTCGGCTGGCCGCAGAACCTTCACCTCCATCCAGCAGGAAGATCTTGGCCAGGCCCAGCAGGAGGAGCACGGCACACAGCACCACCATGCGCTGTTTGAGCTTCATCTCCACGCTGACCGGCCCCCTCCTCGTGCGACGCTGTGTGTGTGCCCCGCGGTGAGTCCCCCTCACCCCTGATGCATGGCCCCTGCTGGTCCTCGTCGCCTACCCACACGCAGATCCGCACTGCCAGACAAACCTCCCCGCCGCCGTTTTCCCTGGAGCTACAACAGTCTGAACAGACAAGTCACCTAGAACGGAGAGAGCGGGACAATGAAATGAGAGAACCAGAGGAGCAGGGCAACAAGAGAGGCATGAAACACTGGCTGTCAATAACGTGGTGAAAACTGATTGATTGGCTGCTTTGTTTTTCTGGAGGGCAGAGGATGACCCAGTGCGGCAGCGCGGCTGAAAACCATCCAGCATCCGTATGACTCAGTCTGGTCGTTGTAAAGTCAACACAACAAAGCTTTTCCAAAAGCTGATTTTTTTAAAATATATGGTACTGTGCTAAAGTTTTTGGCTGCTGCAATATAGTGCTACTTATCCATCATCTAACTCCAGCTGGAAGGCATTCGAATGGCTCCAAATTTATTCTGCTGCAGAGGAAAACAACACCAAAACACCACCAGTGTTTACAGGGAGAACTACGACCAGGAGGGCGTCCTGGAAGCGGTGGTGTCGCCCCTCCACAGTGTGCTGATTTTAATGTATCCCATGATGGAATGCATGGATGGAATGACCCACAATACATCTCCAAAAGATCTATGCTCACTTCTCAGATCAGTTTTTTCCAAAAAAAAAAAAAAAAAGCAAAAAAGTCTGTGTTGTTAAAAAACTGTGAAGCCAAAGGGTGGTCACACATAAACAGGGATTTATCTCTCAGCAGTTTGCATTAAAAGATGAAAGTCATCTAGCAGACACGTGCAATTTTTTAAAAGCACACTTGTTTTGCAGCATCACGCCAAAAACGTCTGACCGTTACTGGAGGTGGTCTGGTGTTGTAGTGGTCTGCTCTGTTGATAAAATCCCAGGTTCGAATCCCAGACTGGAGCTTGCACATTCTGTGCTTGAGGTTTTTGCGGGAAGCTCAGTGTCCAAAAACTCGCCGTTGAGCTTGAATGGTGTCCTTCAAGTGCCTGACTGTGTGTGTACTCTGTGACGGACTGGAGACCAGTCCAGTGTGTAATCTGCTGAGTCCACTAACATCCACCCCCTCCCCTACTTGGATTCAGAAGGATGAATTAACATGCATTCAAAATTCCAGCAGCTCTCAGCGCATCAAAATCCCCCCCCTGCAGAAGAGGTGGAAGTCCTCAGTCCTGTCTGTCTTTGGCCCTGACTGTTTGCAGAGAGGGGATGATGGACACGCCGTCCCGCGGTGGCGGTGGGGGGGTCAGCTGAGGTGGTGGACCCACACACAGCCTCTCGCGGTCCGGACTCAGCCTCTACACCCCTCTCTCCCTCCCCATGGGTGATGTCCAAAGCCGCATCTCCCCCCTCCAGAACAGGAGCTGAGACACGGGGCGTTACTGGACGGACAGCTCCTCGCGTCGGTACAATTAAAACCACCGCCACGTCCCCCCCCCCCCCCCCCCCCCCCCCCCCCAACACACACACACACACACACACACACACACACACACACACACACACACACACACACACACACACACACACACACACAGACGGTGAAAGCTGTCGTGAGCATCCTTTAAAGCTCACACTGACATTTTGACTAAAAGTGAAGGTTCTCCAACAAGTTCGGACCTCCTGGAGGACGTGAGCCCGGCTGAGCCGGTGCGGGTCTGGCCACGCAGGCAGTCTCCTCTCCCATACAATCGCTCTTTCATGATGCTCTGACACCCGCACTGACAGCACCGAAACCCGCCGAGAAGCAGCCAGAGAGCCGCCTCCCCCTTCCCCCCCCCGGTCAGCACGCCTGCGTTGACGTTTCCGTGTGGGGTCACCGTGTCAGTGCGGACACGGTGTGGACGCTGTGCACGGATGGAGCCGCTCCAGCCGCCGCACACCTTCCAGTGTGGGCTAGCTAAGAGCGCTAGCTGCGTCGTCTGTTTACTGGCGGGCAGACTCACCGTGAACGCCGCTCCGCCCGCGGCTCCGGCTGCGTCCCACCGCCGCCGGACTCCCGCTGGACTCAAAGTAGATGTGGCACAACTGCGCGGCGCTGCCAGCCCCGGGGATGTGTCATTGCCCGAGCTTCTCTCGGCGCCTCTCTTCCCTCCACCCTTTTCTTCCAATCCGTCGCTGCCCCGCTGCCGTATCCACTTCCGAAACACTTCTTCCTCCTGCGCGGCCCGTCGGTGGCCGCCAGGGGGCGACGTGGCGCCTCTGAGGCGGCCGGTGACGGGGAGGGCTCACCTGGGGGAGGGTGGTGTGTGAGAGGATGCAGTGAATTACCAAGTCTTTCAATTAGAAGAGTTTTCTGGATGGATGCACGGTTTAAATAATAACTGAGAATTGTTTCCAGTGCAACAGCAGATAAGTGTTACTGAAATACTCCGGCATGCACTGCTACGCCACATATAGTGCATGTTTTCATTAATAAACATCACTTGTTCAGTAGACTGATGAACTACAGACACTGCCATCAGTGGAAATATGAAGCATTCTGGGTACTTTATTTTTGTTTCTGGCTGAGCAATATTACCAATATAAAAGCAGATTTGTGTTTTTACAGCCCATCAGTTTTCACCAGTGAGCCCCATGAAGTGTCTGCTGAGCAGATTTTCCTTAATAAATAGCATTTAAGGAAAAGTGAAGAGGATCAGACTGTTCTTCTTAAAGGAAAGGAGGTGGTTCTTTTCTTCATAAAATTTTATGTTTAACACTTTTTTTTTAGCAGAGGTTTACCCCAGAAGAGAGGGGCAGAGCTGTCGACCGATCACCACCTGGTGGTGAGTTGGATTCGCTGGCGGAGGAGGAAACCGGACAGACTTGGCAGACCCAAACGTGTTGTGAGGGTCTGCTGGGAACGTCTGGCGGAACCCTCTGTCAGCATGGCTTTCAACTCCCACCTCCGGGAGAGCTTCTCTCATGTCCCGAGGGAGGCTGGGGACATTGAGTCCGAGTGGACCATGTTCTCCACCTCCATTGTCGAAGCAGCTGCTCGGAGCTGTGGTCGTAAGGTCTCCGGTGCCTGTCGTGGCGGCAACCCCCGAACCCGGTGGTGGACACCGGAAGTAAGGGCTGCCGTCAAGCTGAAGAAGGAGTCCTATCAAGCCTTGCTGGCTCATGGGACTCCCGAAGCAGCTGACGGGTACCGGCAGGCCAAGCGAACTGCAGCCCGAGCAGTTGTGGAGGCAAAAACTCGGGTCTGGGAGGAGTTCGGGGAGGCCATGGAGGAGGACTATCGGTCGGCCTCGAAGAAATTCTGGCAAACCGTCCGGCGCCTCAGGAGGGGAAAGCAGGTCTCCGCCAACACTGTTTACAGTGGAGGTGGGGAGCTGCTGACCTCAACTGGGGATATTGTTGGACGGTGGAAGGAATACTTTGAGGACCTCCTCAATCCCGTCGCCACGTCTTCCGTGGAGGAAGCAGAGGCTGAGGTCTCAGAGGTGGACTCGTCCATCACCCAAGCTGAAGTCACTGAGGTGGTTGGCAAGCTCCTCGGTGGCAAGGCACCGGGGGTGGACGAGATTCGGCCTGAGTACCTTAAGTCTCTGGATGTGCAGGGACTGTCTTGGTTGACACGTCTCTGCAACATCGCGTGGCGGTCGGGGACGGTGCCTCTGGACTGGCAGACCGGGGTGGTGGTCCCCCTGTTTAAAAAGGGGGGCCGGAGGGTGTGCTCCAACTATAGGGGGATTACACTCCTCAGCCTCCCCGGGAAAGTCTATTCCAGGGTACTGGAGAGGAGGATCCGACCGATAGTCGAACCTCGGATCCAGGAGGAACAATGCGGTTTTCGTCCTGGTCGTGGAACAGTGGACCAGCTCTATACCCTCCATAGGGTGCTCGAGGGTTCGTGGGAGTTTGCCCAACCAGTCCACATGTGTTTTGTGGATTTGGAGAAGGCATTCGACCGTGTCCCTCGTGGTGTCTTGTGGGGGGTGCTCCGGGAATACGGAGTCCGGGGCCCCTTGTTAAGGGCCGTCCGGTCTTTGTATGACCGGAGTAGGAGTCTGGTCCGCATTGCCGGCAGTAAGTCGGACCTGTTCCCGGTGCATGTTGGACTCCGGCAGGGCTGCCCTTTGTCACCGGTTCTGTTCATAATCTTCATGGACAGAATTTCTAGGTGCAGCCAGGGGCCGGAGGGGGTCCGGGTCGGGAACCACAGGATTTCATCTCTGCTTTTTGCAGATGATGTTGTCCTGTTGGCTTCATCGAACCCGGACCTACAGCATGCACTGGGGCGGTTCGCAGCCGAGTGTGAAGCGGCAGGGATGAGGATCAGCACCTCCAAATCCGAGGCCATGGTCCTCGACCGGAGGAAGGTGGCTTGCCCCCTCCAGGTTGGTGGAGAGACCCTAGCCCAAGTGGAGGAGTTCAAGTATCTTGGGGTCTTGTTCACGAGTGGGGGACGGATGGAGCGTGAGATTGACAGGCGGATCGGTGCAGCGGCTGCAGTGATGCAGTCGTTGTATCGGTCCGTCGTGGTGAAGAAGGAGCTGAGCCGAAAGGCGAAGCTCTCGATTTACCGGTCAATCTACGTTCCCACCCTCACCTATGGTCATGAGCTTTGGGTCATGACCGAAAGGACAAGATCCCGGATACAAGCGGCCGAAATGAGCTTCCTCCGTAGGGTGGCTGGGCACTCCCTTAGAGATAGGGTGAGGAGCTCAGTCACCAGGGAGGAGCTCGGAGTAGAGCCGCTACTCCTCCACATCGAGAGGAACCAGCTGAGGTGGCTCGGACGTCTGTTTAGGATGCCTCCTGGACGCCTCCCTAGGGAGGTGTTCCGGGCATGTCCCACTGGGAGGAGACCCCGGGGAAGACCCAGGACACGCTGGAGAGACTATGTCTCTCGGCTGGCCTGGGAACGCCTTGGGATCCTCCCAGAGGAGCTGGAGGAAGTGTCTGGGGACAGGGAAGTCTGGGCATCCCTGCTGAGACTGCTGCCCCCGCGACCCGGCCCCGGATAAGCGGTAGAAAATGGATGGATGGATGGATGGTTTACCCCAGCATTACCCCAGCTGAGTTATATTTAGGGGTTTAATTGTGATTTTATGAGTACACTCCTGTCATTGTGATTAAGCATTAACTTTGGTGGATACTTGTACTTTTTTGTGAAGACTGAGCATTAAAAATTGTGTAAAAGTGCAGGTTGCGTTGTATAGAAAGACATCAAATAGCACCAGCGTGAAATGAGTGTTGAAGGATGCTCCTGCCTAAATGGCAACTTTTAACAGAAGAAAAGTAAATATTTCACTTACGCATTTCTATTTAAGTTCACCAATCACCAAGCTGCTTATGATGTCTACAGTTCAACTTCTAATAGACACCTAACATTTCAGTCTTCTTATATGCAATAAATTTCTTTCGAATGAGAAAATCTTGTATCTACAGTTGTTTTTTTTTATTCAGACAAATTTGCTTAAAAGGTATTGATATTTTAAAGGAAGGCAAATTCCAAAATAATCCTTGCAAATATCAACTCATTTAAAAACACTTTATATACCTTTAGTAGCTTTATATATATATTTTTTCCTTTTTCTGTATTTGAGAGCTGTGTAACAAACAGTACAGTTTTTCAGTGCTGGCTTGGGTTTTGAATGTGTGGCCTAAGAGTTTTCTGTGTGAGCCCAGTTTGTTTAGGAGCTTCACGTCCACTAATAATTCCCTTCAACCACCATTAATTATTCAAATGAAACAATAAAAAGACACAATTGAAGTGTGGATACATTTTGACTTTTTCAGATTTTGTCAAGAGATCAGTGATTGTAGAAGAGTACTAAGAATTTATACCCAAGCTTTTTAATTATACTCAAATACAAGTGTAAGCACAAAAAACTTTTTAAGGTGGAGACTTCTGGAATGGTGTGGTAGCATGGTGTCGTCTCTCCCAGGTTCACTACTAAGTAACTTATCTTTCACCAGCTGTACCAGTATAAAATTGTATTAAACTGTCTTCTTAACTTCACCTGGCAATGCTGAAGTCTACAAAACAACACGAAGTTGACCAGCCTGATGATACAGCAGGAGGCCCTGTGGACTCGAGTGAGGCTAACACTGAGCATGCTGCTACAGCTAATAGCTTGTTTTCTGCCTATAAGTGCTGCTTAAACACATGGCCACTGTCATTGCTGAGGACGGCAAGTAGATGCAAACTATTATCCAGCAGGTCTTCACCAGCTTTGAATCGCTACTGGAGGGAAAAAAATGACAGCATGAAATCATGGCAGCTATCGACTCCCTCACTGCGCGTCGGTGTGAATACAAGGCTCGTGTCTCCAACTTATCTCCAAGTTATCTCACCAACAGTTCAAGGCATCAGAACTCTGCTTTTGTTCGTTGCTTTCAGGGTGATGGGATCTGTCACGAGAGCTGTGCAAAACAGCAGCACCTTGGCTTAATGTCAGAAAAATCGATGAAAATTTTAGTTATCTCTTGATAAAACTTTGAATCAAGGATATTAAGAGCATTCAGTGATGCAAGGTCTTTCCATATGAATGTTGGCAATTGTTATTCTGCCTTTATTGTCAGATCCTGCAGGAAGCAGATCACCAGGAACAGGATGTTTCTCTCAGTAAGTTCAGTGCAGACGGTGTTGAACGCTCTGTGTGCAGACCAGACCAGCAGAGGGATGTCGGGAGCCAGGTGAATAGGCCTGTTGTCATGTTGGATGGATCCTTTGCATCTTGCTGCAGACAATATCAAGAAGACATCTCTGGACCAATGGATCTTGACAATGGCAGGGTGAGGGCATCCTTCCAAAAAGGGGCCTCGGACTTCTGTGTGTTGATTGTGATGAATTGGACCCGGAGCTCCAGCACCTTGGGGATGAATCTTTCTAAGAAACACACTCAATCTCTTCCTTCAGTCGACTCCTGGAGGTTTAAGATTTTAATTTTGTCTCGTCAGGAGCGACCTTCAAGTTCTGTGACTTGAGTTATCAGCTCAGTATATCTTCTCCATCATGGTTTGTTTCCTCTTCAGCTGAGTAATGTCGTCCCTGGTGTTTTGGATATATGGGGTTGGGTGCACCCTATTTTCGAAGATTTTGCCCTCCTTTCATCAAGACACAAGCCCTTTCCGATTATTGATTTAGTTTTTTCCTCTGGAGACGTGTTTAAAAAATTACAGAGGTCACTCTCTTTCCAGTCTACTCTTTCAGATCACAAGGCAGTAGCTATTCTTGACTTGATACATTTCACCCCATTGCAAGCTCCTAAATGGCATTTTGATACGGTACTACCTTTTTTATAGTGACAAGTCATTCAGAAGAACTCAGTTTATGGATCAACTTAATGAATTCATAATAATAAACAAGGGGTCAGTCAGTGATCCAAGAATACTCTCTGATGCTGTCAAAGGCGCAGGCACACACACACACACACACACACACACACACACACACACACACACACACACACACACACACACACACACACACACACGTTTGTACTTCTATAGTTGTGAGGACACTCACTGATATAATGCTTTTCCATGTCCCTTGCCCTAAAACAAATACTAGGGTTTATGTTTGTATATTTAAGCCATGTTTTAATTTTAACTAAGTATATATCAAGTGATGTGGATATTAATCCAGGGCAGCAACTCCCCACCATAAAGTCGAAATATTTAACAACAATCCCCACAAGAGAACATATTAAAGTTAACACACAAGTTAACTTTACCATCTATGGTTGCTCTTTTCACATTTTTCGATTAAAAAGTTGCAAGCATTAATAAATCAATAAATCACAGATACAGTAAATTAAATTTCATTCAGTTTTATTTATGAGACAGTCATTTGTATTCACTTTTACAGAAAAACCCAACAGTTTCATTGAGCAAGCATGAAAACAAGGAAGAACTCCCTCTAACAGGTAACAGTACAATGCTCCTCCAATGCTGCTTTCTGATATTCTGGTCAGGACGGAGAGGGAGGAAGAGTTGAAGAGAGGGAAAAATAGAAACAAACACACGAGGACTGAAATCCCATGAAAACTATTAAGAAAAATAAAACATACAATTACATAAAAAACATAAAATTGTCAACATCATATGTGCCAGTGTCTTTTACATGCACAAAAAGGAATAGGAAGAAGCGAACATTGAATCCTACCCCTTCACATTGCTGTCGTTATCTTAATTTGCAAAAAAAAAAAAAAAAAATGCATCTTTATTATTATCATCAAATTCACAGCATTAGTGTACTCAAAAAAGGATTGACTTATGATGATGAATGCAATCAATTGAAAGACATGCTCCAGATATTACATTCCACAAAACTTTTCACACATTGTATATCAGCAGTCATGTGTCACAGGTATGCAAAATGTTTAATTTTTCTCTCTATAAAGCATAAAAACAATGAAAAGTTTAATTACAACTCAAGTCACGTTCACTAAAAAATAAACACTGAATAACAAAACCAATTTAATTCATATCTATCTACATTTCATTTTATTTATTTGAAATTTCACATTAATTGTGACAGACCAGAAGCAAAAAAAAACATACCAAAGGTCAGTCTGAACAGTGCTTCAATCCATAAAGTTCCCTTTTAACACCTTGTGAGTTGTATTGAGGCTCAATCTGGACTGAATTAGGTCAGACTGTTTCATGACTTCGTCTGTTTGTGACTTGCCAGGTGGTACAGCAATGAACTACGACGAGAAAATCTTTTAGAACAGGTTTGACAAGTATACGGCTTCTCACCCGTGTGAGTTCTCATGTGCATCTTCAAATTATTCCGTTCACTAAAACATTTCCCACATGTTTCACAAGAATAAGGCTTCTCGCCTGTGTGAACTTTCCTGTGACGAATCAAATGAGAGGGGTGACTGAAACTTTTCCCACATGCTTCACAAGAATACGGCTTCTCACCTGTGTGAGTTCTCATATGAATCTTCAAATTAACCCGTTCACTGAAACATTTTCCACATGCTTTACAAGAATACGACTTTACATCTGTGTGAGTTTTTATATGAACATTCAAATTATCCAGTCGACTGAAGCCTTTCCCACATGTTGCACAAACATTTGGCTTCACACCCATATGAACTATCAAGTGACGGACCAAAGAAGAATGCTGACTGAAAGTCTTCCCACACGTTTCACAAGAATGCAACTTTACATCTGAGTGAGTTGTCATATGAGACTTCAAATTCGCCTTTTGACTGAAAGTTCTCCCACATGTTTCACAAAAATACGGCCTCTCACCTGTGTGAGTTCTCATATGCATCTTCAAATTATACCGTTGCCTGAAAGTGTTTCCACATATTTCACAAGAATGCAACTTTACATTTGTGTGAATTGTCATATGACGCTTCAAACAGCCCAATTGGCTAAAACTTTTCCCACATGTTTCACAAGAATACTTCTTATCTGTGTGAATTTCCATATGACGCTTCATATTAGGCCTTCGACGGAAAGTTTTCCCACATATTTCACAAGAATACGACTTCTCACCTGTGTGAATTCTCATATGGAGCTTCAAATAAGCATTTTGACTGAAACTTTGCCCGCATGATTTACAAGAATATGACTTCTCACATGTGTGAGTTGTCATGTGAACCTTCAAATTATGCCGTCGACTGAAAATTTTCCCACATATTTCACAAGAATACGGCTTCTCGCATGTGTGAGTTTTCATATGAGTCTCCAAACGAGTCCCTCGACTTAAGGTTTTCCCACATGTTTTACATATTACCCTCTTATCAGAGACCGGTCCTTCCTTCCGACATAATTTACGTTTTTTAAAGGCACTTTTCTCACCTGTTTCCTCACACTGCAGATTTTCACCTTCAGCCCGCTGCTCTGACGCAGTAAAGTTGCCCACATGTTCACTTGGAAATGTATCACATCTAAACCTCAGTGAAAGCCTTCTTGACTCCTGACTGGTCCCGGGTTCCTCATGGTCCTCAATCTGTGGAGGTTCTGGTTCCTCATGGCCCTCTTTAAACTGTAGAAGACCTGGTTCTTCTTCTTCCTCTCTGATCTGTGGAGGTTCTGGTTCTACTTCTTCTTCCTCTCTGATCTGTGGAGGTTCTGGTTCTTCTTCTTCCTCTCTGATCTGTGGAGGTTCTGGTTCTTCTTCTTCCTCTCTGATCTGTGGAGGTTCTTCTTCTTCTTCTTCCTCTTTGATCTGTGGAGGTTCTTCTTCTTCTTCTTCTTCCTCTTTGATCTGTGGAGGTTCTGGTTCTTCTTCTTCCTCTCTGATCTGTGGAGGTTCTGCTTCTTCTTCTTCTTCTTCCTCTCTGATCTGTGGAGGTTCTGGTTCTTCTTCTTCTTCTTCCTCTTTGATCTGTGGAGGTTCTTCTTCTTCTTCTTCCTCTTTGATCTGTGGAGGTTCTTCTTCTTCTTCTTCTTCCTCTTTGATCTGTGGAGGTTCTGGTTCTTCTTCTTCCTCTCTGATCTGTGGAGGTTCTGGTTCTTCTTCTTCCTCTCTGATCTGTAGAAGTCCTGGTCCTTCTTCTTCCTCTCTGATCTGTGGAGGTTCTGGTTCTTCTTCTTCCTCTCTGATCTGTAGAAGTCCTGGTCCTTCTTCTTCCTCTCTGATCTGTGGAGGTTCTGGTTCTTCTTCTTCCTCTCTGATCTGTAGAAGTCCTGGTCCTTCTTCTTCCTCTCTGATCTGTGGAGGTTCTGGTTCTTCTTCTTCCTCTCTGATCTGTGGAGGTTCTGGTTCTTCTTCTTCCTCTCTGATCTGTGGAGGTTCTGGTTCTTCTTCTTCCTCTCTGATCTGTAGAGGTTCTGGTTCTTCTTGTTCTTCTATGATCTGTGGAGGTTGTGGTTCTTCCTGCACTTGACAGTTTGTTTCCTGTTCAGAGAGCTCCTCCTCCGACCAGTCATGGTGCTGTGGGAGCTCTGCAGGGATAAAAAAAAGTTCAAGATGAAGGATAAGTTACATTACTGCTACTGCTCCAGCTGTAAAAGAAAACCCAAGACTCAAGCAGTGAAACCAAAACTTTCTCTTGTGACACCGTTGCTTATTGAGCACTTTGAGCTGCTGACCGATTCACTTTTTGGATTAGCTTTTTGTAGGTGGTATTTTCTCTCACCTTCTCTTATATTCACTCAACAGTCTGTTAACTGTTTACTCTGCTACCTGAGATTAAGTGATAATGTGACGTTAGGCTTTTAAACGTTCTCAGGAACTGCCTCTTCAAAAAACATCAATGTCCAAAACTTTATTGGGCAGTCGAATGAGGGGGAAAGTATAGTTCCTCTGCAGCTGGATGATGGACTTCTCATCCAACAGACCACAGTATGTGACACTTGGAGGTCCGGTCTCCTCTATCACCTTCCTGAACACTGATATCTGCCAGAGCTGTGTCCTCGTTGCACTCTACACTCACTTTTCACATGACTGAACTCACACCTATAGCTAAAACTGCACATGTAAATTTATTGCTGACACAGCCGTGGTGGGATTGATAACCAAGAGGAGACGGCCTACACAGAGAATGTCCAAGTCCTCACATCCTGGTGTCTGAACCGTGACTTCTGACTGAACACCTGCTGGACTGAGGAGCTTGTCTTTGACTTTAGAAAATTGAGTGAAACAACACATAGCAGCCTGGTGATCAGTGGAGACTGTTAAACAGTCGTTACTGTTACTGTTAAACAGTCGTTAGTTTACAGAGATGTGCTGTGAAAGACATTTAGAATTTGACACACATTTTCTGCACTGTCCACATGGGATTACCTGTGGATCTCTGGTAATTCGTGACAAGAAGTGAGTGTATTTGGAACTATAGTCTCCTGGAATAAGGGGCATTTGAAATATTGAAAGCACAACAGATAAATCCTGCTTGTGTCTGAGGTTTATAAACCAGCGATGGAGATCCTCCACCAGTCAGAACCATGTGTTCATTCAGACCTTTCCATACCTGCTGTGTGTGATGGGACTGGAGGTTTCCACATGATTCCCAGAAGTCTTCTTCTCGTACAGCACAATAGTTTGGTCAAGCACGGTGAAGATTACCTTTGGGACGCTCGGGACTCTCAAGAGAAAAACAAGACAAAGTCACTGATGTGAAGGATGTGAATATTTCACAGTGATGGGTGGATGAGACAGAGTAGGATATATTTAAATTAGAAACTTTTATAAACAAAAATATCTGCTCTTTTCAATAAAACTGAAAGTAGCTGTGGGGGTGAAGCAACATTTAGGAAACTGTCATTAGGTTCTCTGAGCTCTGGAGCTTCAGTGGCAAGTTTCCAGTTTGATGTAGTTCAGACATGTTTTCTTTTCCCAGCAGCACTTCAAATCATCATTACCCTGAAATATTTTAATCTTCCTAATTTTAATTATAATAAAGAAGGAGTCACAGGAATGTCATAATAAAATTTAAATCTGTTAAAAAGAATAATAATAATAAGGAAATAAATGTGCAAATATAAACACATAAAACATACATACATACAAACATAAAAACATAAATAAATCTGTTAAAAATAAGGGAATAAATGTGTAAATATAAATACAAATAAATAAATATTTTTTATCTTTGCTTTTCCCTTTGTTTTTCCATTTTTTGTCATTTCTATTTCTTTTACCTTTTACTTTTTGTCCCTTTTCTGTTTCCATTTTGCTTTTGCTTTAGATGCTTTTGAAGAACAGTGCAATGCGGATGTGCAATACAGTGAACAATAGAATGCAATACAGAATCTGCAACACAAGAATATATATTTGGAAACAGTATCATTTTCTCCCACCTCAATCACCCAAACCCACCCCAGTGCTCTCAATCACTGATTTTTCAAATGAAAGGAGGAAAACTGGCAGAAAAGTCCGGATTTTCCGAACTATAAGCATCTTTAAAGATTGACAGAAACTTGTCAACATTAACAAAGTTTTTACATTGTCAGTTTTAGTTTGCAATTTGTTCCAAAGGGTTTAGTTCTACTTAGGATTTACTACTGAGATTGTAAAAAGTGGTGGTGGTGTACAGTCATTTATTTATTTATTTATTTAATAATTAATTTATTTCGTTTATTTTCTTATTTTTATACAAATTTAAATTCATTTATTATTTATTTCTCTTTATATCTACACCTTTTTCCTTTGTTTTTGTTTTTTTTTTTAACAGATTTACTTTTAATTATGGTACTCCTGAGACTCCAAACACCTGCTTGCAAACATCCCTTTAGAAATCTCAGCGGGGAGCAGCAGTGGACTCTCCTCGTGCGCCCCTAGACACGCCCACTTACTACCATATATGGTCAACGTAAAGTCCCTCCGGAATCTGTGGCCTGCTGATCAATGGACTTTTCCGAAGATGCGAAAAATTTAACGGAGAGTGAAACAGAAGCGCTTATGGTCAGGTGGAGGCAAGGAAAATGATATTTAGTGTAAACAGTAGAATCGCCAATAAAATGAAATCGAGTGAAGCCAGCATGCTGTCAGCTGGTGTGTTTCCTCAGAAGCGGAGGAGAAGCGGAGGAGACAGCGTCCTGTCAAAGTTTCCAAAGTGTTTCACTGCAAGTCCTGGCTCAGCTCAGATTATTGACCAAACAAAGGGTAGATTGTTATGCTTGGATTGGTAAAGATAGGCGTTTATTCTGCAGATATTTCTGACCATGCAAAACGAAAGAAAAATATATATTTACTATTACTAATGTATTTCTTGTAGTGTTTTGCAATATACTGCAAAATGTACACATATTGCCGATTTCAGTATTGCTATTCTATATAAAATCTAAAATATTAAACCTCATATAATTGAAATATATTTCCTAACATTTTGCATGATATTTTCCGTCATTCTGTATTATATTTCTGTTTCATGAGGGTAGCAGGCTGTGGCAGTTCATCAAATAAAAAGACATCGTCAGGCAGTACTGTTAGCGACACGTACGTACAGAATATAACAAAAGCATGTATTCAGGCAGAAAGCTGACATGTGAACACAGACCAGGGGAACACTTGAGATCAGGGAAGCTTCTCTAAACACCACTCAGCAGGCTGTGTCTGGAGCGCAGAGCGCCTGAAGGATCCGAATCCTGACCCACACCGCGCTGCAGACTCCACAGATCAGTAAAGTAACCATCAGCAGCCTGTCTGAAAACGCAGCTTGATTATAAAGATGCAGGTAAAAAAAAGACACGCTGCTGTCTTAGTATATATAAAAAAACGCTGCTTCAAACCTTGAAAGTCTGATAAGTGATTAAATTAAATGTATGAGATTAATCTGGCTTCAATTCTGTGACCAAAACCTCCATGAACCAAGACTATACAGTTGGGTAGGGTGCTCATTCTCATGTCAAAGTCACTTTTTCAAATCCAGACATCAGCGCAGTTCACATACACTTTCCAGCCCGTTTTCAGCAACAGTTAGGTTTATAAACGAGGCCCCTGGACAGCTGACAGCCTGGCTGAGACACAGAAGGAGATATTTTATATCTTACTTCACTATTCCCTTTGCAAACACCACAAACAACATTTCCTGTGTTTCTGACACACATGCTGTTTAAAACGGAAGGTTTCTGCTTCTAACATGATTCCTACTTTTTCACTTATGACAACCACTGCAGCTGCAGCCTCGTTTCTGTCTGCCAGCCTCCAGAGAAATCTTAACAGTCCTCCACCAGTCAGCTTCATGTGTCCATTCACACTTTACATACCTGTTCTGTAGAAGCTGATTTGACGTTTTCCGCTGGTTTCCAGTAGTTTGTGCTGACGTTAAATCGTCTCCTTGTACTGGATGATAATTTATATAAAACAAAAAACAAAAAACAAAAACGGTGAATACTTCTCCAAAAGCAGCAGTAAGTCACTCCTTGATAAACTCTCTGAAAGCCTGAACTGAGCTGTGGAAGCTAAAATATTTCCCCTGTGAGACAGAAAAATACAGTCTTCAATTGAAGTTTGTATGTCTCAGCACACTGAATGTAACTTGGAGCAAAATCTAAAATGCACCGTGCAAATCTATATTTTAAAAAGCATTTAAATTTAACAGACTTACTTATAACTTCACGATGTTGACCAGCTAATTTAGTATCATCACGGTACTATTCCTCCCTCTGTCTCATCTGCCCTCACTGCTTCTTACTGCTCCTGTCTGCATCAGGTGAAGGCTGTCCTGCTATCAACATACATTGTGTTTGGGGGTGTGTGTGTGTGGTTCAACCACAGGAGTTAGAGGGAGGGGGCAGGAAATAAATTAATGTTTAGAAAACACCTTAGTGGATGTAACACATTAACTACTGGGCCTGAAGGGTTTTTTCCCTTTTTTCCTCAGGCCCACTCCAGATAACTGAAGGCAGTTAGCAACACTGGTGCACCTGCACCATTAACAGGGCTCTAGATACACCCCTGGACTGAACAATGCAGAGAGTGAGCAACTTCAGTGGTGTGGTGGCCTGGAGGTTCTGCAGAGCTGAGTCAGCTCGTGAAATCATGCCAGTGCTATGTCTGTGTTAAATACATATTTTCATTGCAGGGGCCAACACACAGGGACAGAGAACCACATACACCCAGGGGCAGTTCAGGGCCACCAGTTACAGTTTTTACATTCTGCTTTTGTGCATAGAAAAATTTGATAAACATAAAACAGCGTGAAAGCAGAGGTCGTCCACTTTGGGATTTCCAGACTTTATGTTGTATCTGATCTCCAGCATGTCTTGGACACTTGGGTGCAGAGAGGAGCAGAGCGGTTGACCGATCACCACCTGGTGGTGAGTTGTATTCGCTGGTGGAGGAGGAGACCGGACAGACTTGGCAGACCCAAACATGTTGTGAGGGTCTGCTGGGAACGTCTAGTGAAATCCTCGGTCAGCATGGTTTTCAACTCCCACCTCCGGGAGAGCTTCTCTCATGTCCCGAGGGAGGCTGGGGACATTGAGTCCGAGTGGACCATGTTCTCCACCTCCATTGTCGAAGCAGCTGCCCGGAGCTGTGGTCGTAAGGTCTCCGGTGCCTGTCGTGGCGGCAACCCCCGAACCCGGTGGTGGACCCCGGAAGTAAGGGCTGCCGTCAAGCTGAAGAAGGAGTCCTGTCGAGCCTTGTTGGCTCATGGGACTCCAGAAGCAGCTGACAGGTACCGGCAGGCCAAGCGAACTGCAGCCCGAGTGGCAAAAACTCGGGTCTGGGAGGAGTTCGGGGAGGCCATGGAGGAGGACTATTGGTCTGCCTCGAAGAAATTCTGGCAAACCGTCCGGCGCCTCAGGAGGGGAAAGCAGGTCTCCGCCAACACTGTTTACAGTGGAGGTGGGGAGCTGCTGACCTCAACTGGGATATCATAGGACGGTGGAAGGAAGACTTCGAGGACCTCCTCAACCCCGTCGCCACGTCTTCTGTGGAGGAAGCAGAGGCCGAGCTCTCAGAGGTGGACTCGTCCATCACCGAGGTGGTTGGTAAGCTCCTCGGTGGCAAGGCACCGGGGGTGGACGAGATTCGCCCTGAGTATCTCAAGCCTCTGGATGTGCGGGGACGGTCTTGGTTGACACGTCTCTGCAACATCGCGTGGCGGTCGGGGACGGTGCCTCTGGATTGGCAGACCGGGTGGAGAAATTCGAACAATTGCATCAATGTTTATTCGATTGATGGGTATTATTAATTTATTCATTACAGTGTTAGAGTTCTTTAGGAAGACACATCTTGATAAACTTTTTATTTTTTGTCAGGTTAATCTGACCTCAGCTTCATCTCTTTGGAGCCATTAATTTAATTCAGTCTGACATTCATTAAGTGTATTTTTTTTTTTACATTCATTGATTAACTTTGGTTTTGGTCTTTGGTGAGATGAACACTGATGTGTTTGATGCCTGATTTAAAAGGAATTTGGCAGAGTTATGTGTCATGAACAGCAAAAATTTCACATCTTTTTAAATTTCCTTTTAATACAGAAGCTTTTAAACATTTTTTATTCATTCCATGGACAATGGAATTGGATGTTTATCTTTCATAAATAATATTGTGCTGTCCATCTCAACTACTGCACCCAACATGTTTAGTTTATTGACGTCGTTACACTTTTTAGAGTAAATTGCTCACATTTAAGTAACTAACCCTACAGGATTTCTAAACCAAGCTTAAAAGACACTAGAGTGCCAAAAACGCCAAAATGTTCCTGCGCTGATAACAAACTATTCAAAGGCTTTGCAGAAGTCAAAGAAGAAAATAAAGCAATTGTCCTCAATTAAACTTCTTTAATTTCAAAGTCCATCACTAATCTTCTGTCATTATGCACGATTCTGTCCTTTAAACAGTCCAGACTGTGTTTCTGCTGTAATGTTTGACGTCCCTGTTAGATGTTTGGAGAAAATGTAGGTTAATCATTTGTAGCCTGAATTTCTGCGTGAAGTCTGAGGTATCAGCCTCCTGCTCTCCATACGTCCAGGGTCTCTGTTCAGTTTTGGGATGGTGGTTGGGAGCACAGAGGTTATTCTGCCGCTCAGAATATGAGCAGCAATACCTCTTTTGGGGGATTTTCAGAGTTTTCATACTTCGCAAGATAAAACATTTTCCAAATCTACATTAAATGTACAGTAAAATGCATTCTCTGCATGTAATCCATCCTGAGAAGCAGCCGCTGCACCGTAGCACTTAGGGAGGATCTTTAGGGTTGACTGCCTTGCTCAGATTCACCGCCCCGGTGACCCGGTGAACTGCTAAGCGTGAGATTCAAAGGAACCTCTTTGCCATGCTTCGCCAGTTTCGGAGTATCTGTATTTATTTTCCTGCACTCCTGAAGCACCGGCTGATACGGGTCCCTGAGGAGCGGGACCACTGAGCACCCCTCCCCTTTGACCAAGAACAATATTGTCCCGGACCGACCCGGGAAACAGCTGTAAATAATATGCAACGCGTATGAGAGAGGAAATCGCAACCATTTACTGGACAGGTTAATTCCTGCAGGTCGAATCTGGGTGGGTAAAGACCATCGTCCCGGACAGGAAGTGGCTTCACAGGCTGTGTTTTCCACATTACTGCTCAGAACCCGCCTCCAGCATAACATCAAATTCTACATGAGGATTCCACCACATGGCTTTCCACAGTCTATAACCCAAGTACTTTTTATAATTTTCATATTGAATTAATCACATTAGTAGGTTTAAAAAGTACTTTCAAGAGTAGCAGTTTTTCTAAATCAATTAAATATTGTTACAGCTGTTTTGTTTATCCTGACAAACTTATTTTATTAATCTATTTGATGGTTTTTACACCTGGATTACATCTAAAAAAATAAATAAAACTTGGAGACGTTCAGTCCACAAATAAAATATATTCAGTTTCAGCGACGACTGAAGAAACACAAAAAAATCCTTCACATTTAATCAACTTCAACCCTTTATTGGATTCACTAAGACATGAGGTTATACTTAAGAAAACTTAAGGTGCTGTTGGAGAATATTTTTATAGTTTCAGGATTTATAAAAATAAAAAAAACACATCGACAGGGACGGCCCTGTGGAGTCAACAACTGCCCTGATGTGCAAGTTTAAGGACTGAAGCAGTGAGAACATGCAAACTCCTACATCGTCTCACACATCACACACTCACATCCTCTGGCATTTCATGGATTCTGATATTGCTCTTTATCATGTCTGTAGCCGCACATATTCTCTAATAGTATTTTTTATCACTCATTTCATGTATTCCATCTTATTTTTCAGTATTCTCAAACTGTTATACTTGTGAAAATGTTAATTGTAGGTTTGAAATATTTGCCTCTCAAATTCTATTTGAATTTTAATTAAAAAAAAAAAACCTTAATAAAGGAAACCCAGAAAAAAAACTCTGAAAACACCCGGCAGAATAATAAATGATAAAAAAAAAGAACCAAACAGCATTTCAAAAAGCTTGGAAAAAAAGACAGTTTATCTAGAGTTGCATTAACTCAGTGGGCATTAAAACAGTTAAAAGACTGAAACCGACAGCCATGTGATGAGACATGAAGAAACAGCACAACAGTCGCACAACAGTCACACAACAGTCACACACTCAACACAACAATGAGCATGAAGCAGATGTGTGGAGTAAAAAAGGGCAGAGTGTTTATTGGTTCTCAGTTTTCACACTTGGCAGCACATCACTCTTGTGCGAGGTCACAGCGCCGACCACAGGCATGACACAGACACACACAGAACCAGGTAAAAGGGTGAAGGTCAAAGGTCGTCTCAACATCACCCTGTCAACTCCGATGACTGAAACACAGGCTGCTGCCGTCCTTGGTAAACAGTGAATGATGCCTGACTTGTGCACAGGAGGCACATATTCACATTGGTTCCACTTCTCCACCAAATTAAACAGAAAAAAAAAAAAAAAAAAACTTCATCTCAACTGTTCATTTTTACATGATAGTGAAAAACACTGAATTCCAAAGGTGATTCACTCAAAACAGGTACTACAGGGGAAATTGTGCATTGGCAGCAAGTGTGGTCAGGTTGAAGGAAACGTCACAAACTCGTAGTCCAGGAGGAAAAAAAAAATCACTTTGCATTCATTTGAGTTGTTTTCCACTCTCACCAAAACAAGATTATCAAAAGCGAAATGGTGTGAATAGTGATTTGCTTTGAAATTAAAAAAAAAAGAAGTAAGTCTATTGAAACATCGTAAAATGCAATAAGTGTTTTAACAATTTCTGACCATACACTGTACAGAAAAGATGCTAAAATAGAACAATGTAAACTCAGGTCACAGTGAGGAAAGCTCATGGAAAAAAAAAAGACCCAGACAATTCTCCTAAATGAATGAACCTGCAACCTCTCAACTGTGGCTGGTTCTGAGTCTCTGAAACTAAAGAATTCACACAACATGTTTGATTTCATGTGTCTCTTCTCATCACCAGCAGTGAAGGTCAGATAAAGCAAACAGAGGAGAAGGTTCCGGGTGCAGCCTGCCAACAGCGCTCAGCTTCTTCTCTCCGGTCGTTCACTGACCCAAAAGTCTCCAGCTCCCAATTCTTGCAAAGCCGCTTTGAAGTTAATCAATACATTGCAAATGACACCACTGAAAGTTTGATCAACAGAAGGTAAAGAGTCTCAATCATCCACCTGCGTCTCGCAGCCGCTTTCACCAAACCGGCAGCGTTGTGAAGCTGCTCCTCATCCACAGTGCTTCACTTGCTGCTTTATAGCCTCAGCTCCATCATACGGAGGAGTCTCGCCTGTGCTTCCTGCTCCCAAATCCCCGTCTCTTTTACAACACCCCCCTCCCCCAACCCCCGGCGTGTGTGTGTGTTTGTGTAGTGTGAGCTGGTTACTCTCACTGCTCAGCAGTGGCGGCTTGATTTACATTGTCTTAAAAAAATAGAGCAGTATGCACAGGCGTGCGCACACACACTTGCAGTGACTGTCTTTGGCTTCCTCATTCATTCCTCCACAGGTTGATCCACTGTCACATCTCTCTTGGGCAGAATACAAAGGGCCGAGCGTCTCCTCGTGGACACCGAGCCGACTCTTCCTCAGGTTGGAAAGAGTCAAACCGAGGCAGATGAGCTCAGCTGTACGTTGTATCGCGTTGAGGACTGTTTCAATACATCAGGGTGTTTCTGTGGACATAAACCTGGAGAGCAGGTCTGCCTGCGAAGCACTTTAGAGAGGAATCAACATGGATATGTTCACTGCTCCGTTCCATCCGCCAATATCGAGCGATTAAAACGGGTTCTGTCTTCAAATTAATGAGCAGATGGGACATTTGCCTCTGTGCACGGAGGAGCAGTGCAGGGACTGTGATATTGGGAGTGAAGATTGTGTAAACATACATTGTAAACAGCTGCTTTAAAAGGTTGATTTAAAATTGATGTCAGAAGAGTGACGCGCCACTGCCGTGCTCATGTTTTTACAAAAACAAACAGCAACAGTCTGTGGCACACGGAAAACTGTCCCAGGTTTTCTGCACTGAAACACCCTCGTTCCTCCACTTGACAAAACTGGAGCTTCTTTCTCCCTCCTGAAATTTTATCATCCTTAAACAAACAAACAGTGATGAACTTCACTTGGCACTAATTACAACCAAGGTGCTTTATGCTATTTTCAAATCAGACACAACATTATTGAGGGCCTAAAGCTGACCTGGGTTCTGCTTAACAGTATGAGGGGCAAAATGAAAAAGAAGAAGAAGAAAAGTAATGGGGAAAATAATAAGAAGAAAAGTAATGGGAAAAATAAAAATTGCATGTAAAAAAAAAAAAGTTCCATAAAAGAAAAAAAAAAAAAAAACCACAACAAATAAAACAGTAACGTTCGAATGTAACAGACGAAACTACATTGTCGTGCAACCATCTACTACATGGTAATACTGTGAACTGCACCATACCTCCCAAAAAAGTAAAAGAAACTAACAACACAAAACAACATAAAACAAACAGGATAATTAAAAGACTTTGTATGGCTCCAGGTAGCTTTGTGAGTGTCTGCTCCAGACCACAGGCTCCAACCACAGAAAGCAACCGGGAAGAGATAAAATCATGTGTCATGAGTTCTTGTTGCTTTTAATCGCCGACTCTTTCACAGTTTCAAGTCTTTAGTGTTTGTTAGCGTGTGCGAGTCCGGTGAACCGAGCGTCGTCTCTGAGCGGATGGAGAGAAAAAACACTGGAGAGCAAAGTAACGCAGGTCTGAACAGAAGTTTGTCTCCTTTACCCAACGGTGAACATGTCTTAGCTTAGATCCTGGGATTATCGTACCTTTTGGGAACACAAACGACACAGTCCAAAGCCCTCCACCCAATGCACTTATACACACACACACGCACACACACACGCACACGTACAGAGTTAATATATATATATGACAAAAAGCAGGGCTCAGTTCTGTTATAAAAACATTCAGGAGGAGTGGGAGTCGTTTCTGCTGGAATTGATTGCAAATCAGAGCCCTTACATTTAGAATGATGCAATCAAATAGGCTTGTGTGTGTGTGCGAGTGTGTGTGTGTGTGTGTGTGTTCATGTAAATAATCCTGTGACTTTGAGCCAGAGTGACTGAAAAAAGTGAGACTCAAGTGACTAAAATGTGTTTCTAAACCCTCCAAAGTCCAGTGGGTTATTCTGATGTGAGTGCGCATGTCGAGTGTGTGTTCAGTCCGATAAAAGCTGGAAATCTTGCATTAAAGCAAGGCAGGGACACAAAAACATGGTTTACCAACTTTTTTTTTTTTTTTTTTTTTGGGGGGGGGGGGGGACGACAAACAATAGAACTGAGTATTGTTTCGGTGGGAGAGGAGGAGTGAACGGGGCGCCACTGAAGTGCTGAACAAATGACGAGGAGCAAGCGGGAGACGAGAGCTGTGGTGCAGGTCCTTGTTCAGTAGTCAATACTTCCAGACAGTCACTTCCACCCACACGACCTGGCATTCACGCACACACACACACACACGCACGCACGCACGCACGCACGCACGCATGCAGGAACTCTGGTTAAGGCAGTGGTGGCAGGTGAGGCTGCAGTGAGGCCAGGGCTAGAACCGGAGCGTCTGCGGTCAGGGCTCATGGCAGTGAAAGCTCCCACGACAGAGTCGGCGCTTCTCTTCATCCTCCTCGACGTCTTCCTCGTCCCCGTCTCTCCTCTGCTCAGTCGCTCTCCCCAGCAAAGGTCACTCAAACGACATCAGGTTGGCTGGCACCTGGAAGGACCGGAGAGCGGCGTTTAACACGGGTCCAGACAGGTCCAAAGTCAGGACACTATGGGTTAAAATCCTGCTGAAACTCATTTGTGGAAGCGTTAACCCAACAAGTTTAAAAAATAAATAAATAAATAAATAAATAAATAAATAAATAAATAAATAAATAAAATTTAGCAAGTCTGACTGAATTAAACTGATTCAAGAAGAAAATTCACATTGTCTTTGAATCTACAGCAGTAAACTCTTCTGAAAAGATAATGTAATCATGTTTTCTGATGCTTTTATCCTGCATTTTCCTTTGCTGTTACCTCAGACCAGAGGTGTGGCACGCCCCCTAGAGGGGGCTCACGGCATTGCGGCAGGGGAGGTGCAGCTCAGACATGGTGGCAAATAAACATTTTTCTCTGGCTGTGTCTGGAGTTTTTGCAGTGACAGTGAGTCTGTTCGAGGTTTTATTCTCTCTGCACTTCTTGTGTTTTACAAGCTATTATAACGCAGAAAAGCAGTCTATAGAAGATATCTTAAAAGCACTAAAATGTTGAAAATTTAAATTCAGCGATGCAAAAATTGTGAGACGTTATGAACTTCTAGTAATTTCACTGCTGTTGTGATTTCTCTTAAACTTTATTTGACCCGTTTAATATTAATTTCATCATTTATAGCAGTTGTAAATGTCCCTTCACGGGACTATAAAACATAAAAACTTAACTTTTTTTGGTACATGCTACTGCAGACAATCTGAAAATGAGCAGAATCCCAGTGACTGAGAAGGCACGGCAGCAAATCAGCCTGTAAAACTCAATAAGAGAAGAATTCCTGCAGATATGCGTTCTTATAATTTGATTAAACTGTGATTTGAATGAACGCAGCAGAGACCAAAGAGCTTCACACACGTCAAACTGGGTCTGGAAGTGCTGTCACATGTGCAATTTATTGTTCCTGATATGTCTAATATCAGATTTCCTGTTGCAGTTTTTTACTCCTTCACACATTTTCTATGTGAACCGGTGAGTTTTAGGACGGAAGAAAACCTATGAAAGAATTAACTCCAGACTCAGGAATCACCACAAGTTTAAACACTGCCTTAGGCATGACGATCAGGGTTTTATTTAATGCATTATGACATTAAGTAGACTCCAGAATCATTGTAGTGTGTGTGTGTGTGTGTGTGTGTGTGTTCACACCTGTTGCCTGTTGCTCTGACAGGCTGCGCTCAGATGTTTGAACCACAGCTGTGCGTTCCCTCGGTTCCCGGCCTGGTACTTGTAGGTGTTACCTAGGCAACAGAAACAAACAACAGGAGATCAGCTTCCAAGACTCCTCTTTCCACCTGCAGCCTCGGCGGCCTGGAAAGATGGCCGAAGCCTCGCAGGACCCAATGAAAACAAAGTCACTGTGAAAAACTCAAGATTGATGTCAGATGATTTGTGAATATGTGTCTAATTTTTTTTTATTTCACATATATAAATGCCAGATCTGACTAGCATGTGGTGACTTAAGTTTAGAGTTTTTATATTAGTGAGCTTTATATTTTGCTTAGTGAGCACATATACATATAGAGAAAGGCAATGCCTATATTGAGACTTAGAAACTTCAATAGTGAAACACTTTTTAAGGTTGAAAGGTTAAAAGAAATTAAAAATGCAACTAGAATAAGTTGACAAACATTAATAGTGACACACGCACAGATATAGTCCAGAAAAACACATACATTCAAAAACTAGCCTACGATATTGTCTCTTTATAAGCAACCATGTTAATTTTTATTTTATTTGGTATTATAGACTTATCTTATCTGTTTTTTATAGAATGCACAGTGTTGCAGTGGTTTTGCTCTCATGTCACTTTCTGTTAAGGCCTTTGACACAACGCCAACGTCTCCAAACCAAACATCACGTCCAGCGTCTCTTTCTCTGCTGTCCGACTGCCACTCATCAGGCCAGACACTCGCCTCCACTCTCTCTATTCCTCCTTCACTCTCTTCTTCCTCTTTCCTCTGTGTTGCTCTGGATTGTTAACCCCAGGTAAATCGATTCATCCACCCTCCACTCTTTGCATCTTGACCTTTTGCTCTTACTTATAGACATGATTTTATTCTTGTCTCTGACCTTTATTGCGCTACGCTCTCTCTTTTTTTGTTGTTTGCTCTTCTGAAGGATATGTTGTATGTACAACAGCAATATAACACAACCGGGGATATTTAGTCTTTTATTGAACATTCGGTGACAAATAATTGTAAAGGTGTGAATGTAAGACAGCTGTTGTTGTGGTTGTTGTCTAAACACAGGCCTTAAACAGTGGAGTCTGTGTAACTAACAATCCGAGGACAAAGGAGTCTATAAATTATAATCACAACCTCCAGGAACCATCTGAAAAGTTTGACTGCTGCAATGCTAACCATGAGCTGCATCCATTAGAAAGAAGAAAAAGAAGGTACCAGCAGCTGTTTGATTCAAAGAGTCTTGATTGTCTTTAAATAAATAGAAAATTCATGCTTAAAGGTGCCTTAAGGAGTTTGCACGTTTTATGGAAAACAGCGCCCCCTGCAGGCCTTGGGCGTAATGCAGCTTAGTGAAAAACACGTCCCTGCGGCTCGCGTGCACGGGGGGCTCAAGTAAAATGCAAGTTTCTTTTACCTGGTGGAGTCTGTGCTGGAGTTGTGGCAGTGCTAGAAGCCAGTCTTTTCTTACTTTCTGGAAGCTCCTGCTCAGTTGTTGCTCACTAAGCGTCTGGCGGAGTAATGGCGGACAAAATGAAACCTATCCAGTCGGAGCGTGCATTACGTCATTCCTTTCAAATTCTCCCCCAAAAAACTCTGGTGCCGGACCGGCACTGCAACTTTCAAGTGACAATTTAGCGCTGTTAGAGGTACTTGTAATGAATATGTCAGGGCACATTGTACACATCATTAAAAATGTGCAACATATTTATGGTGGAAAATAAGTATTTTTAAGGTTGAAAAACTCCTTAATGCACCTTTAATAAAAGAAAAAAAAAAGTTCTGCAAAACCTTTTCCGAAAACTGAGCCTTATAAAAACCGGGGTGGTCTAAGAATCAGTGTGTCTTATATTTGGACCAACACGTTTTTTTGCAACTCTGTGCTCTTGAAACAAAGTACTGACATTAAATGGGATGTTTTATGCTCATAAAATGCAGAAATCCAAATTCCCAACTAGCATCAATGTCAATTTCTATCTACATCAAAGAGGAAATGAAAACAGCCTTTCTTTGTCAATGAAACACAAAAACGGACACAAACTAGAAAACCAGATGGAACCAACATTCTAAGAAGACATAACTTCAAGAGAAGACGTCCGCGTCAGTGACGTCTGTGACAGAGCGAAGCAGAAACATCCCTGGAAGTGAGCAGTAACACTGCTGACAGCAGATTCAGATCAGCTTCTCCACAAACAGCTTCATTCATGAGAAATACTTGAAGTTACTGCCCCAAAGAACAGAAGTAAAAGTTGGATATTTTCTTCAAATTTTTACTTTTAAACCAGAGGTAGTACGTTTAAATTTTTTTTAAACTGTACTTTAATTAAAAGTCTGTCCTTTATTAATGCATAGCAGTTTTTTCCCTTCACAAGTATCTTTTTTGTTGTGCAGTTTTTATACTTATTCCATGTCTGCTGCATTGGCGCAGATGAAAACTGATGATGGCAAATCATGATGGTTGAAAGATTGAACTGTCGACGTTAGCGGTGGTACTTTAAAGCATATTTTACAATGGAAATGTTGCAGATCCACTCGGGATCCACGGCGACGGCGTTGCGTCTTGCTATTTCCCAGTCAGTGTAGCAGAGATTTTTTTTTTTTTTGCATCAATACATATGATGTATAGATGCGTTTTGAACTACTAGAGCTGACGTAGTTCAGACAGACACAAGGCAAGGCATTGTGGGTACTGTAGTTGATTTTCACAGTAGTGGACAGCTCATTCTCCGAGAAAGTTTGGTGCACAAATTAGTTTTTAAACGTGCTGTGCTCATTTTAATCTAATGTGTGTGTAAGTGTGTGTGTGTGTGTGTGTGTGTGTGTGTGTGTGTGTGTGTGTGTGTGTGTGTGTGTGTGTGTGTGTGTGTGTGTGTTACCATGTTCGGAGTCAGTCAGCAAGAAGACGTCAGGATGCTCGGGATCGTCTGCCATCATGACCATCAGACCAACCACACAAACACTCTTACTGGAGGTGGACTTGAACTGCAGAATAAAAACATTATTAGCTTAACTTCTAAACTTTAAAAGAAGACATAATCACATGGGTTTTCTGTGTGTGTGTGTGTGTGTGTGTGTGTGTGTGTGTGTGTGTGTGTGTGTGTGTGTGTGTGTGTGTGTGTGTGTGTGTGCACGCGCGCTCCGCGAGGCTCTCATTACCCTCTGAGTGACACACAGGACTGCAGTGATCTCATTGGGCTCATTACTCAATGAGTGCTACCATCTGTCTGTTCACTTGCTTCAACAGTGTATACATGCGCACACACACACACGGACACACACATGGACACACACACACACACACACACACACACACACACACACACACACACACTTTCATGTCCACTCATTTACTTTGTCCTTCCATTTGTAATTGCTCACTCTGCCTTTTCTCCTCCCTGCTCTCCTCTGAGCTTCTGTACTGTTTCAGTGAACGTTCTTGTCAAACACAAACAGCCAGTCCAGCCAGCTTTTTTTCTTTTTCCTTTTTCAATCCTGTCAAAACCCATGAAAAATGTGTCATGTGTTGTTGTTCTGTTCTCTTTGTCTGAGGTACAAAAGAACACCAAGACAAGAGAGGAACCATTGCGTGATTTCCTCCTAGTTTCCTTGGTAATCACACCTGTTATGAGACAGTAAAGCTATCAAGCGTCGTCTGTTTATGAAAATTGTGGATGGTGGGCTAATTTCTTCAAACTTCTACAAACAGCTGGAGATGAAAAGGACAACGTCCTCATCTATTCAAACACACAATGCTTTTCTAGCTTTCTATCTCAATCAAAGTTTGAGACAATGAACGTCGTCGTACAAGAGGAGTGCCAAACTCACTTCAGCTCGAGTGCAAACCTCCATCTCCATTTGAGAACAATGAGGTCCAACCATAAGAACGAGACCGTAAAACCCCATCAGCAACAAAAACACGCTGAAAACGTTTTCCTTTGCTTAAGCACAAAGATGTGAAAGTGTATCCTGAATATGTTCAACACAAATAAAGCTCTTAACGGAACTTACTAGGAGAAAAACAATTTTCTTTTTCTTAAAAGGTTCAATCTGAAATCCTTCTCGTCACAATAATTCTTCTCAGACTGATCTTGGCAAAAAGCATCGGACAGTCTCCGCAGCCTTCTGCGCGCATGTCCTCAGAGATTACATCTCAATGTATGGATTGCGCGCCTGTTACTTCAATAGCAAAGAGAAACTGGTTTCAACTGCAGCGTCTTATTGCAACTGGCCGCTCTGGGTCTCTCTGCTCTGTTACATCTGGTAATCTCACTAATACTGAACAAAATGAGAACTGGATCAAATATAGCGAGATACTTTTATAGAAAACGGTTTGATGTTGGCTCAATGTAACGTCATTGAAAAAGCAAGAATGGACTCTCTGGCAGGCCGGTTTAGGCTGGTGGGTTGTGTGTTTGACACCCCGTTTATACACCATTAAAATCAGCTTTCTTAGTCTCTTCTGAGGCAGAAATTCAGAGGATGGCGAGAGTGTGTGTGTGCGCGTTTGTGTCTTACATGTTTTCTCTCAGTAGGCTTCAAGGACTTGGCGGGGTAGTAGTAGAGCTGAGTTCCACACAGAGCGACCCAGTATTTGGTCCAAGATGCCACCTGGAGGCACAAAGGGAAATCTGGTCACACTCCGCGTCAGTCCGACTGAATCGGTGAACTTTATACAGGGCTGCGCTGTGTTTTAGGAGAAAAAGGTGGGAATATAATGGCGTGCAAGAAGATTTGCTCAGAACTGCAGGTAACATCATTCTGCAGAGACATATCAAAGCATCTGGTTTATGAATCAAGGAGACGTCACCGGCAGGCCGATGGCCAAAACAGCCTTTGAGAATCTGAGCAGGAAGTAACGATATGTAGCCATGCATAACATGCCACGGCCTCCACAACCCTCCAGAAAAACCACAGTGAGATGGTGTGGGATGAGCTGGACCACAAAGCAAGAGAGGGAAAAGCAGCCAGCCAGCGCTTCGCCTGTGTATTAACTCGTTCAGCGCCGCAGTGAGAGTGACCCTCTGATGATAACGGGGAGGCCACTGCTGATAGTTTTGCAAAGCTGTCATCAACACAACTTAGAGTAACTCAAAATCCTGAACATGTCCGGTGTGTTTGACACCTCAGCATGCACATTCACAGTTTTAACTGGTCAGGCACGTGAACACCGAGCAGGCACACTGTAAGGTACACCTGTGAGTGATCACCGATGAGCCACTCACGTGGCAGCAACCCAAAACCCTATTGACAGGGTGAAAATCATCATCGGAATATGAATCAAAGGTTTTAAAAGTGACTTTTACTGGTAACTGACCAGCGAGTATAAATGTGTGAAAAACTTTCTGATCCAGTAGCATTTTCCCCACATTCGACTATCTGAAAGGTCGACAGAGAACCACTGGAAAAAGAGAAAGTCTCCATCAAGAGGCAGTTATGAAGGCGCTGAACTTCGAGTCGGCAGCACTGACCCGTCCTCATATCAGCGGTTCAGACTGCTGCTGCCGCTGGAGGTGTGATGGATGAAGGCTGCTTTCCTGCATTTATCATGTGGTCACGTTGCCGACCACGTCCGTTCGTACGGAGTGAACCATGTTCCTGTGGTTTCTATCAGCGAGTAACAACCAATCGCAAAGCTGCCACAAAACTGGTTTAACAACGAGCTCAATGGACGCCTGCGTGGCCGCAGAGACCAACTCCAACAGAGCTCCGCTGGAATGTGAGCTGCACAGCGATGCAGCTGCTGCATTAATGGCTAGATGGTTGAATGGTTAAAACTCCTGCTTCACAGTAAAAGATTGAATTCTGTGTAGAGTTGCATGTTTTCTCTGGGTATTCTGATCTGACAGTTAAGAAAAAAAAACATGCATTCATGGTTAGTTTGAGACTCTAAACTGCAGTTTGATGTGAATATGAACGTGTGACGAGTCCCCGTGAAGGACTGGTCAACTGACCTCACTGTCTTCAGCTGGATAAAGTTGAACAAGAAAAATGAAGACGTATGGACCCTACACTGTTTTCAATCTTAACGCCTCTGTTGATATTCTCATTACATTTGTTTGTCACTGTGCCAATAAGAAAGAACAGAAATCATGATCAATTCTTGCTCAGAGGCATCATTTTGAGAATACATGAGCATAAGATGTCGACTCAACTGATGTACAGAAGCACAGAGCACCTAACGCCTCAGTCAGTGAGACTATTAATCTTTTCTTTGGCACAGCATTGAAGTGAAGGAGAGGTAGAAAGAATTATGATTTGTAGGACTAGCAGACATTCTTGTTTATATTTAATTAAGCGTTTGCAATAAATAAATAAATAAGGGAACTTTACAAATGAATGGGAAGGCTGAAAAACTAACAAGTAAAAAGAAAGTAATGGGACGAAGCAGGAAGAAAACACAGGAAAGGAAAAGGGAGCAAGTGAACCCACTAATTATTACTCCTGGTGTGGAAACACTGGCCAGAATAGAGACATGTTACATCATCAAAGACTCTCGTAAATCAGCGACGCTACCTGTGACAGTTTCAAGCTATTTTAAGTCATCAAAAAGCCTCAGATTTGTTTCCAACCAAAACAGAACGGGATAATCTCTGTTCAAATACGAACATGGCTTACAGCGGATAAGGAAAACAAAAGCATTGGGTGAAAAAAGGCTCACACAGTTAGAAACTACAATGAGCACAAGGAACAGACACAAACAGAGACGTTCTGTGGTCTAAGGAGTCTCTGAGGTCCTATCTGCGTTCGGCAGACAGATTTTATTGCCCATATGCCGCTGTACAGAGCATATGTAGGTATGAGAAGCACATGAATGCTCTCCAGTGTGTGGCTATCGGTGCGTGTTGTGTTCTTACAGTTGGTTTCTTGCCCTCTTTGAGCACCGTCTTCCGTCTCAGCACCCCCTGCACCGTGACCGCTCCGGGGTACAAGTGAACTGCGAGCTCCTCCGACTCAGCAGAGCTGCGACGGGACAAAGACAAACGTTACATAACCACAACTGCACAGACGAGCAAACATACGTGTTGTCATGCCAGCAAAGACACGGAATAGGAGGAAGTAGATGCCCTAAAAGGACAGTCAGATGCAACCTGCAACGCTCCCCTTGACCCTGCTTCATGCTTAAGTAACGTTTTTTTAAACTACACCTTTTTTCCTGTCTTGTTATGACAGGAGCGGATTTCACAGACATAAATCATCGCAGTGATATCTGAAGAAGAAAAGCAGAGATGGACAAGGTGGTGTGCAGATTGGGTCTGTCTGGAGGATCAGAGCAGGAAGCTCAGCTCAGGGAAGCCTGATTGATCACAAAAAGAAATGAAAAAAAAAAAAAAGAAAGGAAAAAAAGAGAGTAGGAGAGAGAGAAAAAGGGTGAGACATCCCTGAGAACTGGCTCCAAAAACCCTGATGAGACTGTTCTCTACTTCAGGCACGAGGATGTAACGTTTAGTTTCCAGGAACACATGGAGCGCAGCGTCTGTGGAAACTCGTTTTTAGCTCCAAGCTGTGGAATACCTTGGAAACTTATCACAATGAGAAGTCTAGGTTGACTACAGTCTCATCTGGAAAGATGGGGCAGGGACCACATGGTAATCCTGAGAGCTTTGTTAGCTTTTTAATAAGGTGCAGCAGCTTATGAAACTCTTTAATGCTCTCATCTTTCCAGATTACACCTCAGTTGTCCGTTCTGTCGAGTCGGCACTTTAACCTTCGGCGAGCCGACACAGACAGTCTCACTTCTTCTATTTAGCCTCGAGACTCGCGAGAGTGAGACGGGCATGCAAGAAACTCACGAAAGCAAGAGGCAGTTCATAGATGGTTTGAATGAAACATTAAATTATGACCAACAGTGTTTTAACCCCATCACCTCCATCGGTGATTTCACCAACACACACATACACACAGATTTAACCCCAGCACTGCACACACTCTAAGCACCGGCACACAGCAGTCCCTGGTAGCGACTTAGGGGCAGAGAGTGAGGGTAAGAGAAGTGTTTTCTGGCTCAGATGGAGTTGGTTCCGGTCAGCGTGGGTATACCTGCTGGGCCTCAGGACTCCTCTGTAGGGGATGCGGGCCACTCGGGTCACTGGGCCCAGAGAGTGATAGAACCGAGTCCTGTTCAGAGTGGGATAGAATAGGATAGGGCGGGATTGGGGGAACGGGACACTGTTAAGGCTGATGCGGCTCTTTATCCCCTCGCTGTTGTTCTTCCCTTTGAGTTGCATGGGTTAGGGCTTGATGAGCTGCAGTCACGAGGTTAGAGGAGTTATCGATGGATGTGTGTTCACAGGGTTATTGAAGAGTTTAAAGATACAAAAGAGGTTAAAGATGATTTTCAGGCCAGAAGGTTCTTCAGCTGAATGGTATTTCGGCTCGTTTTTTTTTTTGTTTTTTTAAACATATCCGGTGAGTACGGCTCCATTAATTTATCGGCAGAGGGGTACTACTGGTTAGGGAATTTAAATGTTAAGCACTTGATACACTCCAGGCGGATGGAGAAGCAGAAGCATCTTCATATTTTTTTGCAAAGAGCAGCAATGGAGGAATGAGGTTTGCTGAAAGCACGGCTGCACATGGCGTGTATGAGTGAGCTTTAATGGCAGATGGTTTTACATGACTGCATCTTGAAACAAGACCTTTAAAAATGAGAAGGTCGTATCAGAGTGGAACTGTTTCAGGATCAGCTTTTGTCGAGTGTGGACTTGATGAAAACGGTACAGACGACGTGGATATGTTAGTGTTACCTTTCAAACGCCGGCCAGGAGACCTCCTCACTGAGCTCGGAGCCCTCACTGCTCCCTGCACACAAACGCAAATCATCACAATCTATCTCATTTAACCAAAACAGAGTTCATTACGTTTCTTTATTTACACTTTTTTTAAAAATACTTACTGATGATACATATAATGATGAACCCTCAACCCTTTGCTGTTTAATATATCGGCATTTTATTTGTGTTGTGTCAATATTAATAATGACAAAAATGAAAAAAATACAACAGTTGAGAATAATTTCTTCGAGATAGTTTCATAGTTTGATTGTTGAAGCAGGATTCACAGCCTATACTGCAACCAGCCACTGGGAGGCGGTGCTACAAATATCCTAATCAGAGGAGTTTTCATCTCCTTTACTTGAAATTATCCCAGATTCCTAACTTTTTTTTTTTTTTTTTTTAGTAAAGAAACATGCGGTATGAGAGCTGTCAGATTATTTCCTTGCAGCTTGAATCAATATCATAAATGCAGCTCACAGCCGAAAAGCTGAGCTCTATTCACTCAATGGAAAACCACACTTGGTGACAGTTTTTAGCTTTTTTTTCCAACAAGATCCACTAATCATTGAATGTCTTGTGAACAGCTTTTTGGCACTTGATGAAAGGAGCCACTGTGGGAATATAATGTGAGACTCGGCACATGTGTTGAACTCTTACCAAGAGAAATACCACTAGACAGAGTTGAGCTCTCTGCCTGACCTCTGGTGGGACTGTGGCTCTCCATGACGCTGTCGTCCAACAAGTGGCGAGAACCGGCATTGGGAAACGTAGCACTTTTGAACTCTACCGTATTCATTTTATGGATGAAACTGTGGGAACACAAAATGGAAAATTAGATGTAAAAAGGAGCGTTTGCTTTTTCTTCAGAACATGGACAGAAAACCTCTTTCCATTAACACAAAAAAAAAACAAACAAACAAGCATTCTACACTCAACCTATAACTTAAAAATGAAAAGACACTGACTTGTATCCCAGGCTGTGGCACTTCCTGTGTCCGTAGGGCAGCAGGTTCCTGGGGGATGGAGGAGTGGCCGGCACTTTGGTTCCTTCTGCTACTACCGTGCACTTGCGGCCGCAGAGAGGAGACGCCGACGCTTCCTGTCCTGCAAGCGAGAAGCAATGAAATGACGAGAGTTAGTTTGCAAATTCACAAATATGTGTGCAACAAAAACAAGAAGATGATAAAAAAAAATAATATTAATAATCCATAAACCTATTTCAAAGCTCTGAAAACACATTAAGAGTTTACAGCAAAGCAGGAATCAGAAAGAGCAGAGAAAAGGAGATCTATACTTCAACTTACCAACTAGATCCTCTTTGGAGGCGTTTGCTCTTGGTGTGCTGGTGCCTGGCTCTATCTTCTGTGACAACCTGACAAAGACAGTTTCGGCAAATTCAGATTCCTGAAATATTTTTTTTTAACTGGAAGTGAGCAGAATGATTGAGACTCATAGCTCATATGGGACAGTTTGGTACGAGATAAGATGGAGACAGTTTGGTCATGCATGGAGAGGAGAGGGTAACTTTGCAGCGGAAAAGATGCGAAGCGCATGAGGAAAATGGGAAGGGTGAACACGGAGGCGATCACAGCGAGGAAAGAGGATACGAGAGACAGAGGGGACTGGAACAAGAGGTTTCAACTTGTAATTGGAAAAATACTGAAAGGAAAAGATCCAATGGAAAACACAGATGTGTGTGTGCGTGTGAGAGGGGTGGACAACAAAAACAAAAAGCCATTTTGATTTTCTCTGGTAGGAAATGTGGTACATTTGAAAGGACTGGCTGTGCTTCTTACTTGTAGTTGTCATCCTCCACAAACTTCTGCAGCTCCTCGATATACCTGACGGAGTTGAGATACTTCTGTACATGAGGCAACACTGGTATATCTGAAGGGAGAGAAGACGCCAACAGGCACCGAAATGAAATGTTTTCATGTGAAGCGAATTCACAACACCTACCAACAAAGTGACTCACGTCAGTAAAGTAAATCTGGAGAGAGTGCAACAATTACGACAACACTCGCTTCATACTCGTCCTTCAGGAGGCTGAGAGGCTGGTGAGTGTTGCAGAGCTGCATCACATGTATATACAGCGCTTTATAGTCAAACGAAATAAAACAAGAATATTGAATGTCTACTGTTTAATCTTCATGGAGAATCATCATAAGAAAGCTGAAGTGAGGAATTCTGCAGCACACGTTACAAACCAGTGGCACAGAATTCCCACAACATGAGTGTCTATTATTCATGTGCTGAGAAGTCTGTGAGCTCGAACACTTAGGAAGAGAAAAAAATAGAGCTACACTAAAACAAAACACAAAACACTAAAGGTTAAGGAATTTAGGAGGTTCTGAATCTTTCTGGTAATTATGAACACATTTTTGAACATGTGTGCTTTCCTGTTGTCTCTCGCAAATAAAAAGTAACTATCCCACAATGAAATCTCTTTGATCGGTAAATAAGTCAAGGTGAAGGCGATGGATACGAACACGTTTTATCCATTTTCACAAAAAACACACTGAGGATGAGTAGCAGCAGCTCTCTGTTTTAGTCTCTATAGCAACAGGAAATTAAAGTGGTCAGGCCGTACTGCCTTTTTCCTAAACATGTTTGCTTCCTCCTTCACATGACGATGAACAGCGTGAGACACCATGAAACAATGCCGACTGGCTGACGACGGCAGAATTATCAAACTCTTCAAGAAACTGCAACCAGCTCGGCATATTTCTGATCATTGTTGACACTTTGTTGTTGATGCTAGATTTTTAAATGAACTAGTCATGGTGTATACAGTGAGTCACTGAAATAAATGAAGAAAATGCATGCAGCGCTATAAAGTTAGGTAAGCAGTCAACATAATTAAACAATAGCAAATGTGATGATTTACTGGGTTAAACGTTGACAGCGTCAACCAGGCCAGAGCCCTGATGTCTTGTGACTGTGTGCAGGTCAAGTCTCACCGTAGGTGCAGGATCTCTGCAGGTCCGATATGATTCTGAGAATGTTGTTCATTAGATTCGATCTCTGTTCGTTCTCCAGTATGCTGCCCGTGGAAGGGTAGGCTGAGTCTATATATGTCAGATCAGACAGGTACATCCCTGCAATGAAGAAGCACATAAAAAAAAAAATAAAGATTTATGCAATGAATTAATGGGAACAAACAGCACCTTCTCCTTGTGTATCATCATTTATTGAGCCAAAGCAAGCCAAACGAGGACAGCAGCCATCTGAAAATGGAGCGCTTTTTTTTTTTTTTTTTTAACTGGCAACTGAGAACATGAGGGTTTTCCTCATTAGACAGCAATCATGTGGACACATACAAGGCTGGACATCCTAGCAGTGCCAGATTTCCTTGGAAGCGTGATGCAAGTGTTTTCCAGATGTGGGTTTTCTGTGAGGAAACCAGCTGATGATACAAAAATCCCTGATACCAAAGGGGCCAAAATAGACACGCAATAAAAAAAAAAATCCAAACTCAACTATTTGTATATTCTTTAGTTTAAGTTTCAAATATGCCCTGGCACTCTCAACTTCCCCCATTGGAGGTAAATTGTCTTTAAAGTGTCTCGAGGAGATGGCAGACCTGCAGCGTTTCTAACTCAAGGCCGCCTGAGTTTCCTCACTTTCCTGCTCTCATTGCGTCGTTTTTGGCAGACTTGAGGCAAAGCCGAGACTCTGACTCTCTCATTACACAAATATTACCATTAAGAAACAAACCCGGGAGCAGCTTCCCACCATTTTATAAAGAGAGATTAACAACTTTCAGGAGAGAAGCGACGGTGTGCTTCAGTTGTTTTCTTTTTCTCACTGCTTTTTCGTGCTCGAGTGTTTCCTTCACAGGTCAAGGTGGAGATTGAGTGCAGACGTGAGAAAAGTTATCGCACAGTGACAGCGTGACACCCATCGCCCCCTTTTTCCTATAGTCATGGATGTTTTTATGCATGCACATCCATTTAACAACAGCTCACAAACAGAGTCTGAAAACAAAACAGCAGGAGCGACTCCGGCAGATAAACTGGGCCAAGCCTCATCTTCTGATACACAACTCCTGCACGCACACGCGCACACACACACACACACACACACACACACACACACACACACACACACACACACACACACACACACACACACACACACACACACACACACACACACACACACACACACACACTAAACAGCATCTAATTGGAGCAAAAGAGACAGACGAAGAAAGAGAAATCCAGGGTGATAAAGAGAGAAGCAGTTTACAAGCATGAGGGGATTGTGCTCTGTGTGTGTGTGCGTGTGTTTGTGTGTGTGTGTGGGGGGGGTAAGAAATGATGAGACGAGAAGGAAGAGCAGGATCCTGACGGCTTAACTGCCATCGCTGTTTCTCTGAGAGCATGTCGGGAAAACAGCTGCTAGTCAAGCACAAACCCATGCAGACTGGAACACCCACAGACAGATGTGAGCCCAGAGAACCTGTGGTTCGGACACACGCGCACATGCACACACGCAGACACGCAGACACGCAGACACGCAGACTTTGTTTGTGTTTACATGTGGAGAACTCGTGGGAAAACTCGGGGCGAGAGGAACAAATGCAGCCACCAGGGAGTAAAAGTTACACCTCTGCATTAAGGTCTGTCAGTCACTCAAAAGAATAAAGCATCTGTTTGGATCACAGACAACTCGGCACATTAATACAGCAAAAAAAGGTAAAACACATCTCTGTTTAGAAGCAGGCACAATTCAGAGAAGTACTGCCTCCACCTGGAGACCATGTTTTACTTCTGTCTCACAGCCAATCAGCTTTATCTGCCTGCTTTTGTCCCCGGCTCGCACGTATCCATCTGTTCCCTCCAGGAAAGAGCTGAGAAACCACAGCCGCATTACAATCAGCCTGTCATTCTGCCACAGCAGAAAGCAAAAAGAAGATGGGGCTTGAGAGTTATATTGGAGGACAGAGGGGTCAGAGCATGTGCTCCAGACAGTCCAAACACCTCCCGAAGTGAAATGGGCTTTATGTCCTTTTCCTCAACTCGCTTCTTGCCTATAAGAGCCGTGAAGGCCATTGTTAAGGATGGGAAATTTAATGAGGCAGCTCTGTTATTCTCTTTTTCTGCCCTGTTTTTCCATCAGTGACATCAGAGGGAGGCAGGGCAATACCAAAAAAATAAAGAGAACGAGAAAAAAAAGAGGCAATCTCCAACACCCACACCCTCATACCCCTTCCCCTCCCATCTCTTCCTCCTTCCCCTCCCTCTTGCAGTCTCCCCCATCCTTTGTGAAAAACTCAAGGCATCAGTAGTTCGTGCTCAGTCCGCTGAAGTGGCCGGCTTTTGAACCATGCCCCAGCCCGAGCCCCGGAACAATTAAGCCCGCCGAGAGAGAGAGAGAAGCACGTCTTTGGGCGAGCAAGGCCTCACGCTCAAGCCTCGTAGCACAAAGTACAGCTACAGGACAGAAGGAGAGAGAGAGGAAGAGGAGCACCTCGGCAGACTGGGACAAAGAAGACAGCAGAGAGAGATGAGTCCTGAGCACTGCAGCTCGGTGAAGACACAACACAGCAGACACGTGAAACTATAACTGCAGGAAAACACCGCCCATCACCACTGGTAACAGAAAGGTAAATGTCTGAGATAATTCAGTGTTTATTTCCTCTTTTTGGGTGTTTGCACATGTGAGAAAGGCAGTGTTTTGCGTGTGTGTGTGTGTGTGTATGTGTGTGTGTGTGTGTGTGTCTGAACAGCTGTGAAAGCTCTGGCAGAGAGGCTGAGAGTTTTGGACATTTCGTGACTGGAGGTTTGGAGCTGCAGACAGAAACATTTAGAAACGCTTCCTTGTCTGTTTTTTTCCTAAAGTCTGACTGGGATAAACCATGCACAGCACGCCGAGAAGTTAATATACATTCAACATATGCAACTGTTTACCAGGCCAAGGAAGAGATATGAATGGACTGTAGGACGCTGCTTGAGTTACAGACAATAAAGAAATGCAGCTGGCAACCCGAGCATTTCCTTCAGTTTAGCCCAAAGCAGACTACTGATATTACAAAACTAATTTTAACAGAAACCCTAAAATAATGAAAACCTACAGTCAATGGGGTCCATTCATTTAGACATACAAGGACGAAACATCCTGAGTTCTAAACTTTGAAATGTACACTCTGTCCCACCTGAGGTGAAACTGAAAGCAGCAGAGAAAAGGAAGAAAGTGAAGAGAAAGCAAAGTAGGGCATTCCAGAAAAACACTTGAGGGAGGTTGATCTGATCAGATGGAGAGATTCAAGCTCCGGAGCCAGACTTGTTTATTTTTTCTAGGCTTTTGGTTTCCTAATACAGCAACATCTGAGCCTGGCAGCTATCTGGGGTGCAGGGATGGAGCAAAGCTAACCTGCTGGAATGAAGGTTAGATCAGGAAGATTGCACATAAGGAGGTGATGACATGTCTCTCAACAGTTGCTCCTCCTTGTTACGTATAGCGGCTGCTGATGTGAACAGAAATCTGATTGTAGCTCAGGAAATCCACGGAGATTTCACAAGAGCCCCTCGCTGGCCCTGTTGGGTGGAAAACATTATAATACGGTGTAATTCATTCCCAACCACATCCTCTGTCAACCGCAGTCCACAGACATGAGACACATGAGCTGCAACCTTGTCATGATAACAAACACTTTGAACACTAATTACATCAACATGGTGCACATCCATATCACCAACTCGCAATTAACTTCAAATGTTTTAACTCAGGTAGTGGTCAATTGGTGGGATCTGTGGAAAATATTACAGGCGCCACAAAGGCACATCTGTGAATGCTGTAAATGATCATGGGAGACGTGCAGAGAGGCCTTCAGAAAGTCCTAAGTAGAAGACAAAATGAGAAAAAAGCTTAAGGATAAGAAACATTTTAAGAGCTTGCTCGTTTTTCTTTAGGAGTAATAAATCATTCTATCAATACCTCTAATAACTCAGCCAGCAAAAAGAAAAGAAAAAAAAAAAAAGGAACCTGGAAAGATAGAGACGGGGCAGGAGCAGCTGTGTGATACATATCCAGAACATTCCAGCGCAGCTGCGCCAGCGCCGAGCCCTCCGGTTCACCTGAACCTCCAGCGCACAGGGGACAGGCCGCTAACGGGTCATTACCAATCCACACATAAACTCACCATTCTCTTAACCTTCACCCCAGACTCTAAATCACCATGCAACATCTGTTAGACGCCCTTCCTATTTAAAATGTTAAAACTCCTTGGACAAGCCAATAAATAGCAATCAGACAGAGCACGGTGGAGTCGGCAGGGAAAGCTCCCCGCTGCCCTCCCACAGCTCACTCGTTACGCAGCAGGACATGGACGTCTCACCCCGCTGCGGGTTTTTTTTGGGTGATGTGATGGCACATGTCCAGTCTTATCGCACCATTTAACTTGGGCCGGCGTGTCAAACGATCACAGGCACAGATGTGCAGCGGACAGCTCCGCTGATGTTATCTGTGAAACACAGCCGCATGAGGAGGCAGGCAGAGATAACACAGTCGGTACGGACCGCAGGCCCGTGCAGAAACGGAACCTCTACGCTGCTGACCACACACGGCTACACGCAACACAGGGACAACAAGTGAGCCCGCAACGCATCGCGATAAAGCTCAAACCCACCGCTGGGAAAAGCCGAGTCAGTCACTGGACATGAGAACTGGAGAGGGAGCTACCGATAATTAAGACAACTAAGAACTTAAATAAAAAAATTTTAAAAAAAAAAGAAGAAGAGTTGAGGTCGCTGCAGAACTTGGGAGGAAAATCTGTAACTGCAGCATGAAGCTCATCTCGAATCGCCTTAATGAGAGCTCGGACACAGCTGAACAGACAGGTCAGCGTCGGGAGGAGGAGGTCAGCAGGGAGGTCAGGATAAACAGACAGGAGAAGTAGAGGCATGTAACTAACTGGAGGGCAGTGTGTGTGTGCGTGTGTTTTCTTCCTTGTTGATTCACTTAATAGAAAGCATGTGTTAGTCTGACACATGAGTTTATGGTGAGGTGTGACAAAGTGGAGAAATAAATACCAAGACAGAGCACGCACGCCTGGTCAGGAGCGATCCACTAAATCAGAAAACTTCCCTTGATCCAGCCAATTGAACTTTTACATAAAATCTTAGTTCTTTTTTATCACTCCTGGCTCTCCTCTCTCCCCTGACCCTCCTCCAGCTCTTTTCCACAGAGTGAAACCTAAGAAGTTGCATTTGTTTTCAGCCAATTGTATTTTCCCACAAATCAATAGAGAAGCCACCTGAATAGATGAAGCTCCATCAATCCATCAGCACAGATCATTTTCTATTGTCTGTCATATCCACCGTCACTCAGCGGTTTGAGGATCGTGACAGAATAAATAATACACCTGTGTGTGCGGACAGCGCTGTGTTTGTGGCGAGGTGCCGGCTGCACGTTTGCTTTGCGATGGGGGAGGTAAGAGGACGGAGTCATGGAGTGATGGAGAAGGGTGCTGGAGAGTTGAGAACTCTTATCTGGACAAAGTATGACAGATTGAGCGGGACGAGCCTGAACTGACTCCATCTCCCTCGGTGCCGCCAGCGTAGGAACGGGGTGTTTGTAACATTTATGTGTGTGGTGTGAATAAAGAGGAAGAGGGAGAGCCCACTTTCCACAAAGGCCAATTGATTGGAGGGGTTGTGGAGCGGACGAGCGGCGGGGGCGGGGGCGAGAGGAAGGGTGGGACTGCACCCTAATCCCACATATAGACCTTTGACCCCAACATCAGCCCACATGTTTAGAGTTTCACTAAAGAAGAAGGAAAACAGATGGGGGGGCCCGTGGGGCCACAGGGGGTTTTCGGGGGCTCGCTTCTTGAAAACGTAGCATCATGAAGGTGGACGGCTCAGTGTTTAGGGAGCAGCAGGCGGAAAGGAGCCAAGTGTTGACTATTTTCCAGTCTCATCATACAAAATAAGCACTTAATCTAACATAACTTTAGTTTTAAAGTCTTGAATAAACTTCTTGTTCCATTATGTCAAGTACAACAGGAAAAACCCCACTTCCCACCTTTTGATTAGATTTTATTTTCATTTTTCTTATAGCATATGCCCGAGATCATACAAAGGGATGAATATCAACACAACCGTATTTTTTATGTTCTACGACTGCAGCACTGTAAAATCTGTGGTTTCTTCAGTTTGTTGCCAGTGGCTTTCTGAGTTTTCCCTCATGGGTTATTTTTATTCATGTGTGTGTAATAATACCAAAACCTTTTACAACTTCCTTTCTGTAGCTGCATTTCCATCTACGGCCATTACACTTTGACCGTCTGGCCCGTGCGTGGCTTGACAGCTTTTTGGCGGTCATTTCCACTGGTTGCTCTTTAAAGGGAGCTCAGGCGGTCATGAAAACGGTGACATCATGGATGGATAAAAGGTCAGCAGGAGGTCGTTTCCTGGCCGTCACATAACAGAAGAGTTCAAGTGAACCAAAGCTTATTTTTCTTTGTTGCTCCACTTTGTTTTGATTTTATTTTCCCTCCTTTTTTGAAACTTTGTGATGTTGAATGTTTAAATAGGTTTCATCAAAGCATCTTGTCCGTGTTGATTGAACTGTAATCCATCAGGCTGCAGGCTGACACATCAGAACAGGTGAATCCCGCCGGAGACACGGCGAGCTCATGAGCTCAGAAACACACACAGCACAGATAAATGCTCCTGGCAGTGGAAGCACCTCAAAATAAATTTTAGACTCTCTTGGGCTTCGGCTCGTCTTCCACACTTCATACAAGCACCAAGTCTGGAGCGAAACACACACCTGGATGCATAATGACTACAATCAACCGAAATACAAACACCTGGGGATTATGTATGAACACAAAACAGTGAACAGGACACACTCCACATTATTATCATTCTTGTTAAACCGGTGATCTCTGCACTACCATCCAGTCCAAAAATACCAGGCACGACATAATGTGGCGTTTGCCAAAACAAACACTACATTTTGGAGACAAAGGAGTGAAATATATCATTTCTGACAAACAAAACCACAAAATGTATCTAAAAAAAAAGTAATATCCTTCCAATGTAGTGTTACACTCTCATAATATCTGATCTGATTGAGCAAAATGAAATCTACCACTGGAGGTTTCTTTACTGTTTCAGTGACATTTTGATGCTGTTTATAAAGCAAACTCAGCAGAGGAACTTCTCTCCATGTGGATTTAAGTGCAGTGAGGTTCATGGGTCACCTGCATATCTGGAAGTACTCAGACCCCACAACACACTGAATCCAGTTATGCATCTGAAATTCTGGAAAATAAACGATTCGGGTGGTAGCTGTCTCCTCAAAATCATAACTTGAAAGTGTGAGACTAAATTTAGAACAGAGCGAGATATAAATGAATCAGAAAAACTGTTCAACAAGGTGTGACTGTTTTCTCCTTTATATGATTTTTAATATTCCAAAAGATCATCTTCTGGGGACACTATGTTGGCAGCACAAAAAAATATTCACAAAAAAAAAAGAAACACTACTGGAAGGTGAGACAAAATGAATTTCAAACGATCCACAGATGGCAAATGAAATCTAAATTTACAAAATGAACATGGAGGAAAGGATCAGCCAACAGGCTTGATAGCTTCACTGACAATAACCCAGCATTTATTACACGGTATAACAATTCAAAGCTAATTTCTTTCCTGTTTCTGACCATCTTAACTAAGCATGTAGCTTCATGAGTTCATTGGCTGCTTCCCCTCCTTGAACAAAAAGTATTATTTCTGTTTCCTACCGTCCGTAGCCCAAAGCTAATCAGCAATAACATACAGCATTGGCTCGCGTACTAAAATTCAATGTAGAGAAAAGCCTGTTTTTAATCCAATATGAAATAGTTACTGCTCTCCACTTTGTCATATAGTGTATGTGTGTTTGCATAAATGGGCTGTGTGTAATTATGGAAGAGAACAACTGTCTGAGTGTTTTTTTGTGTCAGGGCATTTTTGTGTGTGTAAAGCAGACCAGAGATCTGTCAGCAAGGCAATGAACTCTTCAATTATTATTAGTTAAATCAGCAAAAGCCTCAAGCTTCAGACAATCGGCTCCCCTGTTCAAGGCAAAGAGAAGCAGAGGAGCTACTCATCTCAAACCAGGAGAGTGTTGAACAACAAACAGAATGAATGAAAACTATCAGAGAAATACAGTAGAGGTAAAGTCTTCCTTTATAAAATGACAGCCTGTCAAGGATTTAAACAGAGAGATGGTTGTGTCTTGTTCAAAGGAAAATTATTCCCAGTTGGAAGGAGTGTGTGGTTGAAAAGAGGGGAGGAAGCAGGCTATATACCATCTGCCCTTCCACAGATCCAATAGCTGCAATAAAAATAAGTTGACCCACGGCGCAGACAGAGAGACAGATGGAAGCTCAGTGACGACACTTCACCAGACCCTGGAACACATCGGCCGATTCTTACAAATTATTTTGGAAGAGAGGAACAAGCATTGTAATAATAAAGACTTAGGAGTCCACATTATTGCCAAAACAAAAGGCAGGCACAGCTGACAGCAGGAAGCCCTTTCCTGTTCTTAAACAGTTTCTTTGGTTTCGATCTGCACAGATGCTGTGGAATACACAACTTGTTTGTCACTGCGGCAGAGCAAAAACCAGAAATTTAATGAATCCAATTCACTTCAAGAAGAGTAGTGGGAATGTGTTTTATCTGATGCATCACTTACGGACTATGACGCTCATATGTTTCTATTTAACTGCAACTTAAAAAAAAAAAAAAAAAGGGGGGGCGAACATCAAACAGAAAACAATGGAGGAAGAAAAGCATTCAAAAAAGTTGAAAAAAGGGTTCCATAGAGAGAGAGAGAGAGAGAGAGAGAGAGAGAGAGAGAGAGAGAGAGAGAGAGAGAGAGAGAGAGAGAGAAAGCAATTTAACAGAAGGAAAGCTGTGTGAATCGGTCAGGAACAAAGTTTTCAGAAAGTAAGCGTAGTATTTTATTCCTTGAAGGTTGTGCCTCCAGTTATGTTAATGGTACCTAGCTGTGAAGGGAAAAATCGCCATGACCCACTTTCTGCTACTATTAGTCTGTTGTGTCTTCAATCTATTATTGCCTGTGCCGCTCTTTGAAATCCTTGTACTCTGTTTGAGCCCCACCGCCTGACGCTCCTCATCTCCATCCATGTGTGCAGTGTCTGTAGTGTGTGTAAACACAGCCCACTGCTCTCCCACGCCCTGTTAGAGAGTGATATATATATATATATTATATATATATATATATATATATATATATATATATATATATATATATATATATATATATATATATATATATATATATATACACACATATATGTACACATATATATGTGTGTGTGTGTGTGTGTATATAACATCCCACAGTCTTACATAGGACAGTCAGGGATTGGCAATTCAGCTGCCAAACATGTAGCGCTTGTACAAATGATCCAAAATCTGTCTTATCGATGCATGGAATTAAAATAATCCATGTACATTTTTGTGCTGTGGTGCGCTGACTCCACATTAGCTTGCCACAATGGAGTAAAAGGCTGACAGCTAAAATTTTATTTACTAAACAAGCTCTTATGTTTGAGTAGTCTCTTACAAAAGTAGAGACAACTCACACATTGTTTCATTTATTGTTGAATCTAAAAAAAAAAAACTGCAGATGTTCTCTATCGCTGGCATAAAACCTGTACTGTCTGCTGAGCAGGCACCGCTGGACAAACAGGTACTTTCACAGAAAGTATCGATGTAAAGAAGCTCCATCGTTCTGTCACTGGACTAACGCCATCCTTCTCTTGGGGACTCCTCCAGTTTGGGCCCTAAGCGTTTGCCGATTCATTTGCAATGACTTGCGTACAGGAAAGAGTTATTTTCTCCCACAAGTTAGCACTTCATGCTTTCCCTTAAAAAGCACTCGTAGTTTCAGAGCACTTCAGAAGTGTTTAGTTTGAGTTTTTTGGGGTGGCGTTTTTTAAGCTTTAAAAAAAAAAAAAAAAGAAAAAAAAAAAAGATAACGCTTTGCTTGTTTGGAAGAAACACTTTCAACTTTGTACTGACACGAGACGGGGGTGACCTCTCAAGGCTAGCTTAAATGTCTCAGATTTATTGTGACTCCATGAAAGAGGCTCAGCCCCTCGTACTCAGAACCAGCATCAAGGAGGAAATCAGACTCTCAGAGGAACATAACGAAAAAATGCAAAGAGAGAAGCGCAGACTAAAACGAAAAAAGCAATGAGATGGAAAAAAGACGGATGATATGGATGGTGATGGATGGTTAATGGATGAGCCGTAAAGTTGGCTGTCATGTTTATTCCACCTAAACTGTGCGAATTTGGACACTTCTGAGGAAATGACAGAATAAAATTCCCACCGCAGTTTAAACAGTAAGACACAGCGCAGGGCTGTTGCTGCTAAAGTCATTAGCAGCTCTGACTGAGGTCAGCTAGGATACAGTACCTGGTTACGCTGTCAGACACACCGGCTGCTGGAAAAACACACCACCATGAAAATGAATAACGTCTCTGGATAGTCATGCACACACAGTATTCAATCATGCAGACGGACACACACACACACACACACACACACACACACACACACACACACACACACACACACACACACACACACACACACACACACACACACACACACACACACACACACACACACACACACACACACACACACGCAGTGCAGCCCTGCAGTACGAAGTGTAATCCTGTCCCCTCTTTACACGGCTCCAAGTGACAAAATTGCCAAAATTCCCGATGAACCACAATGGCGTCATACGGGGGAGACACAGACCCGAGCGTCAGGGCGGAGGGAGGATTTAATGATGTGGCACTGAGTAAAGCCTAACTGTGAGGAATGATGGAGCGAATGAAGGGGGGTAGACAGCTCTGGCCTCGCGAGGGCTCGGGTGTTAAAGGAGCGGCGTGTGTCTTTTCTGTTTGTGCTTGTATGAAAAACAGCAGTAGAATCAGGAGGGAAAAGGTCAAAGGGAGGGAAGTGCCAGGAGTGACCCCTCATATTAGGTGCGGCCGAAAACAGCCCTTTTTCTAATGTTAACTCGGGCCCCTGCAGTGACTGTCTGCATGAGCATGTGTTTGTTAAATCCTTCAAGTGAAACGCAAATACTACCCTCCAACCTCACATCCCTGCTGGCGTTTCAACCTGCCTCACAGGAAGCTTCGCTGGAATTTGGGGTCAGTGGGTTTTACTTAAGGAGGGGGGGGGATTGTGCAAGTAGGCAACAGTAACATATGGTCAGATCTCAAGGTCAGATGTGTAAAAGAGGGCGTGAACCCCATCTGAAGCCATGTGAACAAAACACTCATTAAATTAAACCAGGAGCTAAGCAACTGTTCAGGAATCAATCTGTATGGTCAATATATTCAAATCTGTTCACATTTCAGGAAGCGTCGAACTGCAATGACGTTTCCATCGGTTGTGTGTTTTACAGTGTGATGTTGAAGCTTAAATTAAGCAATGCCAAGCCTCTTGCACTTAAAGCTGTTCTTAAACCAGTCTAGCTGGCGTACATTCATATTTTTTACTGCTGCTAATAACATGACAAAAAGTGGAAATTGTACATAAATATAAGCAAAGCCAAAGGTTTATTTGTTAAGCTCTAATCTACTCTTGGAAGAGTAACTGCTGACAGAGGGCAGAACTGCTAAACAGCCTAAAAGTTGATTGTATAATAAAGATGCGGTGAGAGTATTCTTGTAGTTCAGAAAAAACTTGTAAGGTGCTTACGCCATGGGAACCTATGTAAGAAAGATCCACATTGCAAGATTAGAAAAGATGAAGCGCGTTTAAAGGCAGACACTGATGATAAAGCACCAGCAGCAACCATGCATCGACTCTTCTTAATTACAGGACCTCAGAGAAATGGGCTGTTTGTCAGCAGAGGAATGAACAAATAAAAGAGCAGATTGTGCCCAGTTGGTTGAACAGACGATTAGTTCTCTACATAAACTTTCCACAAGAACAATATTCAACTGAAAAACACCGTGATAAATCTGCTGCTGCACACTTTCCTAAACAACACTGGCTGTTTGTGGATATTTGAAAAAGTTTAAATTCCATTTTTGTTAAAAATCTTATGCTGAACTTCTCTGGCAAATCACACAATAAGCACTCCTGCTGTGTTCTTTCTGTCTATTGGTTGTCGTAAACACAGAGGAGGCTGTTTTCCAAACTCCTAAGGTCTTGTTTTCTTGCAGGGAGGCGTGGAGGGAGCACCAGTGAGTAGTTCATCTGTCCGTCAAGTCAGCAGCAATGCACCGGCTGATGTGGAGCCTGTGTGCCCTGCTCTGCCTCTCCCTCTGGGAGGAAAGTTACTGTAGGAGCTCCAGGGAAGCCCGGAGAGCCATTGAGCCTTCGCTCCATAGGAGTAAAAGAGCGCCTCTGGATCCCGATGCCAAAAAATGTTCCTATACCTTCCTGGTGCCTGAGCAGAGAATAACTGGTATGAAGGATTGATAAAACAAAACATGTCTGTCAAACTGAATGTTTTTTGTTGTTGGATGATTGTTAATTTCCTTAGTAAATGAAACCTGCATGTCTGCCAACAGGTCCGATCTGTGCCAGCACCACGGGCCCAGAGCCAGACAAAGACAGAGTGACCCGTATGGACATCGCAGACGTGCGGGAGGTGCTGAACAAACAGAGGCGCGAGATAGAGACGCTGCAGCTGGTGGTCGACGTGGATGGCAACTTGGTCAACGAGATGAAGCTGCTCCGGAAAGAAAGCAGGAACATGAACTCCAGGGTGACCCAGCTCTATATGCAGCTGCTGCATGAGATCATCAGGAAAAGAGACAACTCTTTGGAGCTGGCCCAGCTGGAGAACCGTGTCCTCAACGTGACCTCCGAGATGATGCGACTGGCCTCACGATACAGGGAGCTGGAGGCCCGCTTCGCCACAATGGCGGGGGTGGTCAACAACCAGTCGATCCTCATCTCTGCGCTGGAGGAGCAGTGTCTGAGGACGCTGGGACGCAGCGAGCTGCCCGCCGTTCCCCCACTGGTGCAGGTGGTGCCGCAGAACATTCCGGTTAACAATCGCTTCACCAATGAGATACAGAGAGACAATAACAACCGGGCGTTCCCCCGAGGTTCGCGGAGGGACACCCCAACCGCCAGCCCCTTTGGGATTGATCCTCCGCCGCCACAGGGCACACTCACCTCTGATGGTAAGTATCCATTTAGAAATTATTGGGAGAAAGTGGATGAATGAGTGAAAGCTCATAAAACTATCAATAGACATGAGTTTAGCATGAGAGAGAATGACCAAAAAATAACAATGTGCCCTTCTTTACACTTCTGGCATTTCTGTAATTGTGCCTGATAATAAGAAACACAAGCACAAGAAAAAAAAAAAAAAATTAGCAAAGAAATGCGATTTATAATGCAATTTCTTACAACAGTTGGTATTGTTGAGTGGGTTGGCTCATCGCTGGCACGCTGCAGCAGCTGTGCAGTCATACATTCCTGAGGACCCACTTGGCCGCCTGTATTTTCTATGCTCTGGCATATGCGCTAAATTAGCAGGACGTAAACTGAACCCATTTTAACAGCTGGACACTGAACGGGCTTCAGAGAATGGTAATATACAGCATACCAACACTGCAAGGCTTCATTCACATTCATGCCAAAAAAAGAAGAAAAAAAATAAAAAGAAAAAGAAGTCCAAGTCTGAGATTTCTGCACAAAATCTTCCCATCAGATAAAATTCTTTCACAGAGATGAAGTTGTGCACCGCTACTTTTCCGCCCATAGATTGGCTAATTGAGACATCTGAAAGAGATCATCTCTAATATGAAACAAATTTGCAAGGTTACAATGCCACCTGGAATCATCTCCTAGAACTTGGTCCTGGCTGTCGTATTATGACTGGCAATTATAGCGTGGCGGGGAATGTTGACAGGTTACACAACACAGCAGTGGAATGGATGAAATCATTCATAACAAAGGTGGAATAAAATGAGGTTTGTTTAAACAGCGGCGAGGAACTCGGCAGAGTCAAGTTAAGTGATTTCTTGAGGGATATTTGGGAGAAATGACAGGCTAATTTCAGTTACTCAGCTTATATGGACATAGTTGACCGCAAACTGTTTATCTTAACAAACAAGAGATAAATCCTTAACTTAATAATCCACCTCTGGACTCTTAACAGGCTGCTCTTCCTGTAGATTTAACCATCTTTAGTAAAGATGCTTTGTTCAGTTTGCTTTCTACCTAGCAGATCTGGTTTATGTAACTCCGGACTTCAAGATTTTAAATTGCCTGAGAAAAGGGCAATAATGAAAGGAAGCAAGAAAGAAAGATTTGTATTTTTAAAACCCCTATTTTGTTGTTGTTATCTGGTCTTTCCTGTTAGATGGCAGTACTGTGAATTAAAAGAAAATGATGCCATATCTATGGAAACAACAATGCCGGTTCAGGTCCATCTAGCAGTGTATGTTGCTCAGACAGCAGTCAATGCAACTCAGCTCCTCTGAGCTGCTGCCATCTTCTGATGCAGAGCCCCAATAACGGCAGGCTTATTTCATGCTCGATGGGCAAAGAAGCCATATATTAAAAAGTGTCCACGGTGAGAAAACACACACACACGGACATACACAGAGGAGATGGAAGGAAAGGCAAGGCGTGCATGCTGCTTGTAAATCTGCAGGAGTTCCATGAGTACGTAACCTCCAGACGGTGTTCCTGTAGCTATTTCTGGCAGTTTATGGTGATTCCTCCGACCAACTGGCCAAGTCCACGCTGGACTGCAACGTTACTTTTGAAATGGTTCATCAAAGCTTATTGAAATGAAAGCTTTTTCGCAATGATCTTTCACTCCCACTGGCTTTACACACGTCATATGGACGTCATTAATAAGGTGCCCCAAGTTATTAGGAACCAAGAAAAACAACACAAAACCAGAGTTGGACCACAAGCTTCAGCGGCTAAATCCTTCACCACTTCACATGCACTGGAAAAAATGAAAACATTTCTACCTTATGCCACTACATTATATTTAGCTAACGGAACAAAGGACAGCTGTTCTTCTACAATTGACAGTCAGGAAATTTAATTTCCATGTCTCAATTTGACTGTCAGAGCTCATTTTAAATGGACATATCTTAAAGCAAACTGTGTAGATCTGAGACCTGAATGCACGAGGACTGAAGGCAGAAAAATCCACCTCGACACTAATTGGTCACACTCCATGCAGATTCAACACTGCAGTACACACAAGTTGCTTGACTATGCTTTGGTCAAGCTGGACCAGTTTTCCCACACAGATTCTCTGTTCAGTATATATATTTATTTTATTCAAACTTTAACAAAAACCTTGTGAAGCATTACAAGAAAACAGCAAACCTGTGTGGGAGGTTTTCGCACTTCGAACCTCAATTAAGCAGTCCACTGATGTAGATCCTTTAACTCAAGTCGACTCCTCACACAAAGCCTGTCCTCATGCAGGGTTAATGGATATTAACACGGGGGGGGGGGGGGGGACTTTAGGAAATGCGACCAGCTTAGGTTCAGGAGCTTCAGTTTGACGAGCAATACATAGTTGTAATTTCAAATTAAGTTTATATCTAGGTGAACAGTCACATTTAAACAGGAAAAGTGTCCAGATGCAGCTTATGTAACACCAGACTTCAGGATTTCAAATTGCCTGAGAAAAAAAGAGGAGATTTTCCAGGGAATGCCGGCACAATTACAAATTTCCTTAAATCGGAGTCTAGCTGACATTCCTTTTGTTCTTTCTCCGATTTTCTCTGGTCTGCCTGATTATGATTCTCACATGCACACTTTAAACACACACTGTGGCAGAAAGGGAATCAGAGGCCATCCCGATTCAGAGCAGCAGCATTTATTTTTTTATTTATTTCTGAGTAAATGTAAAAGTTGTGGAGAGGTGCATTTAGCCTTTTGCAGTTGATTCAGCTGGCTTGTCAAATTTTTTTCAACATCTGTAACATTTTTCACAAAACCTTCTCAGAAAGTATGCGGTAATATTTTGGAGCTGTGTGTTTTCTGGATAAACTAAAACAGGTTGAGTTGAAGTTATGTTTTGTTGTGCTTTCAAATAAAACTCGCTCAGGCTTTTAGACGGGTTGATGGACTGCAACTGACACCAGTGGGACGGAAAAGCGTCTGATGGCTTGCTGCGTTTATTCCTGATCGGTGCTGCTACCTTGGTTTCCCAGATACAAATAAACATTGCTGATGTAGCTCAACTATACAGCAACCGCAGTGTGTCTGGGCTTGCAATCCCGGTTGCTGTTTATTTGTATATCTTCGCCAACTTGAGATGTGTGTGAGCTATCAGCTTATTTGGCAAAATTTGCACGTTTACAGCTTCCATTCAAACTGTTACATAATGATTTTTTTTTTTTTTTCCTGAAGAGATGGTCTCTCTGAATCTGATTAAAAATTCATTAAAAAAAGATTTTCAACGCTCAGGCCCAGTGGGGCTCAGCTGACGTCCGAAGCGCTTCTGTCCCTGTAATTTCTTGGAAACTCTGGCGCATTTGCTCATGGAGCTTAAACTTTCTGTGATCCAGGGGATGGGTGGGTTTAGGAAGAATTAGGAGTAGCTAAGACATTCAATACACAGTACGTCTTCGCGTGGCGTTTCCCAGCTTTTTCCTTAACTTCTTGTCCTGTTCTCTTCACCACTGAAGTACAGTTGCTGAATATAGTGAAGAATGTTAAGAATAGAATTGATGCGTAAATATCAATAATGACTTTTTTTTATCACCCCATAACCTGTGTCTGTGTCTAATTCCCATGGCCATCTTCCCAACCTCAGGTCCTTTCAGGGATTGTTACCAGGTTCACCAGGCGGGTCACACCACCAGTGGAATGTATCTACTGAAGACTGATGGCAGCGACCGCCTGATCCAAGCCTGGTGCGAACACGGCCTCGACAACGGAGGATGGACCGTATTGCAGAGGAGGAGAGACGGCTCAGTCAACTTCTTTCGAAACTGGGAGAACTACAAAGTCAGTCTGCAACACACACACGCACATATGCACGTACACACACACGCACACCTTTATTGGGGTAAAAGCAGGTGTTTATTGGACCACCGTAATAAAAATGCGATTCCCATTCTTAGAAACACAATATAAAGTTTGGCAAGAAACGTTTCTCGGGGCTAATCCTCTCTTCAGTGACCTGTTTCAGTGGTTCATCTTGGGGCCACTAAGCAAGCACTTGCTCCAGTAGTATAAACAGCTTAGTGGTGGATTTCCTCACACTAAGATTGCAGCCAAGAACAGTATCCAGAGACCTACATATAAATACATGCCATCAGAGAGGTTCAGTGGGCTGAGAGAGAGATGCAGCTCTCTTCTCAACCCCACCAGTAACAACCTCTTCTTCTTTTTCTTCCTATGTGTCAACTTTGGCAATAGATATATGATCCAGGATAAAAAAGAATGGGTTGCAAAGAGAAATGAAGGGATTTTATTTATTTATTTAAATACCGAGAGCAGAAAATGACAGATAGAGCCAGGCAAAGTGACTGGCTTCTGTGTTCTCTGTAAGCTAAAAAGCAAAAGCAAGGGTTTCCCCTCAGGCATAAAATTTGATTTTGAAGTCAATACCGGGATGCTGTTTGGATCACAGACAGGAATGTGTTTCTGCAGCATTGCACTCAGTGCAAATCTCTCCACTCAGCCACAGTCAAATCATCCTCAACCCTGCCACTGAACTAATACGCTGTATGAAAAAGCACAGATCACAACCTCGACACATTCTCATCTCAGCTGGAAGCAGATTTCATTTCATTTTGTTTGATTGCAAGGCTCAGATCTCTTTTAACTCCAAGGACTCTGCAAATAAATCTTATTAACCTCACTTTTTCCTGCTGGGTAGAACATGATTCGTCTTCACTAGCCACAAAATGTACCAGTATCTCTTCTTTCCACATGATAGAGTCTAGAATCCATCACTGCAAATTGATTCTACACTACATTGCAATGCTGAACTTTAAATATGCCACCTTGTTGCTTGTACTCTACAGAAAGGCTTCGGGAACATAGATGGAGAACACTGGCTCGGGTTGGACAACATTTACAACCTTGCCAAACAAGGTAATTATAAGCTCATGATTGAGCTGGAAGACTGGACGGGAAAAAAGGTCTACGCCGAGTATAGCAGCTTCCACCTGGAGCCAGAGACTGAGGGCTACCGGCTGAGGCTGGGCACATACCAGGGCAACGCTGGAGACTCCTTCACCAGTAACAATGGGAAGCAGTTCACCACACTTGACCGGGACAAGGATGCTTTTTCTGGTACGGAAATGTGATGACTTCCAAATACCTCATTTATTTTTAATGCATTGGTAATAGACTAAGCTGATCTTGTGTTATCTCTTCACTAGGTAACTGCGCTCATTTCCACAAGGGAGGCTGGTGGTACAACGCCTGTGGTCAGACCAATCTGAATGGCGTGTGGTACAGCGGAGGGGTTTACCGCAGCAAGTTTCAAGATGGAATCTTTTGGGCAGACTACGGAGGCGGTTTCTATTCCCTCAAGTCGGTCCGCCTCATGATCCGACCAATTGACTAAAGCCTGAAATGTAGCTCCCTTCAAATGCACCCCGTCATCTCCATTATCTTTATTTCTACACATTAAAAAAAAAAGTACTGGAAATACACAATCAGGAATCTCTGCTATTGCTCAACTTTGGCTTGTGCAAGACAGCTGAAGACGAGACAGTGGTATGCATTTATGGCCAAATGATAACGACTCCCAGCAGTCTGCATAGTGGCTAGTCAACTTTAATGAAGACTGATGCTGCTGGCCTCAGTAAGTACCTGCTCTCCTCCACATATCACTGTCCATCAAATCTGGACAGTAATGATACATGGAGCCCCGGGGGGCGGTCATATATTACTCTCATGTGTCCCACTTTTACTCACTCCTCTGGAGACTCATTATGTAATAAAGGGAAATGGTTATTTACTAAAGACATAGGATTTCTTCTGCGCAGCTATTGGTGACTTATTCAAAGCAGTGTAACCCATACAATGGGGCACTGGATGTACTGGGATGATAAAACTTAAAAGCATGAATACTGATGCAGTTTGAAGTTGTGAACACCTGACAAACCAAATGGTGGCGGGACCGACCTTGTTTTACCTGCTGTGTACTTATTTGTGGGATTTGTCTGGACTTTATGGGGGTTCCGATGCCCAACCATCTTCCAATAGAAAGTGAAGTTGTGCAACAATATGTTTGTCCAATGTGCAAATGGCTGGGCTGGCTTTGGTATGTACATATCTTTACCTTTATTTGTGAAAGTTAATTTAAGAGGTGTGATTCTACTCAGGCCAAATGTTCACAGTGTTGTCACTCTGCCATTGTTTGTTATTTATCAGTGTATTTATAGTAAATATAGTCAAAGCCATTTTATATCTGGCCCTGTAACAATAACAGCTATTATTTTTTTAATCCCATGTAGAGACATGTCAGTAACAGAAACACACATGCAGCAGAGATTTAAAAAAAAACCTGAGTGGATATTTAGTTGACTTGAGGATGGAGCACATGTGAAATGCACTGCCAGCCATCTGAGAAAAATAAAATTTTTTACAAACATTAAACTGTCTTTCACTCTTTTCTGAGTTCTATTTTTGAATTAGTAGCAACTGAGCCGTATGAAGTGTGATTTGGAAACCGGTGAAAGTCCAACCAAGTCGATTTCAGGCGAGCAGGGATGAAACAATCTAAAATGAACTTCTTTCTTTGATCCAGTCGAAGTGCAACACAAGCTGTCACTGTACTGAAGAAAATCGTGAGGATTTAATAATTTAAGCGAGTGAGCACAAAAAAAGAAATATCAGCAACTAGACTGATTATTCCATCTGAAGGAACGTGAAAACAGAAAGAGCAATCTGAAGAATATGTGTCAGGCAGGTATGACAGTTTTCAAGAGCAGGACAGATGACATTATAGACAGAAAAAGATAAAAGGACGACGAAAAATTAAGCTCCTACAGAATATTTGATAGAAAATGAAAGTAGGCAGTGAAGATGATAAATCACGGTAGACATAGGAGAGGAGAAGGAGTGGTACATTTCTTCCACAAAATATCAGACTTTTCTTGATCTTGAATTTATGACTCTTCCCCTGCTAGGGCTTCAAGAGCAGACAAGATATGTATAAATCAAATGGAGCAACACAATGAAATACATCTTAGCTCATAAACTCACACAAAAAACAAGCCACCAAAATTGACATTTGGACTTTGCAGACTGAAAAATGTCTGAAACAGCACAAACTGTAACAGTCGAGATTTCACCAGCATTTGCTGCACTGAACTCCGACGCACTCAGGACGATCTTATCAGGAGGAGCATCTCATAGAAACCAACAAAGAAAGCAACTCCTTGGCTCCTGGGCTGTCTCATCTAAGGCATAATAATTTATTCCTGGTTTTTTCCATGTCATTTGCTTTATTGAAAAGTAGCATTCATGTCCTGCAGCTACTCAACAAGTCTTCCCCTCAAATCAAGGCCTCTGGTTTTCTGTGAAGCACTTTGGCTGAGGCTTACTCAAGTCCTTCATTTCACTAGCAAACCTAGTGACTTTCTTTTAACACACTCTTCTGACAAGTTCACACTACATTTACGTTTGTCATTTGTTTTTGAAATTAAGTGGACCGAAATCTAATTCAAGCAAAGAAGCAGATTAAAAGAACCAATAGCTGATCTTTCAAGTTTAAAACTAAAAATAACAGCTTTATATCAATGTTTCTTCTACAAAGAGACTGTAAAAAAAAACTACTGTGAGCTCGGTCAAACCATATGTCACATATCATAACAGACCCTGATTATCAAATGATGCTACAGCTCCCATGCCGTTTTCATGAGCTGGTCAACACGGAGGGGGTCAGAGGAGTACGAGTTGGGGAAACATTTAAAGCATGTGTGTTTTGTCATGGTGGAGCCACATGTTTCTATAGGCTCTTTGTCTCTACATAATTTGCTGGAGAACAGAAGCAAAATTAACTGAGCCTTCAACAGGCTGGCCCAGTGGTGAACGCAGACAAGTGGGGACTGTGTCTGCTGAGCCTAATAGTGGGTCAGAGATCACACATCGAGACACAAACATTACACTGTAGAAGAAAAATCAGAACCGACTCAGAGTAAACACATGAATCTTTCTTCAAATTTGCTATTACCAGAGATAGCAATCACACTCAAAAATATGCAAATGAAGCAAAGGAACATGATAGAGGTTCACAAAAGTGGCCCAAGTACAAACACACACTTTGTTTGAGTGTAACCCTCCTGTTGCTTATTTAGCACGTAGAAAAACATGCAAGGTAATTTAAATCCTGTGCTGTGGTTTGGGAGTGCAATTTAAGTCCAGACCCCAATTCAACAGGTACCTTGATTGAGCGTATGGAGACATAAACACATGCACCAAAATCTAATGAGAAACAAACTAAAACATGCCCCCATTACCCAGTAGCCACGCTTCAGAGGGAAAAAATGTCCAAGAATGAAAGAGTGGCAATATCGTTTGGCAGCTTAGTTCCATCACAGGCAGGAAGATGGCCAGCTGGACACACACTACATGTCTGATGCATTCACTGACAAGCTTGTACATGCACAGGAAACTCCGCCCAAACAAACAGTATCAAATCACACACCACTCTAAATGCTTACTCAGGGGAAAATAATTATTTTAGATCAACATAAATGTGCACACAAACACGCACAAAAAGGACAGACAGTTAAGATGGGAAGTGTGTTCTGTTTCATGGCATTAGCTATACATTTGCCTCTTGGATGGTCATTAGGTCCAGATTTCCAAGATGGAGCCCAGTAGGAAAAAATAGGGTGTGTTGAAGGCTTCTCTAACGACAAACAGACTGCAGTGGTGTCTGCCTTTAGTTTGCACATACTTCAGCGTCCACGTTCAAATCACGCAGCAGTAGCTATGATAACAGCCCGATGGTTACAAAAAGGAAAAAAAAAAAAAAAAAAAACATGGCTGTAAAAATCATCAAAGTGATCCTGTCAACACTGAATGAAAACAAGAACAAACAGGGCGGTCAAACCACGTACACGGGCACGTGTGTTTTCTCCCCAAGAGGGAGTCCTCAATGAAGTCATAACGCAGAGCCCAAATAAAAGTGAGAGTATAGGAACTGAGGAAAGGAAAAAGACTTCTCTGTATAGCTTTCTTAATGATTAATGTGTTTGTTCTGAATAAATGGAACTTTTAGACGTTTCATAACTGAGCCACAAATTTATGTTTACCGTTCGCTCCTCTCAATTCATTGGAACAAAAAGAAGTTAAAAAAAAAAAAAAAAAAAAGGAAAAATAAACGATGGGATACAAAGAGGTGACAGCTACAGTGGAAACAAAAAGTTTACTGGAAAAAACACTAAGAACTGGAAAACGTACAAACAATGAAGCACGGCTGCATGATCTGTGAGGTAATGGTATTAAACATACAGACAGAGGCGGCTCGCTTTGCTAGCTCCAGATGCCTGTCATTAGTGTCCACTTTAGCTTGTGAGTAGCTAGTAAATCTGAGAAACACATCTTAGGGCAGGTCACACAGACCCTGAGAGACCCCACTGTTACTCTGTTTCACTACAGTGTGTGCATGGAAGAATGAGCGCGTTACCTAGGTATGGTATACAAGAGACCATGCTCTGGCTGCTTATGTAGTCTCTCAGACGTTTATAGTTGTCTTCTTTGGACATCAGGTAATCGAGCCGGTCAAATGTTGCTTTATCCTTCCGACTCAGTAACTGTGAGGCAAACAGGGAGAGAGAAGTAGAGGGAGCAACAGCAGCACATGATGACGTTAGAATGGATAAAAACATCAGAGCTTTGAAAGATACAACAGACATAAACATCTTTTAACTCAGCTACAGTCAGTCAGGAAATATGATCTGGCACAAAAACCAACATGTTTGTAATTAAAACGTTAACTAATGTAGCACTGTCACAGATGTCCATCAACACTGGCAGATATCTCCCCAAACACCATGAGGGAACTTCATATCAGGCTAATAAGTTCACTCCCACTTGAGCACCCAAATGTCAAAAGGTCAAGATCACTGCGACCTTGTGTGCGTTCTCTCCATGTGAAGCTCCTCTCTGGGGGAAGCCTTGGGGGAATGATTACATATACCACAAATGTTTTCATCGATTAGCATCTTAGCATCCACTGAGTTTAGTAACTGTTTTGATCTGCGTACCATTCTTGTGCATGATATACACAGGAGTGATTCCTTTTAATCACAATGTACAATGCAAACACTCGGTATGGAGATAAGCAATACCGCTTATTTCATCTTTGCTGGTTGACAGTTTACTGTACTTTCACTACAAAATAAGTGAAATGGCTTGGGTATATTTTGTAATTGGCAGGTATTAGTATGAAAATAAACATACAGCAGTAACTATACATTCGTTTCAAAATCCTCCTTGCCACATCCAACATGCCTTGTCATTTGTTGAACTCCGGTTACAGCAGGATCAACAGCTGAGATCAAAACAGAGAAGAATGTAGTCTCTCAGTTAGATACCGACTGTTTGCATACTTGCGTGAGTGTCTGCTTGTCTGTTTGTGAGAGTTACAAACAGTAAGCCTAAAGTGGACACGTTAACCTAGGGCCGCAGCATGAAAGCACTGCAGGCAAATGACTTTGAGAAGAGTTGAGAGCATAAATGATATCTGCAGAAATTGTGCTTGTAATGCGTTTGGCAATTATCTTTTATATGGTTATGGGACCTTAATCTGCCAATACAATTTAGGGATTTGTATTCCTTTTGGGAATAAAAACCTTTTTCATCTGAGTAGAATCAATACATTTTTAGATGAAGACACGCTTTCAGTGGACTGAGGTTAAGGCTGAATCCATATCTCGCTAAAAAGTGTCAGGCGAACAGAAGATGTGAACCTGCAAACATTTATAGAGTTTCTGGAAACTACGAGTCAAATTTTGCCGAAGAGGTACAAGGCCTTTAAAACATGTCACCTAATATTTGAGCAGAGGGCTGGGCGATAAAACAAGGGGCTTGTGGGGGCCGAGGGTCTTGCTTTTAGAATGTGTGACAGTTTTCTATGGAATGACAGCTATAGATTGTGTGATAGTTGCAGAATACGAGACAGCTATGGGAATGGCTAGTAGCTACGTCATTGAAGCTGAATAGCAAAGCGTATGACGGTGACGTGCTGTGTCCCGTGTTGTAACAACAGGAACGATGTCAACAAAACCATATCCTACTACCGCGTTCCTCTGATATTACATCATTATATTATTTTTCCTGATATTACAGATAATGAGGCGGACTCACGGTATACAGCTCAGATTTTTATTGTTTCATTTAATTATGTCTCAGAGCCAGACAGCAGCGGCACCACAGCCCGGTCTGCTCCCCACAGCGGGGACGGTCCCACCGAGACACACACATCCAGCACCGGACCCGGTCCTGAGCAGGACCCTGGACCAAGCAGGACCCTGGACCAAGCAGGACCCTGGACCAAGCAGGACCCGGGACTCAGTCCACGAGGGCGGCGCGTGCCACCCGCTGCCAGTGCTGCTTAAATTAAAGACAATTAGAAGGCTTAATAAAATGTTGGACTAAACGTCCTCATTTGCTAAACTTGAGTTTATTTACATTCACTTACATTCACAGGCAGTCACTTCTCGGCACGACACTGGCACATCAAAAGTAACTATCGGCCAGTACAATATTGTGTAAAACTGCACAGGACAAAATAAAGTCACACATCTTTTCGGGGCTGAACAGCAGCATTTCCCCTGCTTGATCTGAAGCTGCTCTGCAGCGTGTGCGTCTTTGCGCACTGTTAAAACAGCCTCCTGTCCGTGGCAGGATGGACCCGCAAAAACAGCTGATTTGCGGGTGGTTTTTAAAAGCTTTTTTTTTTTCTCAGGTTCGGATATGGGTGGGGAAAATAGCTTGCGGCTCGGATCGCGGGTTGCAGATTGACTCATGTGAATCAATATAAAATAATAATAAATAAAACAAAATAAAAACGTAAGTTGGAAGCTGTTTGTAAAGCTGTGATGTGATCCATCTGCTACGACTGTCTGCAGCTGCACCGCGTCTCTTCTGCATCCATTTCCGGGCTTTTCAGTTAGTTGAGCAAACTACAAAAAACTATCTTGGTCATTGCTTCAGCTATTTTGTGACAGTCATTGGCTCAGCTGTTTAAACGCGTTTCACCACCTAACAACACAATTTGTGATTGGACGAGAGCATCAAACAGTCTGCCGCCGTCTAACAAGCGCCACTTCCAAAACAGTTAATAGCTATTTAGATATTTGAGAAATAAATTGATAAAACGTACAACTATCACTTTGTAATGTTCCTGAAGTGTTCAAACATTACACAGCTTCCCTGATGGATTACTTTTCTCCTCGATGGATTCTAAAACATGTCACTGAACGCCGCTCAAGTCTGGACAGAAGGTAAGTCTACTATTACACACGTAAAGCTCCCTTTAAGAGATTAAATGTTTAAAAGCATTAAACATAACAAACAAGTGTTTTTACAGTTGCATGGGAGAAGAACACGCAGGGCTGATGATTCATGACTGAAGTCAGGCTTTTATTGGAAGAGCTGCTTCATTCAGGTGCGTTATTTACTCACTGCACCTTAACTGTGGCGATATGCTGTTCAGTATTCAGACAATACGACCCAAAATGATTAGTTTACATACGGATTACGGGTCGGGCTGCGGGTCGTGTTTCAACCAGTAGGATGGGGTCGCGGTAGTAATCGGGCTGATGCGCGGGTTTGCGGTTCGGTTGCGGGTTTGTGCGCTGGACTACGGTTTAGACCCCTCTTCACTGACTTTGGAAAGTCAGCAAAATACACTGTCACCGAGAAAAAAGTGACCGGTTCTTTGGCAATAGCCATTGTGTTTACATTGAGTGCTGGACCCGGAAGTGACTTGTGACATCACACTAGCCATTCCCATAGAATGTGTGACAGTTTTATATTGAATGACAGCTATAGAGTGTGGGACAGTTACAGAATGCGTGACAGCTACAGAGTGTGTGACAGATTTATAATGTATGATAGTTAAAGAATGTGTGACACTTTTACAATATGTGACAGTTTTACATTAAATGACAGTTATAGAATGTGTGACTGTTACATTTTTCAGACACTTATAGAATGTGTGACAGCTATACAATGTATGAAAGTTAAAGAACGTGTGACAGATTAACAATATATGACAGTTAAAGAATGTGTGACAGTTTTACATTGAATGACAGCTATAGAGTGTGTGACAGTTATGGAAGGCGTGACAGCCACAGAATGTGACATGTTTACAATGTGTAATAACTATAGAACGTGTGACAGCTATAGAATGCGTGACTGTTTTGGAATGTTTAAACATATTTGAAAAATTAACACTTTGTCTCACCACTCAAACCCATAGTCAGTGCAGATGCCTTCAAGTGATTTTTCAAGAGTAAGTGTCAGTGCGGCCCTCATGCCGCCGATTCTGCACTTCTTCTATTTGGTCCATTCAACAGATGTCTGATTAATTCTCATCTCCCTGGCATAAATCTCACGTGACCCATGCACAACCTCTGTACTTCCAATCTAAGTGAAATGGAATTGCCAAAAATGTGTAGTTTTATCAATAAAGCCCTGAAAGTCGTGTGACATTCATGTGAGGTTAAGACAAAACAGAACTAAATCTTACATGGAGTTAATACATCATTCATTCTATATTTTCAGATTTCTACAAATCTTTAGTCTCCAACCAATCAGCAGTTGTCAGAGGCCAGTGAGATAAGTGTTTCTGGTCAAGGTAATGCATTATGATCACGTTTGGAAAATTTAGCTCAACAGAAGATGAAGGCAGATACGAAGATGTATGCATGTCTGTATGTATGGACACTAATTGGCCATCAGCAGTTGCCATTTTTGTGGACCAGAGACAAAGTGATTTACCTCATTAGCTCAGAGCATTACTGAGGCATATTATGTAAGCTCTACATCTTCCTGTGAATGTAGACGGGTTCTCCCTCACGTATTACTGACACAAGCACAAGTCTACAGTGAAAAATTACTTCAAAATTTCCCCATCTCTAAATGCCTAGCCATCTGTAAGGAGGTTCTGGGCATTTGCTAAAGTAAGGAATTGCAGCCACAACCGACTCTAAATTAAGTCAACCATGGAATTTGGGGAGAATAAGGTCCGCTAGTGGAACACTTCCCTTTCCATTACTCTTGTTCCAAGAGCCTTGGTTTAAGTACCTTGTATTTTTGTTCAGATTTTAGTGTTTTCTGTGTTTACCGACAGCATTAAAGTAATAAACCACCTGCATCTTCAAAGAAGAACAAATACTCACCGCCCACGTTTTAGTGAGCCTGAAAATGGGAGCACTCTGTAACCCTGACACCACAGCCATGACTGCATGGAGGTTGTTAATGTCACACAGTTTCTGTGGAGAAAAACAAATCAAATAAATTTAAAAAAAAAAAAAAAAAATCATCAAAACAGATAAACACCTGTTGTTAGACTGCAAGCTTTTACGGTAACAGTTGAGTAGTGTACCTTGGCAGTGCGAATATACAGACTCAGCACCTCAGCTCTGATCTTCAGCGTCTGTGCATGGAGGATCTCTCGTACGACCCAGAAGCTTGTCTATACAACACACATAAACAAGGAAAATGTCACCAGGCAACAATCACAAATTCACTAAAAAACAAGCATGACACATGATGTAAAACTTGCATTTCTCAATATTCTAAACTGCTCAAAGAACAAGAAGGTTTTTAGATATGTTACAAGAGAAGCAGTGAGTTTCGCTCGGCTAAACCTCATGACTGAGTCCTGAGCCAAGATCTGCAGAGGGTCCTGGCAGCTCTATGCAGAAACCAGTTTAAAGAGAAATGGAGCACTGGGAACTCTGCTACGTATTAGGAATCCATTAGAAATTAGCTTTTGAGGAAAAACAAGACATCCAGAGGAAAATCTGTTGGAGTCCAGCTGATTACACAACAGATACACACCATAACTTTCGATGTGTCAACTGAGAAAGGAGGAGGATACGGTAAATGTGTTTGTGTGTGTTTGGAGCACTTGGCCAGACCAAGAGTGATGTTGGAAATCTGTCTCTTTAGGGACAATCCTGGTAAGCCAAAAGTTCTGATCACACACACGCACATGCACACGCACACACGCTCAGTCTTGTATTTCTATCCTTGTGGGGACCGTCCATTGACTCCCATTCATGTCTAGCCCCTAACCCTGACCCTTACCCTAACCCACACCACAACAAAGCCTAACCCTATAGAAATGTTTTTGCACTTTTACTTTTTTCAGTAACAACAACATGGTCAAGAAAACACTGTTTCTCCTACTTAGGACCGGAAAAAGGTCCCCACAAGGCACGTCGTTCCACGTTTTGCTATCCTTGTGGGGACATTTGGCCCCGACAAGGATAGAAATACAAGAACGCACACACGCACACACACACACACACACACACGGACAAGTCAGTGAATCAATCAGTTTTTAAACTCTAGGGACCAAGGGAATGGAAAGAGGAAAAGGGAGAGGAGTGAGAGACGAGAGGAGGTAAAGGGAGGGGAACTTCGCTTCAACACCACAGGGCTCCAAAGATTTTCAAAGTCCACAGCTGTCTGCACATTGTGTTCTGATAAGGACTGACCATCGTTGTTTCCTCTTAGCACAAAGACATTTAGATCTTTCTGGTTTTAAATGAGCTTTTCACTCTCCTGTCTTCACTTTTCCCTTCTTTGGCCAACGAGGCCAATGTGGTCACTGACTGAAGCGAAATGTGTGTGAATCGTAATTCTGATTGCTGGCCATGTTGTGTGTAAACCTTAAGTCAGACCTGGATTAAAAATCACTTTATCTTTCCTTGGGTGTGTTTCCATGGATCATGAATGATTTTAATGGTAACACAACATGTAAACATTATTTCTCCAGTCTCGAGTGGTAACGTGGGTTAAATACACTTGAGAGTGTGAGTGTGTGTGTGTGTGTGTGTGTGTGTGTGTGTGTGTGTGTGTGTGTGTGTGTGTGTGTGTGTGTGTGTGTGTGTGTGTGTGTGTGTGGCTCAGTGCTTTTTAACATTCTTGATGTGCACGGATGCTAACCTACAGCTGTCTCTGCCTAGTTTTTCCTGGAAAAATCCCAGAGACTTGTTTTTATTCCAGGGAAGAGGTGTGGAGCAGAAGACTGAAGAGATAAATTCATCCAGCAGCTCATTCTTTCTCTCACTTTGTGTTTGAGTAAACTCATGATACACACCAAAAAAAGTACAATCTATAAGTAGAGTATCTACAGGAAATGGAGCCATATGCTTTTAATTTTCACAGTGACGTATTACAGAGCAATGTAGGAACACAGGAAGTGAAACTTAACTTAAAAGGAATTCTACTCTGCTGTTTAACTGATGAATTTCTTGCTGTAAAGTGGATCAGCAACTTTAGCTTTGAAATAATTCTTAAAAAAAAGGAGGGGCTGTCACATCTACTTTCACTGTGCAACACAAAATGATTTCCAGTAATTACCGCATACGTTCAGATATAAACAGACTCTAATCATATTGACCACCCTTATTTTTTGGGACACGGTTTTTCAAATCAACTCTTTGTCTCTACGAAGAGGTGAATTAAGTTAAAAAAAAAAAAAAAAAAAGATGTCCCCATCGTCCCCATCTCCATTGCCATCCAAAGCATTTGAGATGCAACATTTTAAAGCCACTGAGCAGCATCTATCACCTGTAGCTGGCTTCTCTTGCCTCCGGTAAGATCACCAAATTGCTGTGAGTTGCACGTAATTGACATTTGAGTTTGTCTGTACATCACACTCAAAGTGCCTCTATTGTTTCCTTGCGTAACAGGGAGTTGAACATTTAACCTGGAATGCACAATGAATCCATTTTTTCCAGACTAGTTTCCAGGAAAATAATCCTGTATCACATTTAGACCAATACCATAAAAAAAAAAGAAAGAAATCGGAGTTCAAGATGGGAACTCGACTTGTCGTGGCTTGTTTTGTTTCCAGTATGGTCGTTTCATTTTTGTGATGCCTGAGGCCAGTCCGGATAACGCATTTCTATAAAATTCCTTCACCTATGGAGCTGTGCGGAGTGTGTGTCTCCGTCTGCGCTGGTTTCCAAAACTGCAGCACTGACATCACTCCTCACGGCAATGCTCCAGACAGGTCAGCTCACAAGTGTGTGAATGTCTGAGCGAAAGGGCTTAGCAGACGGGGTCGAGTCTTCATGGATCACATATTATGTCCTGAAGCAAAAATTATGTCTTTGGGACTGTGTTTATGCGTGTTTCAAGGCCTCCAGATGGAGCGACGAGGCCCCAGTGTTTCAATAATCATAAATAAACGGAAGCAGACAGATTCCCCACAAGCTGATACTGTAGAGGTGGATGAAGCAGTTTAATGACCTGAGGGAAGGAAAGCAAGGGACCGAGGAGAAGACTCAGCCAATGATTGGGGCAATTAATGGCCAAACACACACTGCTAACAGACATGTTGTTAAGTCAGTTGTCTCACACGGTAATCACCATGAATTCTTTCATGATAGCCTTTGGTCCATTTATTACAGCACAAAAAGCTTGCAAGTGTATCGTTTCCTCTGTGCAAATAAACCAAACACATTTATGACAATGTATTAAACAGCCTGGACTCTTCTTTCCTGCTTCACTGGCTCCCCAAAGCATAATGCCAACAAGGTTCGGCCTGAGGGAAGACCAGGAGTTCAGCTCGTGCAAAGAGGCTTTGTGGGGCTCTCGGCTCTACCCAGTCCCACTGTCCAAAAAGCTCATTTTGCTTGGCTCCCGGCGGCTGACTGCGAGCAGCTCACTTCTTAAATCACAATCTGAGATTTGCAATACATGGACAGGTTTCCACAGCAACGCATTCTTGTCAGATCATCTCATATTTATACGAGAGGGCAGTTAAGCGGGGTTTTAAAGACGCTGGGCAAAAACACTTATAAGTGGAATGAATCGCATAACTGTTCTTTGAAACGATGCCCGCAGCTTCCTGCGGATGAAGTCACAGGGCATCGGAGGGAGCAGGCCAAACGCTCGCTCGCCTCCTCGTGCACATGACTAATTTCATGAATGTCAGATTCCAGACCCGCTAAACAAAAGGAGGCTGCCTTTCTAAAGACCTGCTTCACCTCGGGGGCATTTATAATGTATGACTACTTGACACGCAGTGAGGGAGGAAGGGAGGACACATGGGGATTATTAAGGGCTGCCACGATAAGCACAACCTCAAAAAAAAAAAAAAAAAAAAAAAAAAAAAAAATCCCTGCTGAACTTGAGGTGATGATTTGATACTTGTAGGATGGAGGAATCATGGAGGAATCATCATGGTGGAAAAAGGTGCTGTAATCCCTCTCCATTCTTTGACGGCCAATGCTCATAAATATTTTTTCTTTTTCTTTCTTTTTTTCATAAAAGCAAGATAGACTGTTTTCTTCTGTTCTCCTTTTTAAGTGAGATTGAGACTGGACAAGCCATATGTGGACACTGTGCATGAGTCTCACCTGGTTGAACCTGCGGGTGAAGGCCACAACATTCGGAGCAGAGCTGTGCTTCTCCTTCTTGTTCCAGCCACAACTTGACAACTCCTGAAAACACACAAAATTCACAGAACGGTTAGCTATGCACTGACTTGAAGCATTTTTTGTGCATGCCAATATTCTATTGGACGTATTCAACAGTCTAGTCAGAGGTAACTCAGTGGGAATTGGAAAGGCGGTACGGAGCAGGATATGATAAGAGAGGAAAGCAGATGAGGAGAAAGACAGAGACATCCTGAAGGCTCTGACAGATTGAACAATGACTGTAAGAATAAATTCACTTTCTTCACTACGGAAGTTAAGAATCGTCACAAAATTGGCACTATTTCAATACCAAACTGGCCTTTAAGGTGAGATTTTATTCAACAAGTACCTATTTACAAAAGCAAAGAACGGTATACTGAAAACCTACTATCATTCATCATTTTAAGAACGCTGGTACTGAGCAGCATTGTATTCAGTTTAAAGTCTGGCCCTTCACATGCACTTTCCAAGTGGAAAAGAACAGCCCCTTGTATGAGAACATTGTGGGAATATTTATTTGAAGCTATTGTTTTAAAGATCAATGGCAAATTAAATGTGTTGCAGAAATACATCTGTTAAACTGAAATCACTAAAACTTCAGCTCCAAATAGATAAAGCACAAAAGACACAATCAAACTGGTAGAACAGACCAGATGTGAATGTTGTGTTTGATCTAAAAAAAAATGTGATGGCAAAAAGATACGGAGCAACAGTGAAGCTGGTTACTCTACGTACAATAAAATGCCAAAGTACCCCACTGTGCAGTTTTGTTGATTCACAAAATGTCAGATTTAACTAATGTTCATCACATCAAGCGAGCAACATGATGTCACCCAAATAATTACTTTGCTCGCCAGCAGGCAAAAAGCCCGAGCTGCTTAATTTGCAATGACACAAAGCAGAGAGAAAAGCTACAAATCATCACAATTTTGACAACAGAATTAATGAGCTGGCAGTTTTTGCTTTGTAAATAACCTAAATGATTTATTGGAGATATAATTTGTATATTTTCTGTCAAAATCCAGTAAATGATTCATTTCAGTAACTACACCGATGCAAACCATGCAAAGCATCTGCAGCCGAGGAAGAGTGGTGAACTTTTTGGAACACGAACACAGAAATTTCCAACAATGCACAAACAGTGATTACTCTCAGAATACCAGGCTGGACTTAGTTTGGCCTTCAGCTGCTGTCCTCAGGGGTGAGGTAAAGACCACACAGACGCTGCGAGAGGGAACCCAGCTCCTCCGTTGGCCCCTGCAGGCTGTCCACAGGCCAGGGACACTGACATAACAGTAGGAAAAATGTTGTGCAAGCTCTCCTCCTAATCCCTGCCAGCCCGGCTGACTTGGGCTACAATATGAACAGCTGAATCAGGCTGCAGTCGCCCTCCCCTCTCCTGTATAATACCCCCCCTGTGAGGCAGTCTGGCTGTCTGGAAGCAACAACTTCCACCCAACTGCTCACAACTCCCTAAGCTGGATCGCATCAGGACGAGAAGTTGCGCTCATTGAAAGTTGTGTATCCGAGCTGTTGGAGGCGGCCAGCGAGAGGAAAGAGGCAACATATCAAATACAGATGTTAAAAGCAGACATTCATGCGTGGGCTAGGTAATGCTTTTGGGTCCTTCCTTGTAGCCTGAGTCAGGATGAGGATACAAGGAGAAGAAAAAGGAGTACAGTGGACGAAAGAGTGGGGAATACACATTAAGCTTGTAAAGTAAAATACAGAGATTGACTCAACAGCATCTCTACTCAAGGTTTACTAGGCTGCAAGGAGCTGCTGTGTGCTGAGGCCAGCTGTCCCCGTCACAAGAAGGAGCTAAACCAGAGGGGCAGGAGAGGGAAGCCTCGGGCCTGTCTCGCCGAGATGCACCAGTCGTTTATTTAACATCTGTCCTCTTCAAACAAGTGCTTCCCTTCATCCTGCCACCATGTCAATCATTCCCCTCTCCTTCTCATCCACACAACTCTGGTAATGATTCTTAAAATAAAGACGTTCCAAACTTAGCGGGAGATGGCTGAGTTTGTGTGTCTCGCCTCTCCAGCTGACACTCGGCCACCCAGGTAGGCGGCACATCCGAGAGGAGCTGTACGGACAGTCGGTGTGCCCCTGGCTCCGCAGCACACCAACCACCTAACCCCAAATCTTCAGCACCAGACCGTCTGGACCAGCTGTCTACTGCAGCTTTCCCTCAGTGGGGTATGGAAGATGGGATTACCTGTAGCGGGTGTTTGAGCGGGCGTTTGAGAGGGGGGGGGGGGGGTTTGCTTCTTTCAGGTTGTCAAAAACAGCGTGAAATGACGACAACATCCTCCGATAAAGTCACTTCTATTCTGAAGGTTACCAATTTGGTGTTTAGAAGCACTGAGGTAATCTATAAATCCACCCAGATCCAGCCTTCTGCCAGCACTTAATGGTGAAGTAATTTAAAAAGCCTTTTGTTTTTCAGGTCTGAAGTTTGAAACCAAGTGCAGTTGCCTCTTGCATCCAAGCAGCAGGGAGCTGATCAACAGCCTGTCCAGAAACCATTAAGGATTTACTTCCTTTATTATTCTAAAGCTTTTATAGCCTCGTTTCACACTCTGACATTACAAACTGCAGCCAACGTTTTCGTAGAAAAGCTGACAACAGTTGAGTCTTTGGTGAAAGGATTTGACGAGGCAGCTCTGGAAAGTCAATGGTTTTAAAGGCAGCAGTAAAAGAGCAAAGTTATGGAGAAAAAAAAAAAACTCATTCTGCCAAACCACAGACAGATTGTCATTTCCACACGCTGGGCTGACTGAAACATATTCTCTTTTAGGCACAGGCCTATAGAGCTGAGAGAGAATCTATACTAACAACAGGGCCATTAAACAAGAGGTTCTATATGCAATTTATAACTGAGGGATAAAAACCAAGCAATATGAAGGAGGAAAGAAAAGCATTACTATCAGAAAGAACAACAACAAAAAAAATCTCAAATATAAAATGAACATTTCTATAATCTCATAATCTCTCTGACCTCATTTTATAGGCTGTCTTTCTAAAAAGAATGGGATAAAATGAAACACCCAGCTGCAGCTAAACCACAAATTGCGATGAGCTCATGTGAGATACCAAAGCGAGGCCTTTTGTTTTTGTCTGCCTTGTAAATGAAAACTGTGTGTGAGGATCCCAGGGAATATTAGCTGCAGGCGACCGGCCAGCACAAGAAGGGCTGATAAATACGAGGAACAGGATGGAAGAGCACCAAACGAATGAAGATGGGGAGGATGAGAGGAAGCGAGACTCAAAATGACTGGCGAAAAAAGGAGAGGAGATTGCAGAGATATGATTTATTGAGGAATTTCCAGAGTTGCATCCATCTGCTTGTTAACGCATGTGGGTGCACGGAGATGAATTAATCCTATGTGATTTTCAGGGGCTGTCACATTTATTGTGACACTAGTCTAGCGAGAGATCTGCTTGCTCTACATCTGTTCTGGTAAAACTGAAAAAAGACAGAACACAGGACCGAATTGAAACAGAAGAATGAAAGAAGAAAAACCATAAATATATTTTGGTTACAGTCAGACAGGTCTGAAGTACAGACTTGGAAAGGACGGCAGCGGCCTTCATTATCCTGCTGAGAACATCATGGAAAGAATTACCTTTGCATGAATTTAGTACCTGCAGTACATATAATTTATGGTCTTTTTTTATTTTTACAGTAATACAGTAAATTCTGCTCAGGCATGTCGTTCAGTGTAGATATTGTACATTTGCAAAAGATCCTCATATTAACTTAGAATAAATCTTATATGCTTGTAGGAAAAAAAAAAAAATCACCTCACTCAAGGCCAAAATCATTTTTGACAAAGGAAAAAATTGTTTCTGTAGTGTTTCAATCTCCTGTGTTGGTTGTATATAAGTTACCATCCAATAACAAATGATCATTTTATAAGAGAGTCTAAACGATCAGACGACGCTCTTTCATGTCAACATTGCAGAAACCTCACATTCAATGGGACGGATATCTCGCCATCAGTGCTGGAAAACATTATGCCTGAAGGCACGATGGACCCAGGAACGCGTAACGGTACCTGCCTCCAACTTTAAGTCATCATCGTCTCCACGACTCGCATGAGACCTTCAATCTGTTCGTAGGCTTTCAGTTCAGACATGCGAGGAACTGACATACTTCTCACTGGTACGTGAAAGTGCAATCCGATAGCTGTTCCCAGAGAGATCAAGCAAAACCCGGCAGCCAAAGCCACTAAATTACTGATTTGGCTGCTGTCATGTCTGTATTCTAAAAACAAAAGGCAACCTGCTCCTCTGCACAAATCAATCACTTTATTTTCCGAACATCCAGCTGTGTGTCTGATTATGAAATTAGAAGAAAAAAAGCCTACGGGGAGAGTAAAAGAGAGAAAGAAGGGAGAAGAAAATCTTCCATTGTTCTTCCATTTCAGAAAAAAACTGTTCTGCACATGTCTTCCTTCTACTTTACACATCACTTCATTTTCTGTCAGCTGATCATCCAGGTCATTACAAGCAGCTACACATGCCGGCACGCTCTCAATAAACACAACCAGCTCACGGCGCATCCCGCTTGTGTCCGCTGCTCTGTACATTCAGATGAGGTAAATGACTGGCTAGCAGTTCCTTGTGTACTTTTTTCTCTGTGATCCCTCCTGTCATCTAAATGGCATTTCACTTTGTAAACAAACAGTCAAGAAACATAACACTCAGTCAGAGGTTGTAGCTTAAACATCAGAATGTTCTGCAGTACATATTAACTCTAAACAAACAGCACAAAACTCATGCAGTGACTTTCTGGCTGTCCCTTTTTTCCCATATTGTACTGATGAGGGTCCATTATGCAGAGAAAGTGAATTACGAGAAACCCGTGCATGGAACAACTAGTGACCAACATAAAAAGCAGATGTGTTTACATGCTGATTGTCTCTGCAGTCCATTGTGCCACAATGACACTTGCTTAACTCAGATTTTCCAAATTTCCCGAGGCCTTCCTGATATCAAAGAGACATACCGTCCTGCAGAACTACAAATTCTCCCACATCCCTATACCGAGGGTGTCTGGGAGAAATAAAAGTTAGAGGTGGTGAGCTTTGCTTCCTGCTCACAGAGCGCTGGCTAGACTTTCTATCACTGTCTCACACTGATCTTGGTGTATCCATCTATGAATCCCATGTACACTTTTATTCCTATCATGAAAGACAGCTATCTGTTTCTTCCTCTTCCAGAGTACTTGGCTGGTGCTCTCGGGCTTCTGTCCATACATCTGCTACATGTCAGCACTGGAGCACTCATGTTAATGAGATCCCCTGTTCGAGTGCAATGGCATATGGGGGAACGCTGTCGCCTCACGTGAGACTTTCTATTCCTGTGTGACAAGAACACATGTAAGTTCAATGTTCGCATCCTCATCCTCATTCTGCTGTGACTCTGGCATTAAAGCAATAGGCCGATTATGATGTGTTTATGGAGTGAGAAGAAGAATAATTTAATAACACCAGCAAGCCACGTTTTTATGAGTTTAATTCAGCTTTGACAAGTTGTCAGTGCATTTATTAAAGAAATAACTACCGCCCTGGAAGAGCAAGAATGACTGCTGGTGTTAGTGCTATGAATTGTAATTCTACATATGTTCAATCTCAAAAGATATCTTTACAATGTATATGCAGTAAAAAAATACTCAACACCGTCCCAGACTGGAAACACTTGGGATAAATCGGATGGAAAATTTGACCTTTCTTCAGTTTGTTATTAAACTCAACTCGAGACCATCTGAACAACATCTGGAACTGTCAGGAAGCTGAACTGCAGATATTATATCCAACAGAATGTTCACTCCCTGAAGACAACTGAACAAAATGAAGTGACGACATGACACCCCACACAAGCTAACACAACATTATTTCTTTCCACTCTCTCATCTCAACAGAATGACACATCAATCAATCAATAGTGCAAAACATTTGCTTTCTTATCTAGACTGTCCTCAAGAATATTTTCTATTTATTTTCATGAATCCCCTCATTTGCAACCACATGTGAATTTACTCTAGTGATACTGTCTTTAGAGAGACTGAAACACAGAAATGGCAAAAACAGTATTACACAACACAAGGCATTAAGTCAGTTATTTAATATTTTCCCATTCAGGCAAACAGTGAATAAGTAGGCATACATGTGCGCGCACACACACACACACACACCTGTTTTTCCCATCATGTGCCTGCAAAAAAGACTGACAGCAGTGGAAACTCTAGCTGAGTTCCTTTTAGCTTTAGTCGTGTACTCTTTTCTCTTTCCCCCCCCCCCCCCTCCAGCAAGCACTCAGAGACAAAGGCGCAGCAAGAGCAGAAAAAGCTCTCTCGTCCACTCTGCCACCTGCCAGGTCACTCTGCATATATTGTTCACATTGCTCCTGCTCTCATTCCCGCCTGCAGCCTTCATCGTCTTCAGAGCCTGCCCCCTCAATCAGCCCTGCGACTCCTTTACAGACTACAAACCACTTTCTCCCCCTTTCCCCCCCCACATCACTCTGCACTCAAAGCAAACAAACTAAGACCAATACAGTTTGATTAAAGCCATTTAGGAACTTCAGTGTGAAATCTTTTTTTCTTCTCTCTGGTTAAATGGGATATTTGTAAATCTCACAAAGGACAACAGAAAACTGATATCATTATTTCGACACATCTGAACGTGGATTTAAGATCACACTTTAGAAGTAAACATGTTGCTAATAACAATAACTATAACAAGAATAATAATGATTATGATTTGTAGTGCACTTTACATTTCATCAGTTGCAAAGATCCACAGAGCAGTACAGCAGTAAGAGTCATGCAGAGCAAGCGCTGTGCATTTGCAGTCATAATTCAGACTGTACCACACAACCCCAGGCTGCGGTCTGACTGCTGCTTTTCTAAGGCCGCAGCAGCAAACCTTAAACACAGGCTATCCATGCCTGCTGTCAGGAAAGAGCTCAACGAGGACAAGTATAAGATTAGGTTGGCTCTCACTGAGGCCACAGACAAGGTGTGTGAATATAGGTGAGGTGCAGCTACATTCCTATCCAAAACTATTATCTATGAATGTGTGGACACTGTCATTGCAGCAGCTTGGCACTGAGATCCTGACCATACGTACACGCTGCAGCTTTCTCTTCAATGTCCTCTAACAACAACAGCAGCAGCAGATGAAACGAATACTTGCATATCCGACAGCAGAGTAATAACATCTGAGAGAGAACATCTATTATGAACGTTTGCATCTTTTTACATGTGGTTCATTACAAGTTGGGTTAAAAGTCAAATTTGTGAAAAACGTCTTGAACTCAAGCTTGTCCTAAACCTGACAACCCATGTTATCCCAGCCTGATCTGACAATACCCCAAAGAGCTTCTTGTCATGTCAGGAATGTTTGGCTTCCCCTGTCTTTAAGTGCCCCATAAAGGCAGAATGGGGTTGAGGTCAGGTGACGGTGGAGGGAATCCCATGAGGCTCAGCACTCTTTGGTCTCTTTAAGTAGTTTTTCAAAGCTTTGAGGTGTGTTCTGGTTCATTATCTTGCTGCGGCATAAATCCTACTCTACAAAGACATAAACTAAAACTGTGTAGCAAGTTTTTGCAGATTGGAGTCAGACTAGTATTTTCGGTCAGAATGAAATTAAATCAGAGACGAGGTTCCAACAACAGGATCACGTTACACAAAACTTCAAACTGATTTATTAGTAAATTGGAGAACACAGTCTCAGTTTTGCTGATGTGACTGTATTTTCTTACGCACTGTGTCATTTCTTAATTGGTTTTGTAACAAATATCCTGAACTCTTTGCTGCTGTTGTAAGAACCTCGAGGAGTCCACTTGATTTCACACGGCGTCGATTTGAAAGGCGAAACGCACTTCTAACGTCAAAAGGTGTGACAGCAGCTCACCTCTGGCTGGATGGCTTTGAACACAGGAGCATCCATGAGCGTAATCTGGCCCTGAAGGGAACGAAACAGCAGTTGTTAGACATACTCTGCTCAGACTGCAAACATACAAACATCACCTTGTCACAATTCCCAAAGTACCTGCTGTCATGCAGCGAGTCTGCAGAACAATAAGAACCCAACGCTGGAACGCTGCGTTTGTTACACAGGCTGTGTTCTTGTGACAGTGTGCAAACTATTACTCTCAAGATTTTTCTTATTTTTAAATAAAATATGGGAACAGTGAGAAAATTCAAGAGGCGATCCTAGACAGACAGAGCCCTCTTGTGGCTGAATCAGAAAACTGTAATGACCAACATGAGAGCATTTCAACATCATTAAAAAAATATTAAAGAACATTTTTCTCTGCTTTATAAAAAATATTTCTTGGGCACCAAAGATGACACTAAATCCTTGGAAATTTGGTTTTATCCGTGGAGCGTTTGCGGAGAGGCAACTAGGAGAATTCAATCAGTGCCTGCTTGGCACCGACGAGCATCATCAATTATTGCTGAACCAAACTCTGACCCCATTTCCTTCCCCATCATCCCATCTCCTCAGGTCTTGAGTCAGCACATCCCATTTTTTGTTTGCTGAACTCTTCATTTAGAAATACTCACACACAGAGGTTAAACACACGGAACAGCAATGCCAGATACGCGAAAAGAAGTTTACTTACAGCATATTCTTCAGGAGTGACCTTCAGCACATCGAACACGACAGCATCAAAACTTTTTTTCAGCTCTGAAGATCCTTTATCACTGAGAGATTCTGAGCTGCTGCTCTTCTGGAAAACAAAGAGACACGCATGCATGCACACGCAGTCAAAACCAATGGCTGTGTTGTTAAGAAAAAGGCTAAATAACGAAAGTGGTGTCACTACAGGGATTTAAAAAAAACAATGAAGAAGGCAAATACCTGCACATTCAATCAGAAAAACAAAAATCTAGCAGCGTTCTGTCACCTATTAAGGTGAAAATAAACCTTTGGGCACTGAAAGATGCTCTGAGCATCAAGCACATGACTTCATTTAAAAAAATGCGAGTTAGACACGTTAAATTTGATGGAACTAACCTCAGAGACAGTGGCAGCAGTGTTGGTGATGCTTGATTGGCCATTAGGGAGGTCCATCATTCCCACACCCTCTAGCTTTAGCACAGGAGACCAGTCATCATCCTCAGCTATAGCAACGCCTGCCTGGCCCTCTGAACACACACACACACACACACACACACACACACACACACACACACACACAGACACACACAGACACACACAGACACACACAGACACACACAGACACACACATCAGAAGTTCAGCAGAGAATGAATGGTGCAATAAACTTTTTTCAGTATTATTATCATCGTCACTACCTTCAGTCATTCAACTTGTGTAAATAGCACCACCCAGTGGTTGGAGGGCGTCATCCGTTCATAACTCCCTCACCACATATCAGTTAAATGGACCATGAAAAACTAAGTTGAGGCTGAACTTGAGATGACATTAAGAGTATTGACAGATAACGCCGCCGCGGCAGGCCTGTGCACGCCGTATGGACGGAGACACTCACAGCTTTTCTTCATTATGCTCCAGAGAGGACGGGACAGAAGGAGCTTAGGCTGAGCATTCTGTGAGAGCGGTTTGGAGTGTCAGATCCACAACACTAAACAGCTTACCTTTCCTACTGCCACTCAAGGGCTAACCTGTTGAGGCTTCGCTAATCTAGTTAATGTTTTCATCCATTTTGTCAGCTGGGTATAAGCTCAGAATACGCACATCTCAAAACCTGTTCCGTTTCCTAAAAGGAGCACAAAGTTTATTTATTGAGAAGTTCTTTGAAGACTGAAATAAAGTTGTCAAAATGGCTTTCTCCTGTGAAAAAGGATGTTAACAATCAAAGCTGCTCATCTCAGTCTGATCCTGGCAGATTTTCATTACTCACATATTTGATTAGGGAATGGATTACAAATATTAAGCTGTGTAAATCTTCAATAAATGGAATTAAAAAATGTCAGCTTCATATGACATCTTATTAAGATGATATTGTAGTGTGCGTTATTATTCTTCTCTGCCTGGCACTGAAAACACCTCGCAGACTATTCTTTGCCAAAGGCACACAGAGAGATGGCAATGAAAAAAGAAAAAATAAGGAGCTGCCTCAAACACCGAGGGCCTGAAAAGACATCCTTTGTGTGCTAGACAATGTGAGTGTGTGTGCTTGTTCCTATGTGCGTCTTTTCGGCTGGCCTCAAGCTTAAATGGCCTGTGCTTTAAGAACCATTAGTCGCCGTCCACAGTTGCAGCCTGTCAGACCAGGAGCAAACACTGGTTCATCATGTCTGTCCACCTCATGCTACTGGACAGCTGTACAACTGTACAGGAAGCAATAGCTTGTCTGTGTTTACAAGTCGAAATCTCACATCTGTAACCACCTAAAGTCCAGGTCCTATATCAATAGCTTGGCCTGTCATCTGAGACTGCCCAGTAATATATTAAAACAACACATCTACAGCCACTGTATGCAAATACACAGGTCACACACACTCTTTTCCAACACTAAAAATTCTGTGATTGTTAAGCATGCATAAGCATGCATTTGAAAAACTGATAAATTTCATAATCAATTCAAACATACACTTGTCCAAAATGAGTCAGACTGCATCTACGACTCTCTGCCATCATCCAGAATGCATCCACTTCTATTGCAGTCTAATGTATAGGATTGCAATCATAAGAAGATTACAGAATGATTAACACATAACCCTCCAGGCACACTTGCACCTGTGTGAACTTTCCAAAAATAGCCTGTCTTGGCAAATAGGAGGGTATACTTACCAGATGTGTGTCAGATACACATAGTGCTATCAGTGCCCGGCTTTCTCTGATGCTCACTCCTTCCGTCTCTGTGAAAGCTGAAAGGACAAAAGAGAGGGAGAGAAGGGAGAGACCGTGAGGAAGGCAGCAGGATTGTTCTGACTGTGAGGAAAACCCACGCAGCCCAAAGTAACAAACACAACCGGCCTGACAGCTGATTTTATTTAAATCAGAAAGTCCTTGACAAATCAACCGGTAACTGCAACAATATGACAAGGCTGACATCGAAAAACAGTATTCTCGTGGAAACCTCAGCTTTGCAATCAATGAGACATCATAACTGAGCAAACAGTGGAGATTATATTCCCCACTTTGACAGACTGGGCCGTAAAAACTCATCTTCTGGAAGCATGTTACCACCAGCCCTCAGATAACCATATTACATTTTATTATATAATCAGATTATATGGATATACATTACTTTATAATTTCTAAATGTATCATTTTACATTGGAAACTTACAGAAAGATTACAGGAAATCTATGTATCTATTATTAGAATATCCTGAAACGTTGATCCTAAAACAGTGGTATTAAAACACGTAAAGACAGAAGACAATGCCACAGAGCAGTTCGCTTCAATCCTCCATTTTCTTTCTTGCTTGGTAGTTCACATGAGGTTTACAAAGTCCATGACCATAATTGAGGGTTTGGATGTGGACCAACCAGTAAACAGTCGCGTCCGCAGCTCAGCTCACAACAGTCCAGACCAGTGAACCCGTCACTGCAGTTCAACTCACAACCCATCTTCCCATTACTACTGAAAAGGATCCCAAGTTAACTTTATATTTAGCTTTCTTAATTTTTAAAATGTATTATTTTCTTTCCAGATTATTAAATCCTGAAATCATTTCACTGACAGCTAAATGAAAAATAAAATGAACTAAATTACAAGCGCAACATAAAACTGAACAAGGTACAGAAGTAAAATTCAGAGCCAGAACACATCTACGGAAAAAGTCGAGAAATTCTGGACGACTGGAGGAAAGAAGAACTGCAATGTTGACCATTAATTACACACATTTTTATCTACAGTCGTATTTTTTGTCTGCCCATTGCTCAATGTCAGTCTGGTTTACTCTCATAAAAATAAACAGTTCAAATTCAGCGTGAGCATAAGATAGGAAATAGCACAGTGCACTGCTTTCCACTATTAGTTTAATGCCCTGAAATGTTCAACATCCTGTAGGTTCCCATGGTTTCAATTACTGCTACGATTTAAAAGTAACACTAACCATAGTGAACTTTGATTCAGCAATAAATAACCACCCTGATAATAACTATATGTCAGGTATGTCATATGTAACATAGTCACAAACTCTAATTTCACTCCAAATATAACCTTTAGTTAAAATGTACAGCAATCATTTAACAAATGTCACTTCACATTCTAGTAATTTTCACTTACTGGACACACAACAGAAGGCAGACTGAGGTGTCCCAATTGCCTCTATCTGAAACTAATCTGAATCTGACATGATGAATATCAGCTAGAAAAATGAAGGAAATATTGGGAACACACTGTGCTGGGTTTCATACTTTTGATTAATATGGCACATAATAAGGCTTTTGTTTTTTAAATAGACATTGTGGTTTATAAACTTGTCAGTATGACTGCAGAGTGTACAATAAGTGCAACTGTTGAATAGCACTGGTTGCTTATCCACTATCATGTGCCGGATGTAATTCTTGTGTTACTCCGTCTGTACCGCCTTGCCTGCATGTTTTCATGACATTACATGACTCACATTGACCAGTAGGTGTCTCACTTATCCAGTAGACACATGCCTGTGTGTTGAGTGTGTGAAGACCCAAGATGTGTTATGGACATATACTGCATGCTGGCACATCACAGCTGGTCTTTCGCCAGCAGATCCTCATCCTCTCCAGGTTCTTATCCTGCTGCACGGAGATGTAAAGTTCACCAACAAAGCAGAGTTGAGGATACCTCCCACATATCATAATAAACTTTAAAACATTTGCTTATTGTATTTATTTTTGTACTTGTTTACAGAAATCTCATCTGACTGTTCAGAGTTTATCATAAGCAAACAGACAATATGTAAGTGAAACTGAAAGACACAATGCTCATATCTGCAGTCTGTATGTCACTGTCACACAGTGTTGGACTGTCTGCACCCTGAGCCGTGCAAACAGCTTCAGGTGATGGCTGGTTTCTGCTCATTTGCTGCCAGTCACGTTGTTCTCTGTTTGAGCTGCTTGTCAGTCTTGATCCTAACCATTGTGAGTCTGTTTACGCTTAACTTTACTACTTCTTATAAACGCCCACACCTCTGGCTCAGCTACTTGAAAAACAAAGGGAGCAATTTCTCTGTGACCGGCTTCTGTATTCGATCCTGACTTGTTGAGCTAAGCGTAGCCCTCTCAGCTCCTGGTGTCACCTCTGCACCTCCGACTGTGAGCTTAGCTGGAATGTGTTGTGTTTGGCGACATAATCCCCCTGTGTTGGAATCCTTGTGCTTCAACCCCCGAGATTCAAGTACAAGGAACGTTTAAATGTTCAGCTGTCACAACACTAGGCACGCAGAGGAAAAGCATATAGGTGTGTATTTGGAAAAGGCTGGGAAATAACAAGGTGGGCTGACAACGCTTCAGCATCACACGGATAAGACTTGAAGAGGATGGAGCCAGGATTAGGTGAGGAGGCAGAGGATAACAGAGGAAGAGTGACAGAGCGGAGCGGCTCAGGTTGGAGCTTGTACAAGAGGATGCATTGTTTTGAAGATAAATATGACTCATTACACTGCATAGCAGGTGCTGTTGAATCAGACCTTTCAGAGTCGGCTGCCTCTCCCTCTATTCATGATAACAGGCGGCCTTTTGACATTTGCATGCTGTACAGTTAAAACACAAAAGGCAGTGGCCTTGCTGCTGCAGGGCGTAAAGTGTGTTAGCAAGTGTTTTCCGAGGGTGTCGTCATGCACATGCCAGCGTATCTGTGCATGTGACAACGCATTCCACATCCTGCACTGACCCTTTACATTCCTGTCTCCGTTGGGCCTGAAAATGGATCCCCGCCACCTCCACTTTTTGGTATGTCCTCTGTTCTCCTTGAGATGTTCATCTTCTGGACTTTTTTTCTCCACCTCAACCTTTTCTTACAGCTAAAACGCCTGTCCTGTTAAAAAAAATCTAAATAATTTAAAACAAAGAAACATGACTACGACTACCTGAAAGCAAAGTGTGTCAAAGCAGACATTAAGTAGATTATGTTGATTCAGTTTGCGGCAGCCGACAGACCAATAAAACTAAAAGCTGCAGTGATTATTAGATTTGATAAACAATAAAACCACCCATCTGGTGATCAATAAATCATTTTGGCTATCAATAATTTATGAGCATAGCAAATATATAAATCACAATTGACTCCTGAAAATTGGATTAAGTACAAATAAGGAACTGCATGACATTATGGTCTGAAGTGTCAGAAATGTCCCATCAGTCTTCTGACTAGTATCTGGAACTGCAGCTGTTCTCCCCTTGAAACAGCTTCTGATGTTAGCTGTATAATAACGTTTTCATAACTTCTTAATCTGCCATAGCCATAACAAAACTGTGGCAGTGATTTCCAGACGGCACAATATAATGATAAGACTGAGAAGTTTACATTTAAAAACGCTGTGCATTGCAATGGTAAAAGATTAAACCCAACTTGCTGTTTTGTTTGTCAGCGTTCTACTTCAATTCCAACCCCACAAGGGGCAACCAGATAAAAACAACAAGCATTGCCTCAAGTGTGATTGGGAAAAGGTCAGAAGCTTGAGGACTGTGAATAGAGGCTCACACATGTGGGACTTGTGTAGCAATCGGCATAAACAGAGCAGTTGTGACAGCTCTGCCAGCCTCCGGCCTGAAGCTTCGCAGGCAAAGTCGTTGACTCGTAAAGCCTGAATCTGAATCCATTTTGTGAGAGCGCCACAAATGTCTTTCAATTTTTTGTTCAACGAAAATACACCTCTCCATTAGGAAAACCTGAGAATCCTTGCCTCTTCAATGGAATATACATGGGGAATTATTCAGAAATGACTGAATTTCTTCCCACTGCTTTAACATAGAAATTTTGAGTACCCCCTCTTTGCCTCTGTCTGCATACTGTGCAGATGCATGCTTTCTGTTGTGCCTGGCCAATGCAGGACTTTGTGCATTTGAAATTGTACCGCAGATGCACCAAAGTCAGGGGGAGCCAAAGTGGGTCAGTGTCTTGTGCTGAGCAGTGAGGGATGTGTCAGGCAATTAAGCTGTGCCCCCCATTTTCTCCTCGTAAGTACACACAGCGTACGCACTGACTGTTCACACTGCCACTGTTATCTTTCAAACTGCTGATCTGTCTCATATTTATGAGGACCAGTTGTTCTCAATGACATTTGAAAAACAGACATCATATACAGAGTGAGCTTTTGGCTCAGTACCATAAATCCAAAAGTTGGCCTGTAACAAAATATTCATTTCACACTGTTATGAACTTTTTTTTTTTTTTTCTGAAGCTTGTTAATCACCACATATTTAGTCAGTGGTGTTGAGGCAATGTGATTCCATCCCAGTCTGGATTGAGATTCTCACTTTCTCTGGGCTCTCATCAAGCCTCCCGTGGGGAACACCATTGATCTGGAGCTAAGTGGGGCTGTGCAGACTGCGCACGCCCTCTAACAACCAGCACGCACACACAGTAACAGCTGTGTATCACAGCAGTTCAATATACATGGCTTCCACTCAGCAGGTCGGCTGTTCAAGCAAAGGTTGGTGGCGGCGCCTGCAGAGGGACAATGGTGTGTGCTTCTACGTGTGTCCTGTCGAGGGAACATGACGACCAGCCCCTTCACACCATCACTTAACATGCCGCTGATGTTCAGTATCTTCTGAAGGTCATTAAGGGGAATATCAGTAGCTGTGTGGGAGTTTAGACTATCATAGGTGCAAAAACAGTGAATGTTTTCACATACATATCTGACTGCATACAGACAGAAGTCAAAAACTAACAACGCTATAGTTTTCATAGATCAAAACAGGAAGTTACAAGATAACTCTGTCGTCAATGTGCTCAGCCTTCCAGTCAAGAAGTGTGCTCACAGTATACCTGATTTACCAAAGTCGCATGATGCAAACAAAGCAGAAAGCAGCTGAACTAAGCCATATCATTTCACAATAAAACCATGATTTAGAAAATCAAACAATGAAAGCAGTGACACAACGGATGTTTCCGTCCAGCGTTTCAACCATCAGTGCTGCACCCTCAGCTCAGGTTAATGTTGGCCTATCTTTGACTATCTTCGGGGCCTTGACGTGAACAATGAGTCCACACAGGAAGTAGCACTCGGAGGTCACAACTATCTAACCATACAACTGAAATTATGAAATTGTGTATTTATGCAGCGCATTTCTTGCAACTACAAGCTGACCAGTGCCTATTGCTCTTTCTCTAGATATGGTGCATTTAAAGATGTACAATACAGATCAGTGTTCACCAGCAGCAGCTTACATCATGCATATAGTCCTATGCATAGCACACTCTGGAGTAAATACTGTACATACATCCCCTCTGGTGTAATTGTGTATTCTAATAGATGTAAATGTATGCACATCACATACATGAGTAGTTATTCCACAAATAAAGGAGTACCAATAATGCTTAAAGCGTCTACTTGTGAGACAGCGAATGAAACATTAGTTTGAATTACGGTGGTTCCCAGGCAGAAGATGGCTGTCAGATTTACGTTACTCGGTCCCAGTTTAATTTGTACGACAGTTACAGGCTCCAGCCATTAATCACCTCTTCAGGTGGCATGGATGCCGAGTGTAGTAGCGTGGCTGCCAGTTACATCCAATAAACATCCATGACACATTAACAACAACAATATCAGAGTAACTGAAAACTGATGTACTAAAAATCAAAGTTGTTAACAATGCCAGATATATAAAAGTGTAATGTGATTATATACAGAATAAGTCTATGCAGTAGCAGTCTGCTTTGGAGGACTGCAAAAAAAAAAAAAAAAAACATACTGAAGCTGTAAACCTTTTCAATGTGACCACCGCCACATTCAATTAGCATTACAACCTGATGTATAATTGAAGCTTTTTGCCCATTTTCTAAAGCCAAAAAATTGAATTTGCACATAAATAATGTAGCATGGTCTGTCGACTGCTGAATCACACTGCGTTGAAATGTAGGTCATCTTGTCCTGCTCAACTGGCATCAGAATGTAAAGTGAAGGATGCGAAGTAGCCACTGAATTTTAAGTACACTAGCATGCATAAACATTGTATGACTATAAAATATCATGATTTCCACTGGTTCTAAAGCAGCATTTTAAGAGAAGCGTGTGCTGTGTGGTGCAATTATGGTTTTGATAGGCACACTTGCCTGACTTGCGCTTTCTCTACTTCTGCCTCAATCTTTACATCTCCACAAGTTAATAAAAACTGAGGCTTTACAGACTGGCCTTTCCCCACTTGCACATCCCCTAGTGACACTGAATACTGCATACTTGGTATGTAGCAGCCTCAAAGACCTAGATAGCACCTCCAGTCTGTACTTTCAACCAGCTCCCATACACAATTACCTCAGAAATGAATGCACACTACAACAGCTGCAGCTACCTACCAGCAGCAAATACAAGGCCCAACTGGTGCCTATAACAGTATCAGCTTATCCATCAAATGAACTGAAAAGAGGCTACAGTGCCAAGCTTCTGAGTAGTGGCATGTGCCAGG